>NC_047034.1:13877724-14235224 GCF_011762595.2 Tursiops truncatus | reverse complement strand
TAGACACTGAGGATACAGTAGTGGCCAAATCAAAATCCCCGCCTTCATGGAGTGTACCTTTTAGTCAAAACAACATAAACAGATATATAAAATGCCCAGAAATGAAAAGACTTGAGGGAAGAAACAAATCAGGAATAAACACTACCAACTGATAGGTTGGGGAATAATAAAGGAAATGGACTGGTATTTCACCCTAGTTCTTCCCATTTTGTACCATGTGGTCTTTTCACCACCACTCCACCTGTAAGAGCTTGCATCTAATAGGGAAAGCAAGGAAACTTCACATATTTAGGCCAACTAGAAAATAACCCAAAGTAGCATCTTAGTAAGTATAAAGAGATAACTTGGCATAGACATGAGCATTAGGAAGCGAAAGTTGCATTAACGACAAGGTCCTACTGTATAGCACAAGGAAGTATATTCAATATCCTGTAATAAACCATAATGGAAAAGAATATGAAAAAGAACACATATATATATATGTGTAACTGAATCACTTTGCTGTACTGCAGAAGTTATAGTTGGTTTAATATTGTAAATCAACTATACCTCAATAAAATAAATTTTTAAAAAAAAGAAAAAGGGAAAGTTGCATATCAAAATTACATTCTTAATATCTTATTTGATTACATGGAAAAGAATATATATTGTCAAAGCGGTTGTGTGAAAGCCACGCACTTTGATGTGATATCTAATAACTTTAAGAAAATTCATTTCATTGTATAAAGTTGGTAAAAAAAATACCAAAACCTGAAAAAGATAGTTCAGTAAAACTATAGACTACTTTCATACTGCGACTATAGAGCCAAAGCTTCTCAATAAAATATTAGCAACTTGAACTCAGGAGTATATTAAAAGAATGGTATACCAGGACAAATCTGGTCTGATTCCAAAAATGTAAGGTTGGTTCAACATCAGGAAATCTATCAACATACTGCTTAAATCAACTGAGTAAAAGAGAAAGCCCTTTTTTTTAATCAATAGATGCAGAAAAAAGACGTAAGATTCAGTAGCCATTTCTAACAAATATTCAACATAAAACCAGATTAGGAAAAAGTCAGTTTATAAATTTATTCCACTGGAGTCTTGAGTACGATTGAGGACTCATAAAAATAAAACATAGAATAACTAAGTTGTATAACTCTGACGCAGCAAAAAAAAAAAAAAAAAATTGCTTTTTGGTGATAACATGAGCCTCTGAACTCTGATGGCCCCATTCGCAGGCCCACCTTCCCACGGCTAAAGCAGAATGAAAGAGCAGGCCTGCAGCTCTCAGCTTTTCAGGTAGAAGAGTCCTCTCTTGGCTCAGATCGCCAAAACCACCAGCCTTGGTGTGTGTGCGACAAGGAACAACAATCCTGTCCCCCAGATGGTGTCCACGCACAGCTTTGCTATGGTGTGTACTCTTAGCATTGCTCATTTACAGGTTGATAATAAACCAAAGTAAAAATAATTAAGTCTTAGTCATCATTCTCACCTGTTTTTGAAGATGGGCTGGTCTTTGATAGCTGCTTAAATCAAACCATTAAAAAATTATAAATTCTTTTTTTAATTTAATTTTTATTTTATATTGGAATATAATTGATTTACAGTATTGTGTTAGTTTCAGGTGTACAGCAAAGTGATTCAGTTATGCATATACATATATGCATTCTTTTTCAGTTTCTTTTCCCATATAGGGTATTACAGAATTTGGAAGGAAATAAAATGACAACTAATATTCACTGAGTTCATATTAAGTTCCGGGAATTGCTCTCACTGAGTCCTTACCACAACCCTGTCAGATAAAGGCTATTATTATCCCCATTTCACAGGCAAACCCTGCAGCCTTAAAAGAATAGTTATATTTAGCTAGAAAACAATTTTGTTTTTGCAAGATATAAGATTCCTCAAAAAAAAGTTAAACTTCAAAAGATAGATTGGGGAAATACATCTATAAGACATTATAGAAAAATAAATTATTTCCCCATAATAAACAAAGAACTTCTAATAACTTATGATAAAAAGACAACTCAATAGAAAACAAAGTATAAAATATGGATAAAAAATGTGATAAGAGGATATACAAAGAGTTAATAACGTTTGAAAATATTTATATCTTAAAAAAGTCAAGGGACTACAAATTAATTAAAGAAATAATAAAGTAATACTGGCAAGACCAAAAGGATTAGTAATTTCTTTTTATTTCTTCCAGTTTTATTCAGATAGAGTTGACCCAAAGCACTGTACACATTTAAGGGGTCCAGCATAATCATTTGACTTGCATACATCATGAAATGATGACCACAGTAAGTTTATTGAACATCCATCATCTCCTATAGATACAAAATAAAAGAAAACATTTTTTCCTTGTGATAGCACTCTTAGGATTTATCGGGTTGGCCAAAACATTTGTTCGGGTTTTTCTGTAACAACTTATGGAAAATTCCAGACAGACGTTTTGGCCAACCCAATACTTCCTTAACAATTTTCATATGTAATGTCAGCAGTGTTCATTGTATTAATCGTGTTGTACATCACAACCCTAGTACTTATTTATCTTATAACTGGAAGTTTTCATCTTTGACCACCTTCACCCACCACTGCCTCTGGTAATCACAAATCTGATCTCTAAAAGGAGCAGTAATTTCAAGAATTTGTGGGGACACAAATCATGGACATTTTCTTTCATTGTTTGTGATCAAGTGAATTACTTCAAACTTTTCAGAAAGTAATCCATCAATAATGATTAAAACTAAACATACATTTTGATATAGCAATTCTTGCTAACCTATACAATAATAAATAAGTACAGGGACTTCCCTGGCAGTCCAGGGGTTAAGACTCCACACTTCCAACGCAGGGGACGTAGGTTCGGTCCCTGGTCGGGGAGCTAAGATCCCACATGCTGTGCAGTGCAGCCAAAAAATTTTTTAAATAAAAAAAATGTACAATCGTATGTATGCATACATTTTCAAATATGGTTTTTAACAATAAAGTCAAGTCAGTAGGATAACTGAATAGTCTGTTTTCAGCCATGAAAGGAATATTATGCAACATAAAACATGATAGGGTGTGTCCCATGATCTCTAGTTGAGTGTGAAAAGCAAGTTACAGATTAATAATGTGTATAAAAATGGGTATAAAAAATAAAATTTTTCCCGAAAAAAATTTAAAAGAGAGAGAGAAAACGTACCTATGTGTGGATATATTTGCTGTGTGAGAAAGTATGGCAGAATAGATTCAAAGCTATCACCTTTTCACCTTTACAGGGTGGGAATGGGGAGGGATAGGAGGAGGTCGAGGTGAAGGACCGTAATTTATTTTCCTGTATGTATCAATATCTTTGGTTTTTTCTCTGAATACAAAATGCAAATCAAATATCCGAAGTAAAAAAATTAATATTAACAACTTTAAAAGAAAAGGAAGATATCTTAAAGGAAAAATTTAATTTCATTTCAACAAATACTTATTGTACACCTTGTTCTGTATGAGAAGATTTGCCGGGGAGTCAGTTGTTGAGAGGAATTACCATATGGAGTCAAATGTTACCACACTCTCATGCCCTGTGGTCATTCATATTCTGTATTGATTAAGTAGTCTTAGAATTATAAAATCTTCTATGTAGATATGAGGGCGAGGATTGTCTCTTAACATTAGATACAAGGAAACTGAGGCCCAGAGATGTTAAGCGTTTTGTTCCAAGTCTCACAGCGTTGGTTGAGTAACCTACATCAAATATCAAGGATATTTATTCTTAGCCCATTCTCAACCCATTATATCAATCTTCATAAATCCTCTTATTCATAAAGTTCTTAAATATGGTTTGATGGAGTTAAAGAAATTAGAAGTAAGTTACAATGTTTATGTGTGTTACAGTTTTCAGTCCCGAAGCCAATCATCTAACCTACATTCCCTAAATTTTTGCTTACAACCAGGATCTTGTAGGTCCCTTGATTGTTTAGGGCCACTCTTCAGGGATCTGAACAAATAGGTAAAAGTCAGTAGCTCCTTAAACACCTACCCACCTGTCCTATTTTTTGCAAATTTACAATAACTAAACAGAATGGAAATCTAAGCAATTAAGAACCACTCAAATAAAAGAAATCATCATTGTTGGCAAAGCAACTCCAAAATAAACATTTTATTCCCAGCCAGAAACTACAATTCTGTTTAGAAAATTTCAATGTAAAAGTCTTGTTTTAGAGAACATACCTTTTGCTTATTAGGCCAGGAACATGCTGAGTTTTTTGGGCTGCAACAATATTTTATAATCCTTTCTATGAACAGTAGATATATAAAAGGCCATGGAAAATTAAACGGAATGAAAGTTTTAATCTCACATATTTTAGCCACACTCTAGTAAATGTAGTCTTAGGCACTGGAAAGAATAGAATCCAATATTTAACTAACTGGCTCTTTAAAAAGCTTGGATACATTTATTTTTAGTAATAGCTCCAGGATATTTTCAGGAGGATGATCAAATTAGATACCATTTCTGATAGCCTACTCACTATAATGACAATGGCCTTCTCCACCTTGCTATAAAATTCCTTATAAAAATTTTCTGTGGAAGTAGATTCATGTCTTCCAACTCAGTACTGTCAAAAGGATATATCTTCCTGGGCGTCCCTGGTGGTGCAGTGGTTAAGAATCCGCCTGCCTGGGCTTCCCTGGTGGTGCAGTGGTTGAGAGTCCGCCTGCCGATGCAGGGGACACGGGTTCATGCCCTGGTCCGGGAAGATCCCACATGCTGCGGAGCGGCTAGGCCCATGAGCCATGGCCACTGAGCCTGCGTGTCCGGAGCCTGTGCTCCACAACAGGAGAGGCCACAACAGTGAGAGGCCTGAGTACTGCAAAAAAAAAAAAAAAAAGAGTCCGCCTGCCAGTTTAGGGGACACAGGTTCGATCCCTGATCCGGGAAGATCCCACATGCTGCGGAGCAAGTAAGCCCGTGCACCACAACTACTGAGCCTGCACTCTAGAGCCCACGAGCCACAACGACTGATCCCGTGTGCTGCAACTACTGAAGCCCATGCGCCCAGAGCCCATGCTCTGCAACAAGAGAAGCCACCACAGTGAGAAGCCCATGCACCGCAACGAAGAGTAGCCCCAACTCGCCGCAACTAGAGAAAGCCCGTGTGCAGCAACGAAGACCCAACGCAGCCAAAAATAAAATAAATAAATAAATGTATAAACTAAAAACAAAGATGTATCTTCTTAAGTCTGTAGCTTTTTAAGTGAGAAAAATAGCCAATTTCTGGATGCAAACGTTTATAGTTAGAGAACACAGGGATTTTTTAGCTCTTCAAATGACTGTCTCCAGAATCATTACATCACATCGCTTAATCTCCGCTGGTTGAGATCTTATTCAAGGTTTATTTGATGAATGCTTTTCTTAGGCTCAACAACTGAGTGCCAGATCAATTCACTCTCAGCTCAACTGCTAACACAGACTACCTCCAAAGTTTGGATTCTTTCAAGGCCTGCCAAGCCTTGACCTGAACTCTCAGAATATTCTAGTTCCAGAGGCAAGTGGTATTCCACATGTGAATCAGGTAGAATTGAGCTGTGATAACCCTTCCATTTTCCATTTGCATGACAAGTACCAGGAAGCCCTGTAAATATGACCTTGACTCATTTCTGAAGTCCACAAAGAGCGCTGCACCCCCCAAGCAAATAGAATCCTATGTCCGCTCTATAAACTTTACTTGCGTTAGGCTTCTTTGATCTCTCCTCCATCCAGGCAAATCCTCTGTGCTCATAAGGAACTCATCTAAAATTTCTCTTCACCAGCACAGTGTGGAACTCTCTGAGAAGTGTTTTTGGTTTTTTGTTTGTTTGTTTGTTAATTTTTATTTATTTTTGGCTGGGTCGGATCTTCGTTGCTGCCCACTGGCTTTCTCTAGTTGCGGTGAGCAGGGGCTACTCTTTGTTGCGCTGCGGTGGCTTCTCTTGTTGCAGAGCACGGGCTCTAGGCACATGGGCTCAGTAGTTGTGGCTCACGGGCTTAGTTGCTCCATGGCATGTGGGATCTTCCCAGACCAGGGCTCAAACCCACACGTGTCCCCTGCAATGGCAGGTGGATTCTTAACTACCGCACCACTAGGGAAGTCCAGAAAAAGATTTTAAAATTAGCAACGATTTCAAGCTATGTAGTAAAATTGGAGTAGATGTCAGGTCCTTGTTAATTTTAAGTTAGGACCGTAATCATCAAGCAACTGCCCAGTGACATCTGGTAGAGGCCCATTTTGTCACCAAGAATTAGGAAGAATACCCTACAGATATCTCAGGTCAGATTCCTTCTGGAGGAAGTTTTTTCTCTTTAAGATAGAAAATTTTGGTTCATCCTTTTCCATTCTCACTTTTCTATAATGCCTCTAAGACTTCGAATTTGTATAGAACTATAAATGGAGGTATCAATATATCACCTTGTGGAAAACTCTTTGAAAGTTTCAAAATAGCTGTATGCTAAGGAAAAACATAATGGAGACAGCCATGACTGCTGTTACTTCTGGAACTCCATCTCTCGGTGTATGGCACTAAATGGGCATACAATTTAGGCCCGGCTATCAAGAAGCTTACAGTCTATTGGGGAGACGGGATATACACTCCAAAATTTAAGGAACATTGCAAGGCAACACAAAAAAGATGACCCATGATAGCATATAAATAAATAATCTTTTAACGACTAATGCACATTTTTCTAGGGTCCTTTGTCCCCCATAAGAGCATGAGTGGGTTAGCACTATGCCCTTACAGTATTTAGCCAGAAAAGAAAAGCAGCATTAAACATTATTAGAAAATGGTGTTTCTTTCTTCTGATGTTCATGTCTATGACTTAAACAGGATTATTCTTTGCTTGCCTTTTCAAAGCTTTCCACATGTCTCTTGTCTTTGAGAACAGGATGTGTTGTTATTGCTTTACTTGTTACATTATGCACTAGTGAGATTCAGGAACTCAATAGGGCATCCTCAGAAAATGCAAAGAATGATTTCTGCACCCTCCCACCACCATCCCCCCCCCAAAAAAAAAGAGAATAGTGATATATTTAGAGTACCCGCTAATAATGCAAAGCAAGGAGTTCTGACGTTTCATTTAATTGAGTTATAAACAAGAAAACTATTAAATCCTGCTGCCGCCCCATTGGTGCGTGTGGATGTGTGAACTCTCTCCATGTGTGTGCTCTGTGTCCTTCAGGGCACCCATGGTGGAGATGAATCACTAAGGTGTGTACTAGTCTGACAATCTTAGAAAGTCTCCAGACTGAAAGCCCAGCCCAGGAAACAGCATTTCATCTAGTTCCTGGTGTACTGCTAATTGATCCGAAACCCTTTGTTACTGTCTAGTGCAAAGGGCGAAGTCGAAAGTGGGTATTTAGGAAGTGACTTGACTGAAAACAAGGCAGAGCAAAACGCCAGGCCTTGTGAACTGCAGTTGCTCTGTTCCTGTGTTGTCACACTGGTGCTAAGCTTACGTTTTATTTCAGGTCACTTGGAGAGCCCCACTTATCCTGAATGGAGACATCCTTACCTATGAGATCCGCATGCCTGACCCTCACATCACGATCACCAACGTTACTTCCTCTGTGTTCAGTCACGTCGTTACTCATCTGATTCCTTTCACTAATTATTCTGTTACCATTGTGGCTTGCTCAGGGGGTAATGGGCATCTAGGGGGGTGCACAGAGAGTTTCCCTACCCATGTGACCACGCATCCCACCCTGCCTCAGGGTCTTAGCCCGTTGTCCGTGGTCCCACTGAGTGAATCGTATGTTGGCATTTCTTGGCAGCCACCAACCAGGCCAAACGGACCCAATTTGAGGTAAGAGAAAGTGATGGTGCTTTTGGATTTTGTTACCGTCTTATCTCTCTGGGAAGGAAGGGAGGAGAAGGAGGCTTTTCCTCACACAGGAACATTGAACTAATTCCTTATTGGATATTCCTCACTCATAACATTTTTTTTTATTGAAGTGTAGTTGATTTACAGTGTTGTGTTCATTTCTGCTGTACAACAGAGTGACTCAGTTATACATACATATATATATATATATATATATATATATACATTCTTTTTTATATTCTTTTCCATTGTGGTTTCTCACAGGATATTGAATATAGTTCACTGTGTTATACAGTAGGACCTTGTTCTTCATCCATTTTGTATATAATAGTTGGCATCTGCTAATCCCAAACTCCCACTCCATCCCTCCCCCAACCCCCCCCCTTGGCAACCACAGGTCTGTTCTCTATGTCTGCCTCACTCATAATTTTCATACAGTTTCACCTTCTGTATCTTGACTTATAGGGAATCATAAAAAGATCATCAAGGTAAAAATAGCATATGCTATTGTGAGGAACTAAAAACCCTCGAAACAACAATTGCTGTTCTCTAGTGCATCTCTACGCAGCCCCTCTCTTGATATTCAAAGTATATCTTTATTATATGTTAAGCAAGCTTGATGCATGTTCTAAATGACACATTTGCACAAACATGCCTCAAAATTCTAAAGATAGCACAATTTTTTGGCATGTTATTATTATCTGGAAACTTGTGAAGCATGTGGTCAGGAATATAGATAAGATGAAAGAAAAGAACTGTGATTCTGAAATGGCCTTATAACAACTTGACGCTTAGGCAAGACTGTGGAGTCGATAATATTATCATTGTTTATAAAGTATTGATGGTAGAAGTTTTAGGAAATCATTAACTTTATAAGCTTTTTGCAATTCTATTTTGTGTGAAACTGGCAATAAAGTTTTGGCACATCTGATATAGAAGAAATCTAAATGTGATCATTTTACTGATAGTAGTAAAATGTGAATGTAGCTAATTGTTCCAGTTAGCTACGCGGATGACACTTGTGCCAAAAAAAAAAAAAATGATTATCTGGAAAAAAGAAAATTAAGATGTTTTCTTTACGTTTACACATACACCCCACACACTCGTACCGTGAGACAACCTGAATTTTGGTAATAACTTTAGTTGAGATAATCCTGATCTTTCTGCTTATCTTTTGCTTTAGATATGAGCTTCTGAGATGTAAAATCCAGCAACCACTTGCATCAAATCCCCCAGAAGATTTAAATCTGTGGCACAATATTTATTCAGGAACTCAGTGGTTTTATGAAGATAAGGGTCTTAGCAGGTGAGATTACAAAAACTATAAAAACAAATGCTGACATTTAGTTTGGGGCATGTTGAATAGTTCAAAGAATCTGAGTGTCTTCATTGTGTGAGCCAGTTATGCAATAAAACATGTTTGGTTATTATCTGTGGCATTAATCATCGAGCTGCAACAGTCAGCATGTTTAATATTTGCCATCTTAACTGCACGCTTCAAATAAGCCTTTTGAAGTCAAGTTTGTAGGTGTTTGAGCCTTAGCCTCTTGCCTTTGTCACAGCCCTAGCCAGACACGTAATGGCGAAATCTGGAAATGTTGAACATGTTCAAAACTGGGGAACGTTTCTGCCACTTGTAGAATGCTTGCTTTTCCAGGAAATAATTTGCTATAAATCATTGGTTCAGTTCACAAAAATTATTTAGTTAACAGGCTTGGGACTCAAAAGAATTCCATCTGTAGTTCGAAGAGATCAAGAAATGGGCAAATGGGCAATGTCAGAAAAGAGTACCCCACGGGAGAGTAAGGAGGCGTGGGTTTGGTTTCATCCTGTGCTGGAGGACTAGCTTTGTGGCCTTAGGGGAGTCACTTAACTTCTCTGGGCTTCACTTTTGTTGTCTATAAAATGAGGAGATTGGATGGGATTAAGTGAGGTCTAGACCTTCATGAATCAAGCGATGTAATCAAATTTCAAAAAATCACAAGTATTCTTTTAGGAAAAGTTTTAAGACATATTGCTCAATGACTTTTCTATCAGGTGGGTTATGCTTCTAGACTCACACTGACTAGCTCTACTCTGAACTCTGTTTACAATCTGGTCTTGTCTCCCCTCTTCCTCTGCTGGGCCTCTGCGCTTCAGCCACGTTAGTATTGCGTTCGGCGCCTCTAACAGGCAACACCCACCCCTCAGCTTCTCCCCATAGCTGCCATTTCCCTCTGTCTACCGTCCTTCAAGTCTTGGCCTGCAAGTTTCCTAGAGCACCCTCTTCCTGGTCTGAATCAGCTGCCTCCTTAATGTATTTCCATAGCACACCCCTTACAAATCTCTATTGTCTTTGAACTGACCTGGCTACCTGTCTGGACACCCCATTTTACTGGCATATCCACCATGAGCAAGGCCTTGTCTTCATGACTTCTCTATCACAATCCCCACCGTAGTACCTGGCACACAGTGGGTGTGCCAATGGATGCTAAATGAAAGAATACTTTTAGTAATGTGTAAAGGGTTGGGTATTCATTGCTCTGTGCCCTAGGAATATTAACTGTGATGTTCTTATCTTTGGGGAATGAGGAAAATTCTCCTGTCCATCTGAAAGGGTCCTGGTGGGAAAACATTACAGATATGGTGAGGTTCTTGAAGAGAGGCCGCACGTAAATCTAAGGAAACGATAGAATGAACCATGTAAAATTGCCATTTTTGTAAGCTAAAAGGGATCGATTACTAGCATATCCTTTTGGTTCAATCTAAATTATCGTGGTCCCTAGACTCTTCTCCACTATTTTCAATTCATTAGTTACTTAATCCAGCATTGCTATATAATGATGACTTCAGTTGAAGAAATTCATTTTATTCAGCAATTTCTTTTTGTTTACTATGTGCTGACAGGCATTGTGCTAAGGAACAAAAGATGAATAGCATAGCCCTTGCCCTCAAAGAGCTCACAGTCTAGTGGAGAAAACCACACTCATACACACACACACACACACACACACACACACACACACACATACACACTCATACATGTATCAATTACTAACATCACAGTTAACTACAGATACACCATCACTACCTAGGGAAATCATATGGAAAGGTAACTATCTGTGAACTCTAAGTGCCTGAAATATAGCAATTTCCAAAATAAAGAGGACTTGACTATCTAACGTTACGGAATCTAACTTTTAACCATGAGGTAGTTGGCAGAAAAACAGAATCAGACTCAGAAAGTTAATTTTCTTTCTTCATAGAAGCAATGAAAACTTATTAAGGAATTAGGACCAAGGCCAAAATTTTATTATTGAATTTTTAATGATGCTTGTAAGGATTTTTAATAAGTCCAAATCAAAGATGTAAGGAATGAAATTAAGTTAAATCCCCACAAATTAGATTGAAACATAAGTTGACATAAACATACTGATGACAGCTGCTTCTAGAAAGGAAGTATACATATAACAAAATGTGCTGAGGTGATATTTTGACTAGCCTCATAATACTAAATGCCAAGAGATTTTTTTTTTTCTGCTAGCACTAGCAAAGATTTTTTTCAACTATTCAGATAAACCACTTTGTCCCATGTAACCAGCTTGTGAAAAAAACAAAACAAAATAAAATAAAACAAAAACAAACAAAAAACCCCCACAATATGCATTTCTTTACGGTTTTTATTTTTTATTGTTTGTCTGCATCACGCAGCATGTGGGATCTTAGTTCCCCGACCAGGGATCGAACCAGGGATCGAACCCGCGCCCCCTGCATTGGAAGCGTGGAGTCTTTACCACTGCACCGCCAGGGAAGTCCCTGCATTTCTTTCTAATAGTCAAAGTGAATAGCATGAGTCTTCATATTGTGAAAAGAATTTTTCTAGACATCTACCCTTTGTAAGTCCAAAAGACTAGGGGCCCCTCCTGCCCAAGGGGACTTGTCTCACAAATCTGAGAGAAAACTGGAAATTAGACCACCTGTGGGTGCTATGTGCTGTGCCAGTGTTTTTGTTCAAAAGAAGCGATCTTGTCTGGAAGGTGCAGTCAACACCCACTTTAACTTCTGGCAGCCAGGCTTGCTGTCCCTGCTGTAGAGGGAAGGATGGGAGCAGTCAGCTTACCTTCCTGCACACCTGTGTTGCAGCCCCTTAATGAGCCTCCTCTTTGACATATTTTGTCTTACTGACGTATTTATTTGACTGACTATTTGTGGGTTTCTTTTGGAGGGGAGGGCGGGGGAGGATGGTCATTGAATTCTGATGTCTTTAGGAAAAGTATTTAATTTCCTATTCTTCCCAGACTCACCATTTCTTATTTCCTTCATAACTTACATCTACATAAACAAAGGAACCATTGAAGGGTTTCTGCCCATCTTGATCTGATCTCACCAATAGCTACAGCTAGAATCAGCTTTTTAAATGGTACTTCTCTTGATATAAAAAGTAAAATTAACTTAAGTTTCACTGGGCATCCCTTTATGAATACATTTGTGAGAGTAAGTATAAATTGAAGTCAGTTTCCTTGGGCAGGCGGTCTCTTTTGGTTAGCTGTATGTTTCTAATATATAGAAAACACACCACTTTCATCTCAAATGTTATTATGTTCTGAAATTCAGATCATTCTAGTCGTCATTTTTTCCTTGATAGCTCCATGTACCAAGTAAAAGAGTGAGCTCATTATCCAGATAATTTAGTTTCAACAAAAATACTTCTGTTTTTTATGAATATCTTAGGTAAGGGATGATTTGGTCTGAGTTACCCAGCTAGTTGCCTACTTATTGAATTTTGCTCTGTCTGTGTAGACACAAACTCAGTGTAACTGTGGGTTTATACTACTTGTCAGTTTCTAACTTTTCTTCCTTAATCATTCTGTGCAAAGTGGCCAAGTTATGGTTGTTAGGGGAACCATAACGTTGGGTTTCCTGACATTTTCATCAATTGGAAAGTCTGGAAAATGTGCTGTTGTCATCTGATGCTGCTGTGGTGAGTCAGGCTGGGTTTCACAAAAGGGTAGCGACCTTCATTTTAAGCATCAATCCACCCTTAGGATTTTCAGGATCTCACTGTGCCTTGGTTCCTGGGTGATCAGATAAAACTTCTGCAAACACAGTGATGGCATGAGCGCCTCTCTGTTCTGGATCTGACAAAGGAAGAACAAGCTATGAGAAATAATAGGCTCTATTTTAAGGAAAATGTTGACTTGTAGATTATAATAACTTAGCTGCCATTGAGTTTATGAAGGGAGGCATGTTCTCACTCCTTTTCCTTTCAATTATTTAGGAACTCCTACAAGTATTTCTTTATCAGTCTGGAAAGAGACTTTCATATGAGTTCTCAAGAATCCTCTAATTGCATTATCTTTAAATGAAAGCATTCAAAATTCATAGACCTTCATCTGGTTTTCAAAGAACGGTTGGACTTGACTCTTTTCAAGTTTAAATGCTTAAGATAAATATACTATAAAATCTAAGTTTGAGTCTTACTGACATGGATTCTGATTTTTTAACCTACAAAAATGAAATGTTTCAAACCCTGAAAGAGGACATAGTTTCTGGAGAATGATATTCAAAAGAGTGTGACGTTCATTCCCCTTCTTTGTAATGAGATTAAATGTGCACAAGTAACATTTTCTGCTTTGCTAATAGGGAAAGACTGGGTCAGCTCCATGACACGTGTTCTCCTATAACATAAACATGTTCAAGTTGTAGCTGTTAGGTAAACAAATTAACTTCATAAGCATGGAGGGTGAGTTAGAAGGAAGGCCTTTCTTCCATGACCACCAATGTGAGGTAGAGCCTGGTATTTTCTTGCTTAATACCATACTGTGAGTAAAAGTTGGGTCTAGAAATGAAAGCCAACTTCGGTCAACATTGGTGTACCATTTCCTAGCAAAGTACTTAATTCGAAATGAGCAAAAATATATCTGTTTCGCATTTAACATGGGAGAGTCACGGTGCTCTCTTTTCATTGCTCTGAATTTACTTCATGCTGTCCTTTTCTAAGTGTCATCATATGAAAACTTACCTCAAAAAAGAAAATGAACCTCTAAATCTGGGAGGATGCATTTTTTCATAGGAGGTTCCATTGCCTAATGCTTTCTTAAAAAAGAAAGAAAGAAAGAAAGAAATCTAGTTTATTTGTTTACATTTCTTTTTCATGTTGATGATATAGTAGAACAAAGACAGAAATCACAGCAAAGTTATTTTAGGTGCCACATTCTGGTGGCGTAAGTACAGATAGCTACAGGAGTAGACAGCTGCAGCTTTCACTCACAATCTAAAAAGTATCATAAGAACTTCCAACAGTGATTGATCATCTTTACTCTTCAATTTCCAAAAGCAAACATTTTCAGCAGCATTTTTAAGAAAACAAAAATCTTTCAGCAACAAATGAGTGAGGGAAAGAAAAGGTATCCACCATCAATGGAAAATTTAAACAATTACAGATTTAAGCAGTGGAAACAGTGTTACATTTTTGTTTGCCTATGTATTTATTCCCACAAAAGGATCTGAGGGTGTAAGGAACAGTATGCTCTCAGAGGTTTCTCAAATCCTCTGGTGTATAATGTTGTACTCAAGCATGTGTTGGATGGTGGTGGATATGAAGAAGAGTTAATAGAAGGAGGAACTGAATAACCTGCATTTTCGGAAGCATGATTTATATTGGTGACAATATTGACACATGAATTCTGTTAGGACATCAATAAAGTTGACACATTTTTAATTCTGATGAAAATAACCTGAGGCATTCTGTAGCTGCACTGAAGAATTGGTTTTATTGGTTCCCAGAACACATCAGACCCTTTCAAAGTACAAGCCTTCCACACATTTTGCCCTGAATAATGCTTCTTACTGGCTAAATTAATGTCTCCACTGGCCAAATTACTGTTTGTCATCAATACCTAGCCCAAATGTTATCTCCTCTGTGAAGACTTCCTGACTAGATTAGGTTAAATTAGATGCTCTGATGTATGTGGAAAGAAAAAGGAATAAATGAATATTTGTTTTAGAGGTTCTCACTTAAAAACATTTATCTGTAAATGTGTATATAAGTATACACACGTACACACACACACATACATACACACATACACACACACATACACACACTCCAATAGGACAGACATTACATTTACTATGTTTAGTATCTGGCATGCTGTTAGTGCTAATAAATATTTATTAATGACTGAATGAAGTAATGGTGTATCAAACATAAAAGAGCAATGTAATTTGTAAGAAAAAAACCCATCTTTCTAAGTCTCAGTAAGGATCATTTCTCTATTGGACAGGTAGATTTTCGTGGCCCTAGCCAACCAAATCATATGTGACCTGAAAGTTATGAGACTGAATGCTTTAGGAACTATGAAGTAGCCATTCATTTATTTATAAAATCATCTAGTCAATAAACAGATTAAAAACCTTTATCATCTGAACAGAATCTAGTTTTCTAATTCGAGTAATAACAACGGAACCTTGAACTGAGTCTCATTCCATAAATAAGATTTTAATATATATGACCTTTTACAAGGAAGAAATACCAGAGTCATGTCTATTACACAACGAATTTACCATTTTCTGTGTGTGGATGAAAGAAAGGAGGGGCTGGAGAACGGTCTCAAAAAAATTAATCAATTAGGGGATAACTATTGTAACAGCCTCGTATTCCTAAATGGACCTTCAAACAGTTGGTTTTACTGGTTACAGCATAGACTTAACATAAGTTTTCATTCACTTAGCAGATTTCAAAAGCTATATCTTAAAGGGTTTGAAATGGTACATTTTTCAAAATATACCCAAGAAACACAATTAGTATTTAGGGAAGATATTGATTGATATACATATGTTTTGCATGAGTATATGATTTCAACTGATGGAGCATTTTTCTCTTAAAAGTATTTTATTATTAACTAAATGGAATGTCCCATCTGATACCAACACCCAAGTCTACCTAAAAAACAATATACTAGAGCAAATGAACAAAATCCGTTAAGCAAATGAATATTTTCTTTTTTGACATGAATTGGTGAAAGATATACCGAGCCATGTAGTCAGACGTATATATACTTACTGACAAAGATTAGGTTTCAGATGTCATGAAAACAGTACATTTTAGTTCCTTTAAGGGAGTTCAAGATCCTATTCCTTAAAATTTTAACTTAACCGTGAAAATTAAAGAAAATGCAAAAGACAAATGCATGACATCAAGTGAAATGCCTACTGATTTCTCAATTCAATAAAATAATAGTGAATAGTGGAAAGAATTTAATATTAGAAATGAATAAACTAGAGGCCCACCTAATCCTGTTAACTAGCTGTGCGACTTTAGGCAAAGCCCCTTAACTTCTCTGGGTCTCAGGTTTCTTCTCTGTAAAATGTAGCAGATATTTCATTATTTAAAGCAGATAAACTCTAAAGTCATCTTTCACTCTAAAATGTTAATATTACAGTCAGCCCTCTGCATCTGCAGATTTTGTATCCATGAGTCAACCAACTGTGAATCAAAAATATTTGGGAAAAAAATTCCAGGAACTTTCAAAAAGTAAAATTTAAATTTGCTACATGCCTGCGACTATTTACATAGCATTTACATTGTGATTTCAACTATTACATAGCATTTACATTACATTAGGTATTATAAGTAATCTAGAGATGATTTAAAGTACAGAAAATGTGCGTAGGTTATATGCAAATACTATGCTATTTTATATCAGGGACTTGCGCATCCTCAAATCTTGGTATCCACGGGGTCCTGGAACCAATCCCCCTGCAGATACCAAGGGGCAACTGCACTTTAAAAATGGACATTCCAGTTATATGTATTTATGTGGCCTAAATTTCTTCTATGCAGACATAAATTGTAGCATTTCACCATACCTAAACTATGATCAAATAGCTTAAAGTATCACAGTAAGAACTAAGACCCCACGGAACTTACTTACAATTTACCATTTCAGGGCTGCGTGATGTTTTTAATTCCACTTGTATAAAGAACCACAAAAATGGTATCACTTTGAAGCCATAAAAGTTACTAAATTTATCACAGAGTAAATATGTGGAAGAAAAATTCAAATATTGCAGGAGAGGTTAGGCATCCGGACTCTAGCTAAATTTCTTTTAAGCCATTTTGGGAAGTAAAACACAATTAAAAGTATTTTACCCAGGGAGAGAGCTAATGAAGCCAAGGTCACTGGTTCAGTTCCCATGTGAGCCATTAGCCGTGTTTCATTTGACGGTCACACACTTGCTACCCTCTTAACCCCGACTCACCGTCCTTCACAAGCGCGCTAGTGGTCACAAAGGAAATTTGGCGAGACTGTTTGGATGCATAAGCCAAAATCTCTCCCCTTTGCCAGAAAAATAACTCAAAGGTCAAGCCTCAGTGATATGACCTCATCCAACTATAGATGGATCAGCTGACCATTGTGTTTTTTATTATTTTTATCATCATCACCATCATTACGATGCTGGCAGCGTAGCATCATGGCTAAAAGAGGAAGCTCTGGAATCAGACTGTCTAGGTTTGAGTCTTTACTCTCCCACTTACTAGTTCGATGACTTGGACAAGTGGTTTAACTCTTTAGGCCTTATTTTCCTCATTTTCAATGCAGGTATTATAATAGTATGGTGAAGAATGAATGAGTTAATCATATAGAAAATTCCTGACACATATTAAGTACTCAGTAAATACTGTTATTATTATCTTTCCATTGTCATTGTCATGTAGACTATTTAGCATTTTCTAGAAAGCCTATGTATGAGTTTCCTAGGGCTGTTGTAAACTAACTGAGTGGCTTCAAACGACAGAAATGTATTCTCTTACAGCTCTGGAAGTTGAAAGTCCAGAATCAAAGTACTGTCAGGACTGTGTTCCCTCCAAGGCCTCTAGAAAACAATCATTCCTTGCCTCTTCCAACTTCTGGTGGCCAAAGTTGTTCCTTGGTTTATGGCGGCATAATGCCAATTTCTGCCCCCAACTCCTCACAGACGGCTTCTCCCTGTGTGCGTCTGTGTCTCTGTAACAAAATTTCCCTCTCCTTTCTTTTATAAAGATATCAGTCCTTTGGATTTAGGCCTGCCCCATATCCAGTATAAACTCATGCTAACTTGATTACACCTATTTCCAAATAAGGTCACATTCACAGGAATCTAGGGGTTAGGACTTAAACATACCTTTTGGGGGGACACAATTCAACCCACTATAGCATCAAAACCAAAAGAAAAGAAAGAAAGACACAAGGAAAGGGGGTAAAGCAGAGAGAGGTAGAAGATCTGTTGCTAGTAGTTATTTGGGGGAAATAGAAAATAAATAGCTTCAAGGAAATCACTAATTCTTTACCTATAGCTACACTGTGGCCGAAGCCAAGCCCTGCAAAAATACCTTTGGGCCATGAGTGAGAAACAAGGTAAGGCAAGCGGACCTCTTCTACCTGGGTGGTGGCAAAACGCTGTAAAACTCCTGTCGTAATTTTGGCTAAGTTATTTAGCACAGTCCTGCAAACGGCGCCCTCCCTCTGTTGTCATGACTGATAAGTTGTGACTTACTGAGACAAATTCCCTGGGCCCTGCACTCGATGTGAGGCATCCTTGATGATCTATTAAAACCCAAAGAAGGTGATGATCTGAGACTAGTGTTTTCCCTGAGGACTGGATGCCCCACAGGGAGGGTCATGTGTTGTACGATGTGCTTAAGCAAGTTCTCAGTCTAAGCTGTTGTCCAGTCAAAGCTTGCCTGCGTCTGTAAATAGTATTTTCCTCCCCAGGCAGTCTGACCCAGAAAAGATAGCCTGATAAGTCTTCTTCCCAAAAGAGCCAAAAAGGATGAGGAATCGGTGGCTTTAGCCCATCACTGATTTAATATATGGCGTCACCATGACGTCACCATGTCCAGTTTTCTTCTCCCAAAAAGCAGTGCTCAGTTTCTACTATATTGGCTCAAGTAAATATGTTCTCACAATGGCAAAACACAGCTCACCATAGCAAAACCCTCAGTGGGAGAAGGCTGTATCCTTGGTCACAGTTTTAGGCTTTAATTTAGGGGTAGGAAGCACAAGTATAGGAAGAAACTGGTGATGAGGGATTCTGATATTTGAAAATGGATGAGTTTCCCAAAAGAAGAACATAAAACTCACTGGATCAAATTCAGATAGAAAGCTGGCAGGTTACCAGACGCGTAATTGCATGTTGAATTGAGCTATAATCCTCAGCACTTCTGAAAACAATGAAGATGTGCAAAACGATAAACCACATTTGTTTTAAATAGCAGTATTTGCTTAGCATTGCTAATAACATCTTTTCTTAACACTCTGGTTAAGGCTTGAGAGTTACAAAAATAATGCTACCTTTTTTTTGTGCAGGGAAGAAAAAAGAAAATGTATTGGGGGGAGAAAATGGTGCATCCTATGGGGGAAAATCTGTATTTTGTGAGGAAAAAGAAAATGTGTTTGCTGTCCGGAAAGATAAATTTATATATGTGTTTTTTAAAAACAACCTTTTAGGTTTACAACGTATGCGTATAAGGTCTTTGTACACAACAGTGTGGGTTTTACACCAAGTCAAGAAGCAACTGTGACCACGTTAGCCGGGCTTCCGGAGAGAGGAGCTAACCTCACTGCGATTGTTCTCAACCACACGGCCATAGACGTGAGATGGGCTAAACCAAGTAAGTCAGCTTCTTACATCTTTATTTCCCTTTCCCATATGTGTACCAAAACGAATTTAAAATGGACACATTAAAAAATGACAGAAACAAAAAGCCAAGTTCCCTGTGCTATTCTTCCTCAAAGGAAGTTCTCTCTCCTACTTGTCCATCCTTCTTGGGCCTTCTCTTCCTCCTTCCATTCCTTTTGGATGGGGAATGTAGTTTTTGTCACACCAGTTGTGATAGAAATGTCCATATGCTAATTTGATAGTGATATAATATTGTGCACGTTCCTGAAGAGAGCTCTGCCCCATCTCATAATTCATCACTTATCAGCAAAATCCATTTACTAGGATTGCAGAAGTATGATGGTTTTTTCCAAGTGAATTGTCTTCAGCACTGGTAACAGCCAGAATTCCAGCTTGATACAGGAAAAGGAAGCCTGGCCACCATCCCTGGACTTGCCACCATCACTGTTATTGCTTCAATAACACTGCGGTTCACCCTGGGCGCATTCAGGACACAACTTTATAGGCAGTTAGAAGAGCTCCCATATGGATATAATCTGTTCCTGCAACTTTAGAAACCACAATAATTGAAATTTCAGATCTGGTTGGTCAGTAGAGTAGCATTTCCCAGCTGATCT
Source organism: Tursiops truncatus (assembly GCF_011762595.2). Lineage (NCBI taxonomy): Eukaryota > Metazoa > Chordata > Mammalia > Artiodactyla > Delphinidae > Tursiops > Tursiops truncatus. The sequence continues at coordinate 14,215,142 of NC_047034.1, read as the reverse complement.
GTTAATTTGTAGTGATCCATTATCACAATCAGAAAAAACCAAGACTGACTGTATAATGGAACTATGTATTGTAATCCTCCTTAGAAGCATCACTTGAGGTCTGGCAAATCGTTGAATCAAAACTTGCTAGACTATTACCAAATACTGAGAAATATCTGATTTGGAAATCCCCAATGAAAATATTCGTTTTGTAAAAGTAAACTGTATCTACTAGGATAATCATCTACTAGTACATAAAAAGTTGTAAAATGACTCCAGCTTGGGCAATCATAACCTTCTGATTTTGATTTTGTTATCGCTTAAGACGAGAAGTGCTTCCTATTTCACTTAGAACATCTTGAGGGAATTTGCCCCTGTTACGTTGTATCAATTGTTGATTAAAACCAGTGTTAGGTGACATTAATTGTAAATTAAAACTAGTACTGGTTATGTCGATCTACACTGCCACTAAATAAGCCATTTTTACCAAAAGACTATCGCTCTAGGGTTTTTGTAAGGTTGCAGGTTTCTAATGATCTGTGTCACCTCTACTGGGATCTCTTAAACCACTTACATGGAAGAACATAAGTTAATTGATGGTTATGATTACCTTCTGAGACACCTCTGTGAAAAACTACAAAGTTTTTATCTGGAGATGGATTTTTATGTATAATATATTTTCACTCATCTCCCTCTTTCTATTTCACCCTCAATACCTGATTCATCTTAAAAACCTACTTAGAAAGGTGGACGCCCTCCCCCGCATCTGACATTTGAATACTTCTGTTAAGATCTGGCGGCTGAATTATCACCAGTATAGGTCCTTTATGTTATAATTGCATGCCTGAAGTAAGCGTGCTTATAAAAACTGACAAACCTAATAGATCTGAAGCAGCTCACTGAAGTTTCATTACCTTGGTAAGCTGAACCTCTGACCTTCAGGATGTAGGTAATGCAGTCTGCTGTTATTTCCATTCATACCTTAGAAATTTTTCAGATAACTATTTGTGAGCACAAAGGTTAACTCTCAGAAGAGGGTCAGCTCTGTGAAAGTGTGTTGCATTATCATTTTCTTCCTTCCTGCAACCTGCTAAACTAAGTAAATTAAGTAGTCACTCCACTGTGAAAGGGCCACCTCTTTTTTGCAAGTTTAATTTCAATTGTTTTCTTGATTTGTAGGATAAAGTTGGACCTTGTCTAACATGCTAAAAGGCACAAAACTATAGGTTGAAAGTTATGAATAAGCTTATGAATATTTGCTTATTAAAAACCATAAAATATATTTTTAAAACATATTCTTTCTTAACTATGACCCTCCACATGGGCACACCATTTGGATAGCAAAATATCTCTGGTAAATTTTTACCAATCACAGCTTAACAGAGATAGGTATTAAAGTTTTAGAAGCACCTATTTTAAATGTTTGCATCTCTGTGTTGATATCATGTGAGGAAAAAGCATCCCTGCATCTGTTCAGTTCATTTTTATGGCAAATATTACAAACTGGCAGCACATGGACTATACTTACTCCCATCCTCCATGCATTGTTTTGCCAGCAGCATTTGAAAAAAAAATATTTTGCTAACATTTAACAATTAGAAGATTTCACATAAAGATTTTGGATTGATCTGAAAAACCCAATGATTGGGTGAAACTCTTCCCACATTGCTGAAGGGAAAATAATCAGCTGGCACTGGTTTCCCCTTTACACAGGCTGCACCCTCCTATCTTCCTGGTCCCTATATAGACATGAGGTTCTTATCCCTGCTTTCCATAATGAAAGATAATAGTTCAACCTAAGTGAAACACCATGAAGATAAATGACATAGTGGGGGGAAAATCCCACTTTTATAAGAAAAGATACAAAAATACCTTCACTTAAATTGCTTATGTAGCCCTAGGAGTTAGAAACTGGTACTTAATAACTTACCACAAATTACAGTTAGTCAGTAGCACTTCTCACACTCAGACTTCAAGCTCGAGCATCCCATTTTCGACTGTTTCTCCTGCATTTGTCCTTAATGGTTATTAGCACTTTGTCAAGAGTGATTTAGTGAGATCCTTCCCATTTTGACTGCTCACTCTAAAATAAATGGTGAAAAATGCCCACGAGGGAAGGGGGTAGAAAGGCAGTGCCGCTTCTGAGGTCTCCTCGCTAACGAGGTCATTGACAGCTGGAAAAGAGCAAGAAAACACTGGAGGTGGTGAGAGAGGAAGGAACTGAAAAAGAGGAAATGGAAAAAATCATCCAGAACTCTCCAGAAAATTTGTAAAGTATGAAGGCATCACCATTAAAAAAACTGAAATCCACATAAAATTTAAATCCACATAAAAAGCATCTGCCTCATCTTGCTCTCTTAACCAGAAACCGCTAGATTTTGTAGCTAGAATTTTTGACTTGTCGGAGCTTACCTTGTTCAGGTGGCAATACATATACATCATTCCAAATCTCACCTCTTTTGAAAGCACCCACCATCATTGGCTCACCTTGTCCCTCTGCTTCCCCTCCCATCGCTCCAGTTACCAAAGCAAATAGACTGGATGCGCCTTTTCCACTGGCTTTCTGCCTGTTCACTTGTGCACATTCTGTAATCTGACCTTCCTCCCTTGCATTCTACTGATTTGGTCGTCTTGAAATCATTCCCATAATGACCCAATCCAATGCTCTCTTGTTAGTGCCATCCTATTCTGTTTCTCTGTGGTAGTGGGTCCATAAATGACCCCTCCTTACTCAAATGCTCCCTCCTGTGTCACCAGCTACTCTTGTTCTCATCCCCTAAAAGCTTTTTTTTTAAGTTTTTACAGTTTTATTGAGAAAGAATTGACATACACCACCGAATAAGTTTAAGGTATACAGCATGATGGTTTGATTTACATATATTATAAAATGATTACCACAATAAGTTTAGTTCTCATCCATCATCTCATATAAATATAATAAAAAGTATTTTTTTTCCTTAGGATGAGAACTTTTAAGACCTGCTCTCTTAACAATTCTCCTATGTATTATACAGCATATATAACAATTTTCCTATATATTAAACTATCATCATCATGGTGTATGTTGCATCCCTAGTACTTATTTTTTTATTTTAATTTATTTTTTATACAGCAGGTTCTTATTAGTTATCTATTTTATATGTATTAGTGTGTATATGTCAATCCCAATCTCCCAGTTCATCCCACCCGCCCCCCCCAAAGACTTTCTCAAAGTTCCTCCTGAGTATTTTTCACCCTCTAACTCTCTTGTTGGTGATTCCATCTAAGTGTTTTAAATTCTCCTAACTAGAAAAGTGGCAAAACTCTGTGAAGCCATATGAAGGAATAATTTTTAACATAGGCTTTGGAATCAGGGAAACTTATGTTTGACTCCCAGTTGCAGTATTTTCTAGCGCTATGACCTAAAACGAGCCACTTAACTTCAGTATATCCTAGTTTGCTAATTCAGAATACGGAGATAATAATAATAACTGCCTTAAAATATGATGATAAAGATGAAATAATATATGTTTAGCACTTAGTAATCATTTAGTATTGGTATAAAGTATTGTTCTCTCTGTAAAATGTTTACAGTGCTTTCAGCAGCATTTTACCAAAAAACTTAGGCAGCCATTTCTTTTGTTTGCTTGCTTTGGGTTTGGTTTTGTTTTATGTTAATCATTTAGAGTCATTTTTTTTCAAAACAAACTACTTCATATAGATGTATAGTCGATTTACAATGTATTAGTTTCAGGTGTACAGCAAAGTGATTCAGACAGATAGATGCATAGATAGATAGATACATAGATAGATTCTTTTTCATTATAGGTTATTAGTGAAGCCATTTCTAATAAAAAAATTTGGGACATAATTTTGCAAAGCATTCAGGTAAAAGCATGTCTACAGTAAGCTGAAGATGGATAAAGACCAAATCTCACTTTATAATTACCTGACTTGGGTAGAAGGTAGAACTACTAACCACTGCTAACTCCCCTTTTCCTTTTAGTGGTGGTGCCGCATGTCCACCAATCTAGACTACCTTTACTAGCCTCCTTTGCAGTTAGTTGTGGCCATGTGACTGTGTTTCTGCCAATAGAATGTGAAAAGAAATATGAGTCTTTTGGGGTCATAACCACAAAACACTAGGTACATGCCTATCTCTTCTCTCTTCAACCTCTCCCTGGACTAGACTGTGGATGCTACAGTGTTCTCAGTTTCAACTCTGCAGGCATGGCCAACACCCTAAGAGATCCAAAGCCACATAAGAGAAAGAACCTGGGTTCTCGAATGACCACACAGAGCACAATCTGATTCACTTCCTTTGAAGCTATTGTGTGAGTTACAGATTAACATTTATTGTATTTAAGTCACTTTATTTAAGGGCTTCTTGGTTACAGTAGCTTAGCTGACTAACTCTGTCCCTGTCTGCCCATATCAGTTCACTTTAAGAGCAGGAATGATCTGTTTCCATGGCCAAATATAGAATGATGAATAATTAACACATTTCATACACATTTCCTTTAAATACAGTTTTCTCTGGAAGGTTATTGATTGAAAGGAGCTGAAACACAATGAGAGGCTAAAGGAGCTGGGGGCAGGGTGAGTTCCAAAATGCAGGTATTTGTTTTAGTTGCATAAACTAGATAGAAGGCATCTGATATCTTGCTGGGAAAAATAAGGAGCCTGGCTTGGATCATAGCTCAAGAGACTCTACCCACTTCTTCATGTGAGCAGTTTTACCCTCAGGCAGAGTAAAAATTTTCTTAAGAAGTAGTTGTGATAAGTTCAGGTTTTCCAAGAAGTGCTTAGTTGATGACACAGAGCTCTGCACAATAGAACTTGGGGAACTGGACTCTAGTTTGAGAATCTGTGAGCAAGAAAAACACTTCTATTATAAAATAGCCTTAATAGGGTCCTTCCAAGTTTCTATATAGGAACAAAGTTACCACCCACTGAGCCTGCTGAAGAATTCCATCCTAGACAAATCAATTAGGAGACCTATTAAATGGAATGGTTTACTGTAATTGCTCTAGATCAGGGCCACAGACTTTTTTGTAAAGGCCCGGAGAGTAAATACTTTAGGTTTCGCAGGCAATATACATTCTCTGTTGCAACTACTCAGTTTTGCCATTGTGGCATAAAAACAGCAATAGATAACTCTTATGGGCACTGAGATTTGATTTTCACATGTCGTGAAACACTATTATTCTTTTGATTTTTTTTCCCAACAATTTAAAAGTGTAAAAACCATTCTTAGCTCACAGGTTATATACCAAGAGGTGGCAGGCCAGATATGGCCAACAGGACAGATTTTACTCATGGTAAAATCATGAGTTTGTTGACCCCTGATCTAGATGATAAAGATCTAGAGGACATAACTGATGTTGATAACAATCTCTAAAAATAATCCAACAGCATATACAGAGTGTAATCCTTTTGCAAGAGGACTTCAACCAGCCCATCTAATAACTGTTTTAAATTATTTGGAAATCCATTAACCAAGAAGAGGGGCTTGTTTTAGATTTGAGAATTTTCTATGCCTAAGACCACATTTCTGACCTGTACATGGAGAGCACCAGCAAAAATGTCATTTAATAGCAAAGATTTTATCCAAAGTTTATAACCCTCGTCTTCAACTCACTGAGGTTGACCTGATATGCTACAGTTAGGACAATACCTACTTATAAATGTCTGTGGTCTATAAAATATGGGTTACTGAGAACAGGATTAGAACACCTGAGAAATATTTCCCAATGTACACATATTTAACATAATCTCGTAGGAAATCCTCATACCATCCTGCTGCTTCAAACACAAGTTAGTATTCATAGCTTAACTCCAAAGTATATATATAACTCTACTTCAGATATTCACACTTTAATTTTGAAGTAAACCTGGTGGCCACAAAAACACTTCAAACTCAAGAAGTCTCAAGTGAAACAATACCTTTCAAATCCTCCATCCCATAATTACTCCTATGTTTTCATCTTGATTCCTAGGATTCACACAAGACCCAAGACCAAAACTCAGACTTTTATCTATAGCTCTTCCTTATCCCTTTCTAAACTCTCCTGGGTCATTTAAGGACCTTGGCTCTTTCCATGTGGTGCATCCACATTCCTTCAGGCCTTGAGATCCTTCTCTTGCTGGGAAAACTAGAGACAATCAGAGATGGTCAATTGGTCTTTAACACCTCGGTCCAAAAATGGCACAAACTGGCCACATGACCTCACCCAGATGCAAGGAGCCCAGGAAATGTAGTCTACCTATTTGACAAGAAGAGAGACACATGGGTCTCGGTGAGTGCTAGGGATTTTTACCACAACTTTTCTGTAGTGATTTTTAAAGTTTAATTGCTATTTAGCCTGTTAATGCTGCTAGTAGTTAGTGATGTCTTTCTTGATTTTTCTGTGTCTCTCTATTTTATGTATGATCAAGAATTTAGTGTAGTGTTACTTTCCTTGCCCTTCTCACCTGCCACTTTCAGTGTTTGGTCTATAAATTATTATATAATCATTTTACACAATTAACTTCTCTAGTTTTGATCTTTTATCATCAATTCTTAAACTTCATGAATCTTAAGTTCTGGATCTTGATTCATCGTTTTGTCTTCTAGATAACATTATTGGAAAATTTTTATAATTAAAGTTAAATAAGTTAAATAAATGAGCTATATATTCTCTTAACTTCCGCCTAAATAAGAACATTTGTCTGTTGTCCTTGCACATTCTCTTAATTTTTGCCTATATAAGAAAATCTTTCTGCTGTATTTGCACATAAATAATGACTTAGCTGTGTATGAATTCTTGGATCAAAATATTTTCCCTCAAAACTTCTTGAAATTTTTCCATTGTCTTCCAAATTTGTTGTTCCAGAGAAGTCTGAAACTTGACTGAATTTTTTTTCTCCTTTGTAGACGATATTTTAATTTTTAGTTTATTTGAGAAATGTCTTAATGATCCATGATATGCCTGTGTTTGGATATATTGCCATTATTTTAGCCAAAACTGTATTAATCTATTCAATTTATAGACATAAACCTTCATTTTGTGTCAGGTTTTATGGGATATTTTATATCCTTGATTATTTATTCCATTTCTTTTTCAAGTTAGTTAAATTTTTTTCATTCTCTGTTCTCAATATCTATAATTTTGACACTGATTTCTTCTTAGTCATTTTCCTCTTTATTTTTTTCCTGTCCTACCTTTTTAACTCTGTCCTTTTCTGCTTTCAATGTGGATTTTAATTCTGCCATTGCTTCTTATGTTTCCTTACTTTCCTTTCTTATTTAAGAAGGTCATTTAATATCTTCATGTCTTCATGTCTATCTTTCCATAAAACAGTCACCTGTTTCCTAGAGCATCTTTTGCACAAAGGCATGTCCCTTTCGTTATTTTTAAAAACACCATGCAAATGTTTTATAAAGCTTTCACCTTATTTGTATAGAAGTAGTATATGAAAGACAAATTCTACTTTTGGAAGTTCTGGACAGTGTTTCCCTTATCTTATGCTATCAAGAACCCTTGTAATTCATGTTTTTCTCTTTTCAAAAAGAGAAATATATTCAGGTCCAGTTTTTACCAATCCACAGAGAGGGTGAAATTTGCTCGTCTCCTTATTCCAGCTATTTCAATTCTAACAGCGTTCCTCAAGGTCAGCAACCTTGAATTGTGTGTTGGCCAGTGGAACTGAGGATGTATCTTCTGTTTCTTAGCTGGTTCACTGACTTAGAGCCCACTGAAATTTGAAAACCTTGTTTGAACAATGTAAAAAGACACTCCTTTGCATGTACTGCTCCCTGAACTTCTCACAGTATGACTAGGAATATGAAGATCATTTAATCTATTTAATGTGTTTCTACTGTTTTTCTGTGTTTTGGACTCTGCACTGTAATGTCAATGAAGGAAGAAAGATGAATGTTGAAGCAGATGGCGAGAGGCAGGGCAGTGCAGAAACCTGGCCCGTGTTGCCTAGAGATGCTGCCTGTTTCTGGTTAGAAGAGTCTCATCCCATGGAGTAAGATGGAAGCAATGGAACTGAACACCATCTTTTCCTTTCTTCTTTGGGACAAGATTCTGTTCTATTTCAGGGGGTTGACGTATGGCGCATGGCTAAGAATGGACATTTAATGACATTTCATCCAGATATTGTCATATGATCTTTGCTCATCTTGAACTTATGGTGCTAGCCCCAATATTTTCAGTGTATATACACAGGTCCATTCCCTGGAACTTGATAGAAGAGATATCAGGCACATTTAACCATGGTAAAATCCATTTATATTTCTGAGTAGAATTTGAAAGCATTTCATTAATACTGTATCTTTAGGGCTTGAATTTCTAACCGGCATGCTTATGTAACAAACTAAAATACAACAAGAACTTCAAATCTAGCAGTCTTTCTATTATATCTTAGCTGCCATAAGTTAATGAGGAATCATACTGTAGGGCAACAGAAAATAATTCTAATGATAGAAGGAACTTTTGCCCTCACAGAACCAGTGACTTTGCTGTACTCGACAAATATTATCATTTGGGAAAATATCAATGGACACGAAGAGCCAGTTCCCGACAATGCATTATAATGACCTCATTATTAAAGGTGCTTACGTTTTGTGACATCAGAGAAAAGAGACATCTCAATCTCCAGCGTTTTCCAAAGTAGTTGCTGAAGATCTCTTACTATAAACTCTTTCAACTCTACTGGCATACCAAACGTTTATAACTATTGCTGGATGTTAGGCCAAAGTGGTAGTGCGCTCAGGAAACAAACAAAAAATAAAAATCAAACCAGCATTCAGTTTTGATGTAAGACCCCCCCCGCAAGATCTTAATGAACAGGGGTTCTTAAAAGAAAGTCATGCAGTTCCCAAAACCATATTCCTTTTCATGGCCATACGCCAGGATCTCACATATTAGAGACACTGTACTTCAATGACCATATTCCTTTTCATGGCCGTATGCCAGGATCTCACATATTAGAGACACTGTACTTCAATAACCATAAAGAGAAATGCCACCTTTCCCTCCCCATCCTTGCTTAGTGCCGCAGAACAGTGTTAACACAAGCTTTTACATACAAGTTTTGGAGCATTTACATACAAAACTCCAACCCCCAACCCTAACACAAATCAAGGTAATAGATCCTGCTTAAGGTCTTCAAAAATAATGCTAATTGAAGCAGAGCAGTATACTATTTTCTACCTAAGAAAATCTGAGTGTTGTGTGTCTTCTTTTTAAAGCATCGTAATAGGAAAATCATGAGAAGAACTTAGTGCAAGAATGGAGAAATTGGGTGAAAGGAAAAAGAAAACAACAAACTGGTCTTTGAAAGGACAAGGGCTGAGGAATTGCTGAGTTATATTTGTGAGACAGTAAGCAATTCCTTTTAGCATCCTTTAAGAGCTTGTCTACATCTTACAGACAACAGTGAACTAGGAGAAAAGGATGGGAGCCTTGATCAAAATTCAAATATCATCCTAGGATCCTACTGAGTGAATCTTTAAGGAGAGCATACTACTTCACTTTGCTACATCAACAGTGCACATAACAGGGTATCTGTCTAAACATTCTTCCAGGTATCATTTAGCAGATTTTGTTAGCAAGTGAAAAAATTCCTCAAGTTTTAGAATCTGTGTCAGGACATGCCCTCATTTATATTAGCATAGAGTTCTCTCTAGAACTATTACTTATGAACAGAAGTTTTTCCCTGTACTGCATATTTTTATTTTACTCAATTTCCTTTCATAAGTATTATATCAAAGTTTTGAAGATTAGTTATATACTTATAAATATTAGGTTGGCCCAGGAGTTCATTTGGTTTTAAGTGAAAATAAAAGACACAGTTTTCATTTTTACCAAGAACTTTACTGAGCAATGTATTCACTAACCGAACGAACTTTTTGGCCGATCCAATAGCATAATTAACATATTTAAAAGCAATTTAAAAGTTTATTTTCCTGTGAAGTTAAGACTCTATGCAATTAATTATGAGATGGGGGTGGAATCACCTTTGTTTAAAAAAGGTAAAACCCAGCACCCCTCTAAGGAAAATTCCATAAGCTTTCCCTTTTCTCATTCTAGGAATAGCTAATGATAGTGTATTCTCTGTCTTTTCCCCCCGAGACCCTTTTATATCAGCTACATTTACAGTGTCCTGTGTTAATTGTTAACAGCTTTTCAAGACCTACAAGGTGATGTTGAATATTATACACTTTTTTGGAGTTCTGCTACCGCCAATGAATCTCGAAAACTCCTCCCAGATGTAAACTCTCATGTCATTGGCCACTTAAATCCAAACACAGAGTATCGGATTTTTATCTCTGTTTTCAACGGAGTCGCCAGCATTAACAGTGAAGTGCTGCATGCAACCACTTGCGACGGCGGTGAGTCCAGATTTCAAGGGATGCTCGGCTTCAGAGATGCGAATGAAATTGATTGATTCTCGCTGAGGCTGAGATCAGTCATCCTTCCATTATAAAATTTCCGGTGTTGGAGGGAAGGGGGTCGGAGCTAAAATGCTTAAGTGCTGGCTGTCGTCAAGTGGCAGATCAATAAGTGGTCCCGTGGAGACAGCGACACAAGGCTCCAATCATGGGATATTAGCCCAGTTTGTTCCTGTTCTTTTCAGTGTATGCTTAGTTGGGAGCTGAGTTCACATCAATACATGGTGACATTTAGAAACATTTTTTTTTAAGAATTGCTCTCAGAAGCAGGATGCTATTCACAACGACAGCCAAGCACAGTGAGGGCCCTCCCTGAGTCACCAGAAATGGTAGGTGGAAGTTCAGCCACTGAGAAAAATTGCCTGTGACTCATTTCTAAGCCAGTTAGCAAGGGGATGGAAGCAAGGGAAGCAACTTGTGAATCTGAAATGTGTTTGGAATGGTCTTTCTAATCTTTTTGGCTTTCTAAAGTCTCATTATAAACATTATAATATCATTACCTCCAAGCAAGCGTTCCAGGTCATTAACAGAGCACTTTAAGTGTGGAACCCATTTCCCTTCATGGTGCCAAAGGTTGACACCTTTTGTTTATAAAATAGAATGGATCACAAGGACAATTTTTCAACTAGTTAAGATGAGCTCTTATGATAAAAATAGGTCTTTGCATAGTTATTTCTGACATGCTTGAATAATTGTATAATTTAACGCCAAGCAAGATTTTTTTTCTAATGTTAGATTTCATCATTACCTATGGTAATCAACATTCCAAATCATTTACATAATGACAATATTGCATTATTGCTTCATATTGCTTGAGTTACAAGCTAGTAACATCAAATGATTTTTCACGTTCCACCAGCCTCGATATATTTGAGTTATATTTTTTTTGCTTAAGGAGCAAATTTTCATTCTTTTTTTTTTTTTTTTTCTTCCCTGAGAGGTTTGGAGGAGTGCAGGGATGGGAACAGAGACAAATAATAGATATGTGTTAGTGGTGCAGATGGGTGAATAATTTATCATCATATCCCACTGGTCACATAGTATTGAAGATTAGCACTACGCTGGTGGTATAAAGCATTTTACCACCGATTCTCATGGTTTCTAACTGAGAGTATAATAAGCCAATTTACAGAGGACTACAGACTGTGATAACTTCATCAGAGGAAAGCAGATAAGCAACAAACCCTTCACTCAACCTAAATACTAATCGGCATTTAGTTTAACAAGTGCTTTTTCAGAGGCAGCTGGAGTTTATTCGGTTTCTTCCTTTAATTCCAGAGCCTCAGGGCATGCTTCCTCCAGAGGTTGTCATCATCAACAGTACAGCTGTACGTGTCATCTGGACAGCTCCTTCAAACCCAAATGGTGTTGTCACTGAATATTCTGTCTATGTAAATAATCAGCTCTACAAGACTGGAATAAATGTGCCTGGGTCTTTCATTCTGAGAGACCTGTCTCCCTTAATGATCTATGACATTCAGGTTAGAACGTTGTTTTTTTGAAGGTTAAGCTTATGGGTGTGTTAAATAAAACATGCTGGGTTATGTCTCTTAGTGGATACCTTCCATCTTGGTTACACATGATTTATTTGCTGGGGAAGGGGAGAGAAAAGAGGGAAATTGATCTGGATTAAATCTGTTTGGGGCGGGCAAACACACGAGTCACTGGAGAGGGGATAATGGGACTGTGGAAAGTGATGGTGATGAGGATGGTGATGATATTGTCACTGGCAAAAGGAAGCAAATCATGTGTTTGCAGTCAGTCTTGCCAAGCAGCTTGCCTTTTTCCGGTTCTTTTACTGATAACAAAACCAGAATTAGCCTATAACTGTGGAGATATTCTTTCTACTCCTATTTCTGCTACTTATTAAATGTCATAACTTTAGGGAAGTTACATAACCTCTCTTGGTGTTGATTGTCTCTTTTGTAAGAGCAAAGGACTAGATGACTTAAAACATTCTATCCCCCTCTAGCACTCTGTGATTCTGAACCCAACACCAATAGCAAAAATAAATGAATGTATGGCAGACGAAAAATATTAAAAGATTTTATCTGAGGATGAAAGAAATATATCTGTTCATCCTTCAACAAATGTTCAATGATCCTCACCTATATGAAAGCAATTGTATTTAAGTTTTTTGCCCTTGGGCCTTTTTGAGAATCTGTTGAAGTCAGTGCACACTGCCCTAGAAAAATGTGTATATTTTGATGTTTATACGACAAAAGTTAACATGCAATTTCAGAGAGTGCCTTGACCATTTGAGAGCCAACTCCTAGATCTCTTTGAGATCTACTGATCTTAAAAGTAGAAAAAATATAAAGAATATTAAGGCATATAAAACAAGGAACTTACCTTCAAGGAATTGGAAATCTTGTCAGAGCGCTAGGATATAAAAGATAACAAGGCCAAATGCAAAAATTAATGATAAAAACAGGATTTTTCAGAAGCTCAAAGTTTAGAGAGAAGGGTTGCCATATGGTAAACTTTTAACTAAACTATGCTCCTTCTAAAATTTATAAGAGCTTTTTAAATATTTTTCAGAAGATATTAAGTGCGGAAGTTGTATTTGACCACAGAAAACTTCACTGGCTCTGTTCATTAAGTGAACATTTCCCCAGCCCCTTCTTTCCCACACATATGAAGGTGAAACATATGTAAGCATCTAGCTACAACCAATGCATTAGCCTCTCCACTACTAGGCCTAGCTTCCTAAGAAAATGACATAAAAAGATATTTCATAAAAGAAGAAATGTGCATTGATTATTTTTCATTATGTTCCATGATTCCCGTCTACCCACCTGAGTTACCTTAGCCTGGACCAGTGGACTGATATTTTTGTTCATGACTCTTAGAGTGAATCTATGTATATGTGTAGCTCATCGATCACATCATAAAATGAAAATCACATTCAAAATAAATAGAAATATAACCTTATGAACAAGGTTAGCATAGGAAGGTGATGAAGGATTTGCTGTATTTTCCTCTTCGGGACGCTGGTGGAGAAAACCAACTGAGCCCTTGAAAGGCAGCTTATTCATTTGCTTTATAGGACTCAATATACAGCCTGCGGGTGAGATCACTGGGTGCTGTGCATGCATATGCAGTATCAGCCTTCCAACCATAGAGCAAGAGTTGACATGTAAGCGTTCCAGGCATGTTCTACTCTGACAGGCTTCACTCAGACCTATTGGTTTGAGTCACTAATGGCCTGAGGAGAGTGCATTTTGATCCAATTTGGGACATGGAAACAGATGAGGAGACAAAAGACCAAATTAGAATCTAACACTTAGATTTTGTTATAAGATGTTCTTATTCTTCATAACTGTATTTTTATGAAGCTCCTCACTGTCCAGAAATGCTGCACTTGAAATCGTTGTTGCATTACTGGGACTTTGAATATCAAATTTCAAAGATTTTTATTTCTGATGTGAAGGGTGATTTGGTTCCATTTAAAATATGCACTTAACTGATATGCCTAATACTTTAAAACTAAGATTCCCTATACTAACACCCTCTGTGAAATAGCCACTGATTTTAAAGCAGACATGTAGACGCACCAAAGCATCTGCTTTTTTGAATGAATCATTTTACATATCCCTTTTTAAAGGGAATAAGCATTTCCATTTTTAATTCAATTTTATCTCTTTTTGTGCCCCAAAGATGGAGACTTGGAATATTGCATTATCAAGGAAGTGAAAATATTGACACATTTCTCTAAAGTCAAAGTAAAAGCTTTCTGGAGAATCATTTAAATACACTTAAGTTTAGAACTTAAAGCTATGCTTATTATTTAGATAATAAGACAGTAGGGTACAGTAAAGCCTGAATCAGATATTTCATATCTTATCAGCTTGATCATATTCCCTGATTTCTCTGACCCCTCCATTTACAAACTTCTGAACGTGGAGTTGTAAAGATTCAATAAAATTATCTGTGCAAGTACCCATCATAATATTTGGCATATAAAAGATTCAGTTGAGTCGATTTTGAGTTATCTCACTATGCATCATATAATCAAATATTTCCCAATATGCATGAAGTTTTATTGTCCTTAATTCTATTATAGCAAGCATATTTTAAGTTCATCTGCCTGTTAAGTTTTTTGAGGTTTCATTGGACATATTCAGAGTAAACAGCCTTGACAGTGTTTAAATATCTACTAAATATTAGCTCAAAATGCTATGTGGCATAAATAAATCACACAAAAGCATTATAAAAACTCCCATTTAGGTGCAAACTGCCCCATGAACAAAGCGACATAGCTACTAAATATAACACATAGCACATTTGTCTTTCCTCAAATGCCAGTTGAAATTCAGAGAACTGCGTTGCTTTAAAGGCTCAGGATTAGTGTTTAAGATTCATCGGTATCTGGTATCCTCCATTTATGTATTAAATGCTGAAAGTAAATTAGCGTTGGAAAAAGTGCAGTTCCTCTTTGGTTTACATGTTAATGGAGAGCAGAAGGGTGTCGCTTCGTAGATTGTCCACGAGCGATCTCCTGTATGTTCATCTGTCTCTCCCCCCTCTTATCGAATATGTTCCTTCTGTGTTACTGATGCTTGATGAACCTGATTTCTAATCTTTAGTTATTCCACCCTCCTCGGTTTTTATTCAGATTAGGTGGCAGAATTAAAGGGTGAGTGATGAGTTTCTGCTGTGATTAAGGTAAAAATACAATTGCAGCTGGAGCAAATGGATATAAAATAGCTCAGCCATATTGGAAAGCTTCCCTAGACCTCATTTTTCTTCCATTAGACATTAGCATTGAGGCTATTTGCTATAAAGTGTCAAGACTTCCAGAAGATATCATCATTACCCTCTCTTGTTATAGATCCAGAGAGCAGTATGCAGTGATAACATATTATGCTTGCCAACTGTCACCTAAACATCCTCCCTTCCTTAACTGTGCTCCAAATAGACGAATATGTCTGTCTCTTTCTGAATGGTTGGAACCAGAAACTAAACATCACCATTTGAATCACTAGATCAATTGTTCTGAGCTCATTTCTGTGCTTTGTTTTGACCTTTCCCACCAGACTCAATTAACGTAAAAAATTAAGATTGATTAAACCCTAAGATGCTGTAGAGAACTATGAGACTCCTGTGAAATGAGGGTGGGTGAGGTTCAGTCCATCAGCAATCTGTATTTTGAAAGTATTTGCAATAATTCGTTTCTAAACTAACATTTGCAGGTTGAAGTCTGCACAAAATATGCCTGTGTGAAAAGCAATGGAACCCAAATCACCACCATGGAAGATAGTCCAAGTGATATACCAGCTCCCACAATTCATGGCATCACTTCAAGGTACAAATTTTTTGTCAATTAATCTAAAGAACTGATCATAAACAATGAAAATAAAAATCAAAGGTATCA
Source organism: Tursiops truncatus (assembly GCF_011762595.2). Classification (NCBI taxonomy): domain Eukaryota; kingdom Metazoa; phylum Chordata; class Mammalia; order Artiodactyla; family Delphinidae; genus Tursiops; species Tursiops truncatus. Next base: position 14,199,363 of record NC_047034.1, on the reverse strand, counting down.
TCCCAGCCATGATAATCTCATTTAGTAGATTACTATAAATATGTGTGTAAATCAAATGTTTGATATTATTAGGTATTGATCTCCAATAGACACGTCCCCTAACATTTAAACTTTGATATCCCTGATTGCCCAGCTTCACTTCCTTTTACTCAGTAATTGTGAACAAATGCTGAAGTGCATGGAAAAGTTGTCCTTCAGTAAATCCTTTCGTGAGGCAAATAATACAACTTTAACTAGAATGACTACCTTCTAACTTAATCTCTTTGAAAAAATTAGATTTAGAGATATCAGATTCCCCTAAAGCTAGAAACATCTGTAAAATAATTACGGGAGATAAATTATTGAATAACTGTTACCAATTTTACCAGATTCTTCATAGAATCCTTTTATTTTTCTGTATACTTTTGTTGCTGAGTGGTGATCAAAGTTTGAAAGTGAGCCTCTTTTCAATTCAAAATAGCAATAAGAAGAAAAAGATTTAACATCAAGTTTCCCAAGCCAAAAGTGATATTAAGTTTTCATCTCTCTGTATCAAGCCAAGGCTAGAGAAAGAAACCTGAGTATTCCCATATCATACTTTTGCCCCAACCAAATGAATCACCCTTCATCTACACACACATACACACACCCCATGTACACACATGCACACTGGCTAAAATAATCAACCTGTTATAAAATATTTCAATTCTGAAGGATTCAGAATTGAAATCCGTATTGAAATACGGATTATGACGTATTGAAATTTCTAGGTCTTTTTTTTTGTTAATCAGTTCAATAGTACCTGTACTGATTTGGGGAACTAGTGATTAAAATAATTAGAAAGACTCAAGTAATTGTATTCTTAGATGTTCGGAGCAAAAGTCATATCTTGTTTTCTTGAGTACATCTATAAAACACATGATGATATCTATCTAATGTAGGATATGTTCATTAATCGATAATTCCCTCAGCAGATTTTGCCCACCTTTCCACAGGATTGCCTACCTTGTAGGGGGAAAATGGTCAAGTTTAAGGGATACCAAAAAGCTTTATTTAATTTTTCAGCAAACACACTTGTGGGTATAATAATATAAGAAGTGAAAGTAATACAAAGAAATATAAGACATGGTTCTAAATGTTCACAGTTCCAGTCTACTGTGGCAGACACTTCCCTAAACAAATATTTATAGAACAGTGTGAGAAACACTACAACAGAAGCTTATAATGTGCAAGAAGTGCATAAAAAAAATACCAAGCTCTACCCATGATTATCAGTGAAGGCATCATGAAAGACGTGACATTTGAGTTCCTTCTTAAAGAACTCAAGGAAGAAGTATAGGTAGGTGGGTGGATGTTGTCACATTTCTTGCCTATTAGCATCCTTATGACTCAAGCTCAGGTGAATGGCATAAGGGAATATGTCTTAGATTACATATTTACATGTAGCTAAAAATAATACGCAGGCTTTTTTAGAAATAGAGCAAATACCCATATGTTTCTCTGCCTCTAAGATATTTTTTAAGAAGATGCTTGCAGATTATAACAGAGAAAAAATATTTTTTAGTTGTGGTTAAAGACTGCTTATCCCCAAATATAGTAAATTGGTGGCAAAAAACATTAAAAAGAGTATACAACAAGAGCAAGGAAAATAGCAAAGCAGATGACAATAACAGAAGAGAGATTTTAATACAATTTTTGAAAGCAGTATTTGGCAGGGAGAGGCAAATGACTTTGTACAGTGGTGAAATTTACAACCAAAGTGTTGGTTGGCAGAGGGAGATAATGACATAAAACGAACTAATTTGCTCTGCCGGGAGAACCTCAATGGCTGAGCACTTAACAAGCTTTCAGAATTGTGAAGAAGAGGAAGATGGGGTAAAGTTCAAAGCTGATAGTTTACAAAAGAGTGGTTGGGACCTGTAATTAGTCAGGGTTCTCCAGAGAAACAAAACCAAAAGTGAAGACTCAGGAAAGCTGGGGGTGTAGTCCCAGTCCGGGTCCAAAGTTTTGAGAATTAGAGGTGCCAGTGGTATAAATCCCAGTCCAAGTCTGAGAGTGAGAGAAGACTGATTAGATCAGGTAGTCAGGCAGAGAGAGGAAATTCTCCCTTCCTTCACCTTTTCATTCCACTCAGACCCTCAACTGATTGGGTGATATGCCCACCTACATTATGGAGAGCAATCTGCTTTACTGTGTCCACAGATTCAAATGCTAATCTCATCAGAAACAACCTTGCAGATACACCCAGAAATTATGTTTGGCCAAATGTCTGGACACCCTGTGGCCCAGTCAAGTTAAAAATTACCCATTACATAAAATTAGCCATTACAGAATGAAAGGTTGCCTACCTCTGTATTATTCATCCATGTGTCTATTTCTCTTCCTCCATGTGGCATATTCCATCACAAGGAGATTAGAAGTTTTTTTTCTCAAGAAACTGAACAGAGGTATTTAGAAATTAGGGCTACTAGGCACAGTGGAAATCTGGGATGAGGGGCAAAGGTAAAAATCATGTTAAAGTGGTTAGACTACAATTAGAATGATGGCACCTCAGTGGCTTTCCCCAGCTCTGTTCTTAGAAACAAATATCTAGTCATAAATGTTTCCACACAGGAAGGGCATTCTTCTCTGGAAAAGTTTGAATGACTCCAAATAAAATACTTCCGGGAACTAGCAGATAGGGATCACCTAACAGAAAAGGTAGCTAACCATCTGGTCACACAGTAGTAAAGCACATCAGTCAAGAAGCCTCACTCATATACAATATAAAGCTTCTAGTCATCTTTTTTTAAAATCTCAAAGATGAAAAGAAAATTAAAACAGAGGAATAATTCAATAGACACAGGGACAATGCAGGATGAGGAAAATATCCATAACAATCTCAGAGGGATAAAAAGACATCCTCTATCTATAAAACAACACCAAAAAATCCTACTTGGAAGAAAGAATCAAAGTAAAGCAGGATGTGAGGGAGGGGGTACCTCATGGAAATTAAAAGTGTGAGAGCTGAATTGGAAATTTAAGGTAAAGTCTCTGAAAGTGCAATAAAAAGTAAATATGTTAATACAAATGAAATTTTTAAGAGAAAGTTTTAAAATCCAGGAAATCAAATATTTGGATAATAAGAGTTCCAGAAAGAGAGAACAGAGGAAAAAGAAGGGGGAAAATAATCAGAGAAAAATGACAAGAAAATATGCCCCCCCCACCAGAAAAAGGAAAAGACAATATCCCAGAACCAAAGATACCAGTATGTAGATTAAAAGCTACTATAGATACTAGCACAGTGATTGAAATAAGAGCCAATAAAGGGATATCATCAGGAAATTTCAAAATACCAGGTTAAAAAAAGCACATCCAAAAAACTTCTAGGAGGAAAAGACAGATGGTGTACATACTGCATTGGGAATTTGAATGGCATTATCAGACTATAAACAGTAACATTCATTGCTAAGAAAACAATGAAACAATGCCTTAAAATTCTGAATTAAAAAAAGAACCTTTTCGTCTTATAAATTCCATACTCAGTCAGCTATCAACTGATATTGTTTTGGATTAGCAGAGAGGCAATTTAAGACAGGTGAAGAGAAAAAAAACATAGATTCTGTAAAAACTGACAAGGGTGTGAAGAGAACTGCCTAATTTTAACAATGAATTAAACTTCCAAAAAGATTCTGGGTTTGCTAAATTTGTTTACTTTTTAATTATTCTCTTAATTTTTTTATTTTGTTTTTAATTTACATATAGTAAAATACACTCTTTTTTGCTTCACAGTTTTATGAGTTTTGACAAGTACATATGAACTTGTCAAACATATGAACACCACTACAGTTAAGATATAACACTGTTCCATTATGTCAGAATATTTCTTCACACTGGCCCCTTTATAGCCACTTCCTTCCTCCTCCACCCTCCTCCAAACTGAGCAAACACTGCTCTGTTCTGTTCTCTATAATTTTTCCTGTTCCATGTTGTCATATAAGTGGAATTATACAGTATGTAGCCATTTAAGCCTGGCTCCTTTCACTCCGTATAATGCATTTAAGATTCATCCATGTTATTGCATATATTAATAGTTTGTTAATTTTTGTTACTGAATAGTATTCCATTGTATGAATATACCACAGTTTGCGTACCATTTGGGTAGTTTCCAGTTCTTGGTGACTATGAATAAAGTTGATATAAACATTATGTACATAATGTGAACGTAGATTCTCATTTCACATGGGTAAATAACTAAGAGTTGGATTGCGGAATCATAGCATAAGTTTACATTTTACTTACTTTATAAGAAACTGCGAGGAAAGGTGGGGAATGGGATGAATTGGGAGATTGGGATTGACATATATACACTACTGATCCTACGTATAAAATAGGTAACTAATGAGACCCTACTGTATAGCACAATGAGCTCTACTCAATGCTCAGTGGTGACCTAAATGGGAAGGAAATCCAAAGAAGAGGGGATATAGGTATACTTATAGCTGATTCACTTTGCTGTACAGTAGAAACTAACACAACATTGTAAAGCAATTATATTCCAATAAAAATTAATTAAAAAAAAAGAAACTGCCAAACCAATTTCCAAAGTGACTGTAACATCTTGCATTCCTACTAGCATTGTATGAGAATTTCAGTTGCTTCTCATCTTTGCTAGAACTTGATATTCTGCAAGAATTTTTCCTCTCTCTCTCTCTCTCTCTCTCTAGCTCTTTTAATAGATGTTTAGTGGTGTGTCATTATGGTTTTAATTTACATTTATTTCCATGATGATTAATGATATTGATCATCTTTGCAAATGCTTTTTTGGCATTTGTTTTCTCCTTTGATGAAGCTCTTTTTCAAATATTTTATTAATTTTTTACTTGGATTTGTTGCTTTCTTATTGTTGAGTTCATATTTTTGAAGTATATTTTGGATTTGAATTTTTGTCAGATATATGATTTGCAAATATTTTCCTCTCATTTATGGCTTGTCTTTTCATTCTCTTAATTGTTTTTATTTAGAGCAAAGTTTTAAATTTCAATAAAGTTCAGTTTATCACTTTTTTCATTCATGGACTGTGCATTTGGTGTTGTATCTAAGAAATCCTTACCTGAGTCAAGTCACAAAGATTTCCTCTTATTTTTTCTACTAGAAGTTTCATATGTTTACATTTTGAATTTATGTCTATGATTCATTTTATGTTAATTTTTCTATAAACTGAGATGTGGGTCAAGGTTAACATCTTTGCATAAGGATATCCAATTTTTCCAACACAATTTGTTGGAAAGACTATATCTTCTCCTTTGGACTGCTTTTAGACCTTTGTCAAAATCAATTTAACACATTTTATAGATCATTTTTGAACTCTCTATTCTGTTCAGTTTATCAATGTGCATATTCATTTACCAGTATCATACAATCTTAATTACTGTAGCTTTACAGTAAGTTGTAAAATCATGTATTATGAGTTCTTCAACTTTAAGCTTTTTAAAAATTTTTCTGACCTTTCTCATTACTTTGCTTTTCCATATAAATTTTAGAATCAGCTTGTCAATATCTATAAAATCCTTCTGTCATTTTGATTAGGACTGCATTTAATCTATAGTTCAATACAGGGAGAAGTGACACCTTAACAATACCACATCTTCCACTTCATAAATATAGCATATTGCTCGTTTATTTGCATCCTCTTTCATTTATTTCATCAGTGTTTTGTAGAATTCAGTGTTCAGATCCTACACATATTTCATAAGATTTATACCTACTATTTGTTTTGGCGAGTACTACTCTTAATGGTTCTTTAAAAACATTGAAATCCAATTGTTTATCGCTAGGGTGTAGAAACACAATTAATTTTTGTATAATGACCTTGTATGCAGCAACCTTGCTAAACTCATTATGAGTTTTAGGATCTTCTAGGAGCTTTTTTGTAGATTCCCTGGGTCTGCATAGATCCTCTGCAAAAATAAACAATTTATTTCTTCCTTTGCAATCTGTGTGTCTTTTACTTCTTTTTCCTGCCTTATTGCCTTGGCTCATTCAGTAAGGCGGACACCCTTGACTTGTTCCTATTCTTTTACCATTACATGTGATGTTACCTATGAATTTTTTAGAGATACCTTTTATCGGGTTGAAGTTTTCTCTTTTATTTCTAGTTGCTGAGAGTTTTTATCATAAATGGATATTGAATTTTGTTAAATGCCTTTTTTGCATATAATTTGTTAATATGGTTAATTATATAGATTGATTTTCAAATAATTAACTAGTCTGTATTATCTGGATAAACCCCACTTGGTTGTGACGTATTTTCCTTTTTATACATGCAATTTGCTGTTATCTTATTGAGGATGTTTATGACTATCCTCATAAAATATATTGAACTGTTTTTATTTCTTGTAATGTCTTTGCCTGGTTTTGGTAACATGGTAATTCTGACCCCATAAAATAAGTTGGAAAATATTCCCTTCTCTGCTATTTTCTGGAAGAGATTGTGTGAAAAGGTATTTATTTCTTAAATGTGGTAGAATTCACCAGTGAAACTCACCTTTGCCTAGAGTTTTCCTTGTTGAAAGGTATTTTACTCAGAATTTAATTTCCTTAACAGTGTAGGATGATTCAAGGTATCTGTTTCTTCTTGAGTGAGATCTGTAATCTTGTGTTTGCAAAGAATTGGTTAATTTCACCAAATTTATCAAATTTATGGGCAGAAAGTTGTAATGTTTGTAGAGTCTGGATTTATTTGCATTCTTTCATTTCTGATAACAGTAATAAGTGTCTTCTCTCTTAGTCAATCAGTCTAGAGTTTTATCAATTTTGTGGATCTTTTCAAAGAACCATCTTTTGGTTTTATTGCTTTTTCTCTATTGCTTTATGTTTTCCATTTCATTGATTTCTGCCCTTTATTGATTTTTTTCTTCTTCTTCCTTTGGATTTATCTTACTCTTCCAGTTTCTTAGAGAGGAAAGCTACATTATTGATTTGAGATCTTTCTTCTTTTTGACTAGAACCATGTAAAGTTATGAGCTTTCCTCTAAGCCCTGCTTCAGGTGAATCTCAGAAAGTTTGAAATGTTGCATTTTCTTTCATTTAGTTCAAAATACTTTTTAATTTTCTTAATACTTCTGCTTTGACTCATGAATTATTTTAGAAGTGGTTTGCTTAATTCCCAAATATTTTGAGGTTTTTCAGATAAATTGTGAATGTGAATTTCTAGTACCGTTCTGTTATAATCTGAAACATGGTTTTATAATTTCAGTTCTTTCACATTAGTTAAGGTTTATTTTATGGCCTATAATATGATCTGTCATGGTGAATATTCTATGTGTACTCAAGGAGAATGTGTGTTCTGCTGTTGTTAGAGCATTTTATAAATGTCAATTAGGTCGAGGTCAGTGATAGTGATGTTCAGGTCATCTATACACTTAATGATTTCCTGCCTGGTTGTTCTATCAATTATTGTGAGAGGCATGTTGAAATCTCCAAATATAACTGTGGGCTTATCTATTTCTTTTTTAGAACTATCAGTTTTTGCCCCGTGTATTTTGTTGCTTTATTATGAGGTGCATATATATTTCAGATTGTTGTGTTTTGGTAAATTGATCCTTTTGTCATTGTGTAATATTCCTTTTTCTTCCTGATAATTTTCTTGTCATCATGTATACTGTGTCTAATACTAATACAGCCCCTCCAGCTTTCTTTGGATTAGTGTAATTTTGAGTGATTTCGAATTGTGTCCTGAACATTTTAAATATCAGGTTGTGATCTGAGTCCTGTTAAAATCCTCTGAAGAAGGTTGGAGTTTTTGTTTCAACAGGCAATCAACTGGTTAGCTTCAGACTGAAAACTCTGTCTTGGCTTATGTGGTCAATGGCTGTAATATCAGTTCATCTTTCAAAAGCTTTGCTGCGCTGCTTTATATCTGCCCCACGCATGCACCTCTCATTGGCTAATCTGGTATTTAGTTGGGGGATTATGTAATGGTTCAGATCTCAAAGTCTTTGCTACAGTGCTCAGATTTCCTTTGCCTGTGAGGCAATCATGCATGTGCAGCTTGGAGTTGAGTTAGAACTTGTATTGGTTCATGTATAGAATTAGTAGACTGCCTAGCTTTCTCTTCTCTGAGATTTTCCCCATGTTTTTCACATCACTTGGACTTCCTTTCCCAAATCTTTGGCTAGAAAGACATGGTTTCTCTTGTAATTTTAGCGTCCCAATATACCTCACAGTTTACGTAAATGGGGTTGTTTGGGGGACAGTGAGATTAGAGAGAAAATAGAGGAAAAAATAAACGAGATTTTGGACCACAGGGGTGCTTTCCCCGATTCCTCTGGTCAGACAGCTTGTTTTTTCTCAGGATTTTAGATTCTCATTTGGCCAGGACTGCCATCATGCAGCTCCTTGGCTGGAATCATCCTCAGAGCAGGAAAAAAGAGAGGAAAAGAGGAAATAAAATGAAACAGGAATACCCATCATACCCTTTGGCTTGCAAGGCCTTCTTGTACTCTGGCCAGAAAGATTGGGTTCCTCTCATAGATTGTGCTTGCCCAGTGCTCGGTTCCACACTGGGGCTGCTGTTGGGTTAAAGATGGGAGACAAAGGGGGGAAATGATGGTAAACGCATCCTGTAATGTTTGCTCTTTAAGTTTTGGCTCCCCTCCCGATCTGCCTCTATTGTTAACTTTTCAGAGTCCTTGAGTGATTGCTTTTTGTAACTAGAGCAGACTTTTTAGCAGTAATCAGTGGGAGAGAGAGGCTATAACTGGCTTTCTCCATGTTGACCAGCACAGAAAGTACGAACCCCTCCATATTTTTCTTTATTCCCATGCCTTTGGCAACTTTATTTCCTTTTTTTTTTCTTTTTGGTCAAAGATCTGGCAAAAAAACTGATGGAAATCATTCACGACCAAATATTGGCATGTACAGTCTTTCCTTTCTTAAATTGATCTATCGTAGCACGGCAACATTTTCCAAAGGCAAGACCCTAATGAGCAGATATAGGCGCCAAGCCATTAATCAAAATTACACCAACACCAAAGCAGTTAGCCTCCTGTGTGCATGTTATTGTTTGTGTAATTTCATTATACTTCTGGCAGTGTATACTTGTTAGTTATGTTTCTATTTTGGTTTAAGAAAATCTCTTTTATATTAGCAACATGCAAAATCAAATGTGAAATCCTTCCAGACAAATGTCAGTAGACAGGGTTTGCTTCTATAGCATTTAGAATATTTGGGGTTCTAATAAGACACATATTTCTTAGAATCTTTGTTTATTTTTGGTAAAAAGCAGTCATCAGCAAATTTTAACTTTTATATATTTTTGTAACATATACCAATAGCCTACCAGCCTGTTTGATTATAAGCATGGAGCATGTCATTTTCGTCTTTGGCCTTAACTTATACCTTGCTTTTGACTACAACATCTTCAGTACAAGCACTTACACATGTTTTTTCCATTATATATAAACCAAAGATGCCATAGCACACAAAGTTGTTTAGAAAGATCAGATGAAACCTTCTAGTTTTATAAGCTACTCCTCCAGAAACAAGCTCTGTCTCTACATCACATTTTCCATACTTGTCATATTATCATCAGCTGATTCTATATCCCCAAAGAATGCTAACGACTGATCGATAACCCAGACATGTCTGGCCGTGGCCTACACGTGCCCTGGGTAGTTCATTTATTTGCCTTGGTGGATTTGCTAGAGTAGAATTTAATCAATAGCTAATTCATTAATTCTGGTCCTCGAGAATGTAGAGACTGCACTGGCTGAAGATAGCTAGCTGGCTCTGGCTTTGATTGAAATATGACAAACACTGCAACTGACAGCTTTACTGGGTACTGTAAATTTCGCTCCAATAAGTTCACTTATTTATTCTCCATAAATGGATACGCTAAGAAAAGAACATAAACAAGGAAGAGTTTTTATTACATGACTGGACTGCTATTCCAAGATGCATGATTTCCAGGCATGAAGCTCAAGGGAAAGCAGAAAGAGAGAACACGGATCATGTCTCTCATTGCCTTTAATGGATCCATGGCAGTTTTTACAGTTCCAAATCAGTTTGGGGCTGTATTATTGATGAGAAGGCTGAGGCATAATGTCTTTGTAGCATTCACAAATAATTGTTTAAATGTTTGCTTCAAGCTCCTGAACGATATAAATAATATTTTTACACACCAGCTTCCTTATGATAGCAGCACGGGGTCTGTGTCTCTAAATGAAGGTTAAACCACTATCTTCATTTAGAAAGCCCCCTAGCTTTTCAAAGTACATAGCTGGCGGTTGAGGATGGCATGACAGGCCATAGCTTGTGGAAAAAGAACTTTCCCCTTTTTGCCTCACCAAATTTGGGTGAAACTTTGAGGCCTCTATATTTTTATACTATGACATTGGATATCAGGAAATCTCTTCTATCGTTATTTTCCCTCTCTGATTTTTTTCAGTGACTGATAGCTTGAATACTGAAGTAATAATTTTACAATTAAAAACAATTTTTTTGAGCCATGTTTTATTTTTTTAAATGGGGAGTGTGCTGGGCTGTAGATGTAGAATGTCAGATGACTTCTTCGTCCATATTCTCAACTCCTCTTCTTGCCGGTATGGTTAACTTGAGACAGCTTTTCATTTGGACTGGAATTGTCTACTTGAGTCTTTGAAGATATGGGAAGACCTCTCAAAAGAGATCATTTAGAGTGTATTTAGAACTGATGTACACACCCAGTCAGTAGTCTGATAATCATAATGGCTTTCAGGAAATAGTAGTTCTGATGGCCAATGAATTCTGATCATCAAACTCAGTGTTTGATTAGGAGACCTTACAGAATATTGAGCTTATTCTTAAGACTCTGCCAGCACTATTTCCATTTTCTCACTTCCCTCTCTTTCCCAAACTCCTTTTAACTTCTCCACTTCTTTCAGTTCCCACAGAAGCAGCTCAATCACTAAGCATTTGAGAGGCCTTTGTATGCATCTCGACAAAATCCAGTTTTTCCCCCCAATTCACTTTGGCCTTTAACTGCCACTTTATCCCTGGCTCCCTGATCACTCATTGGTTTCTTTTATTGGTTTCATTCTAATTCCATTCATTAATTGTGGGTGTCCTCAACAGAAAGACTCCCTCTGCTACTCAAATAGTTCAAATGTTCTCACAGTTTTCATCATACTGATGTCTCAAGATCTCTGTCCCAGTTTTCTCCCTAAACTCCAGTCCCATATATTCAATTGCCTATTGATTTTCTATAATGATAGGCACCCATCACTTCCATAACCTCAAGCCTTAATTCTCATCTAACCCAGTTTTTCCAACATCCATTTCGGCAAAGGCACCGCCTTGCATATGATCGCAGACATCTAGCTTTGATTTTTTTTAATCCCCTGATTTCACTCAATATCAATTTTAGTCTATTTTCTTTTGGAGCATCTTCTCATGGCTGTTCCTCTTCTCCATTTCCACCACTGCAACCCTAGCTCATGCTTTATCATTTATGTTGATGTACTTGTCTTAATTCAGTGAGTTACAAGGAGGAAACGCTTTACTTTTTGCCTACTACTTGCTGCCTAAACATAATATTTTGGATGTCCTTTCCTCAACTCTTGAAAAACCTTTCAGGAATACCTTATGGCCTTCACATTATTTTTTAGTTATGAGTCTCATTTTAGTCATTAAGATTCATGATCAAGTATTAAAAAGTCCATTCTGGGAATTCCCTGGTGATCCTGTGGTTAGGACTCCATGCTTCCACTGGAGGGGGCATCATAGGTTCGATCCCTGGTCAGGGAACTAAGATCCTGCATGCTGCACAGTGTGGCCAGAAAGAGTCTAGCAAAAATTAAAAAAAAAAAGTCCATTCCATCTCCAGCAAAATATTAAGCTCACATGTAGTTCAAATATTCTACCATTTCACAGGCTCAGACCTGATCCCAGTTTTCCCTTTCTCCCTCCTTGCTCTTTCTTGCCTATTCCCTTTCATTCAAATGTGCCTCTTCCCAATGTTACTATTTTACTTCCATCACTGGATAGCCATCCAAGCCCTCTCTGTGGAAGGTGGCACTTTTTTGAACAATTGTGTTTTCCTTGAGAGAACCCATGAGGATCTCCCCAAAGCCAACTTCTCTCACATGAGTGTTGCCCTCTGCAACTGATCTATGGTGCCAACAGAGCAGGGCACACCAAACACTCTTCTTGCTGGAGCCCCCTCCCCCCAAAACCCACCGTCATGGTCAGTGTAACTTCAAGGGAGCTCAAGCCTAGCCATCTTGCAAGACATCCACTGGCTCATAGGAAATGCACTCACGTGCGCCATGCTAAAGATCGACGGTGTGGCAATCTTGTCTTACCCTATCATTAGAGCGGCTCCAGACAATATCTGGCCATTAGAATTCTCTAACTGAGAAGCAAGCACCTTTTCTTGTGGTCATATAGGCTGCCAACCCCCATGTCAAGCTGCCCCAAACTCCTTTCTATACTTCCCTCCAGGGACAGCTGCAAATTGGGCTTAGATATTTCTGCATCTCAGGAAGTACCAACCAGGAGAAGCAAGTGCTTCCAGTTTCTCTGAGTGATGTGTTTAGAATTCCTTCCTCAGCCTTGAGAATGTTTAGGGGTGGACTGGGGGTGGATTTTAATGTCACTCTTCACTAAGTAAATCATTCCTCTTTCACTCCATGACTCAAAAATCTACAGTGGTTTTCCAATGCACTCAAAAATGAATCCAAAGTTATTTCCATGTTCTATAAAACCCTACAGGATCTGCAGTCCCCAAACCCACACTCCCAACACTCACCTGATTCATTTTCCATCATTCTCTTGCTCAGTCCAGCTCTGTCCCACCAGATTCTTTGATTGTCCTTCAACAAGCCATGTGCACGGATGTCTCAAAACCCCTATACCTCCTGTTCCCTCCGCCTAGAAACTCCTGTTCACTTGCTTCATCCCCTCTTTCGGATTTCTGCACAGAAGAGCCAGGCCTTCTCAGACAACCAATGTAACATATTGTACACTTGCGTGTTTGTTTACTGTCCCACCTTCCCCCAGCAAAATGTAAGTTTTATGAAAGAAGGAACTTTGTCTTGTTTATTTGTAAGTATAGAACAATGCTTTACATATAGGAGGTACTTAATAAATATTCATTAAAATTCAAAAACTCTCCTAGAGTTCTGTTTATTTTGGGTTGGTTTGGGTGATGGGTCAATGTTAAAAGGCAGCTTTATCCTCAGAACTCAGCAGAATCTTTTTATTTGGGGGGGGGGTGTTATTTTTTTAATTTTTTAAAAAATTTTATTGGAGTATAGTTGCTTTACAATGTTGTATTAGTTCCTACTGTATAGCAAAGTGAATCAGTTATATGTATACATAGATCCACTCTTTTTTAGATTTCCTTCCCATTTAGGTCACCACAGAGCACTGAGTCGAGTTCCCTGTGCTAAACAGTAGGTTCTCATTAGTTATCTATTTTATACATAGTAGTGTATATATGTCAATCCCAATCTCCCAATTCGTCCCCCCTCTTCCCCACCTTGGTAACCATAAGTTTGTTCTCTACATCTGTGACTCTATTTCTGCTTTGCCAATAAGTTCATCTGTATCATTTTTCCAGATTCCACACATAAACGATATTATACGATATTTGTTTTTCTGATACCAGTCAGAATGGCCATCATCAAAAAATCTACAAACAATAAATGCTGGAGAGGGCGTGAAGAAAAGGGAACCTTCCTACACTGTTGGTGGGAATGTACATTGGTACAGCCACTGTGGAGAACAGTATGGAGGTTCCTTAAAAAACTAAAAATAGAATTACCATACGACCCAGCAATCCCACTCCATATCCGGAGAAAACCATAATTTGAAAGGATGCATGCACCGCAATGTTCATTGCAGCAGAATCTTGCTGTTTGTTCCCTTTTAGAAGCAAGATACTTAACGGAGGAATTCGTCATCAGTCATCCTCAGTTTGGGGCTATAGTTTTAAGTTCCTAAATAAGAGAAAACCCCATTAAACCGTCTTTCATACTTAAGTGACTGCAGAAGCTCACTGATATTTCTCCCTACCCCTAGTCTCTTCTACTCTAATCTGCCAGGGTATTACTTCTAAAAGGACTTTATATTCTGCTAGTGATACCACTGCACAATCACCCTATTTCACCATCAAATTCCTCAACATAGTATTTGAGGGACTTCATAACGTTCTTCTTAAGTTCAGACTGACCTTCCATTATTGCTGGATGTAAATCGTTCGCTCGTCAAGTTGGTCCCATTACTCTTCTCCATATGGCTAGGCAGCTTCTCCCTCTTATTTTTGCTTATATGAATCTTCCTTCTCAGAATTCTTCCCATCCTCTTATTCCAGTTCAAGTCCACATCCACTTTTCCCATGAAACCTTCGTTGTTCGTCTAGACACAGTGATCTTTGTTTATGCGTTTCTGTAATACCTGTAGCCTCAACTACACACTTAAACACTTGATTGTACACTGCTGTACAATATTTCACCTGCTTCAGGTATGCATGTTTCACATCTCCTCATACTCAAGGACACAGAGTTTTTACCTTTTGATATTTTACTGACTCCAAGTTATGCTAAATATTTAGTGGATAATTAAACATTCAGTTATTTGATTTGAGAGCAGAGAATTAATACTGTTATCATATTACATTTATTTAGTCTTATATTAAAAGTGTCCTGATCATTTTTGATAATCACAATCTGGAATAGTATTGAAGAACTTGAATGTTATATAAATGATTGACAAAAATGACAAAGCTGAATAGGAATTTTTTTTTTTTTTTTTTTTTTTTTTGCGGTACACGGGACTCTCACTGTTGTGGCCTCTCCCGTTGCGGAGCACAGGCTTCGGACGCGCAGGCTCAGCGGCCATGGCTCACGGGCCCAGCCGCTCCGCGGCATGTGGGATCCTCCCGGACCGGGGCACGAACCCGTGTCCCCTGCATCGGCCGGCGGACTCTCAACCACTGCGCCACCAGGGAAGCCCTGAATAGGGATTTTTAAAAGGCCTCTGTAAACATGATCAGGGAATGTACAGCTTATTATAACAATTTAGATGGATGTCTTAAAGTAATGTGAAGATTTTTTCCTTTGGCCCAAACAAGAACATTTTGACAACATTGTGATAAAATGTTAGAATAAAATGTAGAGCACCAAGGGAACCGTAACTCTCCATAGAAGTTTTTTCTGAACTGTATCATTTTAATATTTACCAGTAAAGGTAAGTGATAAAGAAATGATTTTCCCATAATTATTTCTTTCTTCAATGTTACTTTGTACTTCTTGAGCTGAATGTGATGATTATTGTGGTGACGGTGGCCACAGGAATATATAGCAGTAACAGAAGTAGAATAGTAAATCTACTAACAATATGACAGACTTAAAAAGAAATAGTCAATAGCTCTGACTAGACTTTCTAAACACCCAGTGAATCATGCTAAAATGTGTGTAAACATTGTGGCCTTTATTAGAAGCTCTATGAAGGTAGCTTAAATTTTATTCCTTAGTGCTCTGGAAGCTAAGTGAACTCTAATTGTCACTTTATGAACAAATCTACCCCCCAAAAAGAAGATCTAGTTGAGGATTCATGATCATGTTTCTGCATGAGCCTACCTTTACTGATGTATTAAAACAAACAAAAAGAAACCCTTCAGTTTGTTTCCCCAATATTTCACATTAATTCCTGTGGTTTAAGAATGTTCCATCTATTTCACTCTTAAACATCAAAACAATGAAACCATTAATCCAGTTAATAACGGTGTGCATTTCTCAGAGATGTCTTTCATTTTAAATCAACAGCCAAAAGATTTTTCAGTGTTACTCCCATGGGTTCTAATGAGAGGTGGACAGGTGTTAAACACCCTATTCTTCTTTGATCACGTACATTAGTGTACCTGACTCAGATCCTCAACATCAAAACTGTTCTTGCTATTATTAAAAATATAGGTGGTCTCACTTCACAGTTATTCTGTGCAACACAGAGAAGTTACGATGGCATGGTTCTACATGGTGTTTTCTAGACTTTACTAGTTTGCCAGCTTTTGTGGATAAGTCCGAGCTTTGAATGTCACTTAAATGTAGTCTTTCCTGTAGTTGGTTATGCAATGAATACAAAAGAGGTATCTGCAAAACGTGGAATTAATTTTGAGAGTTGGATAAAGACCTTGGAATAATAATGGTGACTATACAAGTCACCTGTGAAACTGTTCTCTCATAGGTGACATTAATTTCTTATCGATAGAGTCTTATTAGTGAAAGTGTTATGTTTGTACCTCCAAGAAAAGGAAATAATTTTCTTTTTTAGCAGTCTATTAAAATGTCAAGATTTATCTTGACTGCGGCTTTTGAATGTAAATGTTTGGGCCTAATTGAATTCCTAGCATGTGATGTCACCTAGAATTCTGATAGGGTCCAGTAAAATTTGGCCTGTAAAGACATACTTCTCCTGAAACTAAAAGGTGTAGCAAGAATATTATTTTACACAGTGGCAGAAAGATGGTCCACATAAGTTATTGTGATAATTTTATTTTAAGATCTTAAAGTATAGGGACTAAACTCATATGTGCTTACTCTTCTCCAGAGTATTTACTGGAAGGTTTTATATAAAAAGCTAACCTCTAACTATTTGTGAATGGTTGTTATGGTTGAAAATTCTAGAATTCAAACAATAAAAGTAATCTTGAGTATCAGAGTTCCATCCTCTTTTTTGAAAATAATAAGAAGAAAAATAATTATTTTACATTTACCTAGTGTTTTGCAAATAACAGACTTTCCTTGCTGTGCTGAAATGCGAAAATATGTCATGGCCAAATCTCTGGGGCTTTATTAAAACTTTAACTACTTTCTTCTTATAGACTTCTTAAAAATATACTAAAGATAGTACAGGTATGTCATCTGGACTGTGTCATTCTGACAAGTAGACCTAAGTGCAGAATTAAGGTTCTGCACATTAACCTGAGAGTCGATCATTTTATTCAGGATTCACTCTTCTGTGAACAGCTTTATGTTATGATCTCACTCAGTATAGTAGATGAAATGTTAATAGACCATTGAAAATGCAGTAAAGTTTTGGCGCCATGTTATGCCTTCATTGTATGCCAAACCACCCAAAACAGTATATTTATATGTTTAGAAAAAACCGTGGCTCAATTTTTAAAACTCAGACATCTTCAAGAACATAATAATATAAAAGAGTTTGTTATGGGAATCTCTAATTCCACTATTTCTGACCACAAAACATATTTGATCACGGTATATAAAGAACTATTGCAGAATTAACTCTGTTTCTATGAGTCAAAAAATTAAGATAAAGTATATTTGGAGGGAGCTTATCAATTTTATCAATTGTTAAAATTGATAAATGTTATGTATCAATAAATAAATTCATTGATAAATTTCATCAGTTGATAACTGATAAAAAGATTTTATCAATTTGGTCATGTACTTTGGCTATAAGTAACAAAACAACCAACAGTAGAAGCTCAAGTAAGTAGCTCTAGAGGTAGATTGTTGGTTGGTTCAGTTATATGGCATTGGTTCAGTTATAACATACCGCAGAGGCGTCTTTGTGATTCTTATGGTCCTTCCCAAATGGCTGCCAGAAGAATGAGGTGATTGCCAAAGTTCCAGACATCATGTTTAGCAGAAAGAAAAGGGGAAAAGGCGACAGCCACATCAAGGAAGCCAAAATTTCCTAGGGACCTTTGTTAGAATCGCACCATCTTCTGGTTGCATCTGTTTGAGCAGCTATGGGTCACGTGGCTAGTCCTAGCTGCGGGAAGAAAGGCAAAGGAGAAGGGGATTATAAGTAGGGATTAGGTCTGACACATATTCTAATTTCCACCCTATTTACTAAGTCAAATTATTTGTGTCTTGTTTTTACTTATCAACCAAAATTTCTGTTGATTTTCTGACTAGCCGCAAACAATGACAGTTGCTTTTTGCCTCTGAAATTTAAAGTGGGGACCACCGGACTCATGTCATGTGTTATTCTCCGAAAAGCTTAAATGGTTTTGATTGATTCTCAAAACATAGTCTATGGTAGTAGCATATATCAGAATATATATTAGTATATGTATTCTTTTGCTCCAGCTTTTTCATTAGGAAGTTGTTGATGAAATAGACCAAACTGGAAGGCAGATGAGACTGATAACAGCAATGTTAAATGTTGTCTTTTCAGAAATACTGATTATTCTGTCCATTGCAGATCCCTTCAGATTGATTGGATGTCTCCAGGGAAGCCAAATGGCATCATTCTGGGTTATGATCTCTTACGGAAGACATGGCGTTCATGCCTTAAAACCCAGAAGTCAGTGAAGGACCACAGTCATGAACTCTGCAGAGCAGTGAAGTGTCAAAAACCTGAAACTATCTGTGGACCCAGGTGCTACTCCCCTGAGGCTAAGGTATATCTTTTCAAACTAGTCAGTGACATATGTTTTTCTCAGTAAACTCCAAGTGAAATCACTTGCTTTTTTTTTTTTAACATATATAATTTTATTTCTCAAGTATACTTCAAGAAAGCTGGGGAAAAAAGAAATTACTATTCAACATAATAAATTAAAACTATGACTTAATTTTTTAAAGATTATCTGCTATGTCTATGATAAATGGTATTGCTATCAAGTGACCTCCAGAAAAGTGAGAGGATACTTTTAACATTTTACATTTGTGTCTGAGGAAATCACTTGCTTCTTAAACCATGATTTATCATGATCAAGATTTCCACCTATCAAGAAGACCCCATGGAAAAGGAAGGATGCTTATACAAATCCTATCTTCCTGATGAGCATTTTAGCCTTCTCATTTTTCATCACCTTCACAGGAAAATGAGTTTATTGAAATGATAAGGAACCTCCCGAATTTGTTTGATTGAGTGAGTTGAATTTTCTTTACAACAAATCCATTCAGCTACAAGTGGGTGTTTGTTTACATGACACTGATGAGTAACTGTGATTGGGACCTTTCATGGTTTGACTGAAATATTTTTAAATTATGGCCATTTGCCGATTAGTGTTCATATTTGTTGCAGTTTAAGAATCAGATCAATAATACAGCCAGACAGAGGGGTTTGTAAATGGTTTTTATTGATAAATGATGCAGAAAATCCTTAGTTTGAAGATAGGATTTCACATAATGAAATAATGTTCCTATTTGTCAACAACATCACACATGTAATGACTAAAGCTACGACTAAATTCAAAAGATTCACTGCAAAAGGACATAGTAATTATGAAAGTGAGTGGTTGAAGCAATATGGATCAAAATACAAATTATTATGGGGCTTCCCTGGTGGCGCAGTGGTTGAGAGTCCGCCTGCCGATGCAGGGGACACGGGTTCGTGCCCCGGTCCAGGAAGATCCCACATGAAAAAAAAAAAAAAGATTATCCCTCCAGAAAAATGAAAACAATATTTTAAAACAATTATTATGGCTGACACTGGCTAAGCAGTTGCTATCATCTAAGAAATGTCATAAAGCTAGTAGTTACTACCTGTACTTTTTTTTGACACCTAGGCTCCAGAATTGTTATTATGCCTAAGTTTTACGTCATTTTAAGGCATTAAATGTGTGCCATCTGACGAGCACACTTTCATAAAATGAAATGAAATTTAGGATTTCTGAGCGGAAAAAAATTGCTAGAATAAATTTTCCCATTGCAATTCTCCAGGAGAAAATAAAAAAAAACTTTGATGCATTAAACAAAGTCATTTTGACTTTAAGGATTAAGGACACACACAGGTATTGTCAGCAAAAGATGAAGTCAATTAAAGTCTCAGGAGGAAAAAAGTTGTTTGTAAATTTTGTTTGGGGTTAACCATGAATATATATTTCCTGGGTGAGAGGCTGGAGAGAGGTAGAAAATAGACTTATTGTGAGTCTAAGAGTCTTTTGGCTAAATCACTACAGGAGCATCTGTAATAGTTATACAAGCTTCCCCGTGTGATTACAGCCATGGGTGTCAAACGCCAGTGAGTATCACACCTGGAGGGCTTGTTAAAACACACACAGCAGGTCCCACCCTCAGAAGAAGTCTGGGGTAGAGCAGGAGAATTTGCATTTCTAACATGTTGCTAGGTGATGCCTCTACATCTGGTCCCGGGACCACACTTTGAGAATCACTAGATTACAGAATTACTTTTGGAAAACAGAGAGCAAGGAACAGGCTGCCTATCTGAATATTAGCTACACACTTACCAGCTCAAGTTATTAAAATTGTTTTCTGAGACAACGAACTTGAAGACTGAATTCGAAGATTAAGAAATACTCTGTTGGGCTTCCCTGGTGGCACAGTGGTTGAGAGTCCGCCTGCCGATGCAGGGGACACGGGTTCGTGCCCCGGTCCGGGAAGATCCCACATGCCGCGGAGCGGCTGGGCACGTGAGCCATGGCCGCTGAGCCTGCGCGTCCGGAGCCTGTGCTCCGCAACGGGAGAGGCCACACAGTGAGAGGCCTGCCGTACCGCAAAAAAAAGAAATACTCTGTTCAGGAGGAGACCTCTCAAGAGAAATAATCTCCTGAAAATGTCCCCTTTGGGGACCCATCGATGATCTAAACCAGAGTTGGTTAGAAGAAAGGCACAAGTTTCACGTGACTGAAAGAGCTTGAGAATGGCACTGACACTGAAAGTATGGAAGGGAACCAGTCCTAATGGCCCATCACTAAATAAATGCTTGAAAATTTAAAAGGATGATAAGTCCTAGCGAATCTTGCTGAAGGAAAAGCCTGGATGTTCTTCGATGTCCAGAAACTCACTATACGTGAATGGGACTTGAATAAATTCTTTAAGATTGTACAACAAAGGGCAAGATTTTAGGTCACTGTCATAAAACAAGAGGAAGGTGTGTATTGCTTTACCCTGAAAGCAAAAATGACCAGCATTCCTAAATCCCACATAAACACAAAGAGAAGAGTTTTTGCTTAACTCTTTTAAAATGGGGCATAATTTGAAATTTTACTTGTCACATAGAATCTGTCATCAAAGCAAGGAGTCATGCAATTTAACCTTGGAATTAGACTGATTGTGGACCCTCATTGCTAATAACCTGACACAGCAAAGCCAATTTATTGCAGTTCGTTTACCAGGGCTACCTGAGGAAACATAGAAGACTTCTGCCCAGTTTCTTTGCTCTTGGGTCACTTTTGAGAAATGAATGAAGTACTAAGCTAGTCTTCAGACTTAGAGATTCCATATTTTACTGCCCTTGTATTAAGCATGAATCAAATGTCGGTGCAGGCTGGAAGTAGCAATGAGCAAAAAAGTAGAAGAGAAGCACCTCTTAAACAGTGGTTGATTTTGTCTGCCACAGGAAGCATCTATCGAATTAATGCAACTTATGCCGAGTATATGTTCTGAGGCTACATCTCAGCACTGTTCCATGTTTCATTTGTTCTAGATACAGAGTGTCAGTCTCTCAGACCTCAAGTGAGCATGCAAAATAATTATTTGATTGCTGAAGCACATAATTTCTTCCACAGCTCCTGGAGAAAACACTGTTAAAAGGGCTTTTCAAAATTAATTTCCATATAAATTTCCTTTTCTATACATACACACACACACACACACACACACACACACACACACACACATATATAAATGTTGGACACTGTTGAGATTGCCTTGTCTGAAGATTGGGTTCATAAATAAGTGATCATATAAATTAGTATAAGGAAAATGCAATGTATTAAAAAAAAAAGATCAATGAGAGACAGGTTTCCACAGATGCAATGTTTTTAAATTAAACAATCATTAAAATAAAAACATATATATGAAGGAAATTGTTCATTTACAATTCTAAATCATCTTCTCATTGGAAGCACTGACATTCAAAAGATAATTCATATTTATAGAGTATTATAATAGAGCACAAAGCATGGTTGAAGGCTAAAAGAAGCTACATTGTATCAAATAGCACTGGTAGAATTTGAATGATACAGAGAAAATGTATTTTTTAAACCTTTAAATTTTTATCAGAAATATGCTACATTTGGTCTCAGATCAAGTCCTTATTAAATAATAACTGTATCACATAAGATATGGTGGTACAATACTCTTAATAAAACGATTTCTTTATACCTGATTCTCAAATTTCAGGTGTGTTGTAATGGAGTTCTCTACGACACTCAGCCTGGACACCGCTGTTGTGAAGAGAAGTACATCGCATTTGTTTTGAACTCAACTGGAGTTTGTTGTGGTGGCCGAATACAAGAGGGACAACCGAATCATCAGTGCTGCTCAGGGTATTACGTTAGGATTCTACCAGGTGAGGATCATTTCCAGTAGTACTCGGTAATCTTGGGAACCAGAAAAAACAAACATGTGACTTGTGTCAATGAACTATTTGAAGCACCTCCCCACCAAAGATTAAACCACTAACACGTAGCCAATGGCTGGCTTTAGGTATCATTTCTTCTCTCCACTTTTTTGAAATATAAGCAAGACTAGGTACAAACTAGAGAGGGAATAGAGACTCATTATATGTATTACATAAAGAAATATATCTGGAGAGCTGGATAATTCCCTTTTTTGTGACTTTATTTTATCCACATGGCTGAGTATTCCACCATAAACTCTGTGAATTTCTTCGTGTTCCACTCCATGACGCTGTTCTCCATTTTCTCCATTTCTGTTCTGAAGGATGTACGCATTGTTCCTAGTGGGATCCTAACCACAGATTCCATTTATCTGAGGCCCCCTAGTTGCTCTAGGTCTGGCAGGGGAGGGAGGGATGTAGCAAAGAGTAGCAATCAGGAATTTTTCCCTCCTCACCTTCTTTTCTTTCTGTCTTATCAGCCAACCGAATAAGCCATTTTCCAAATTCAACTACACAAAACAATGTCCAGTGAATATAACTGAAAATAAAGATAACAACAATTGGCATTTATAAGACAACAAGTTTCTGGCACGCTCTGTATTCAAGGCTTTACATATGATATGATACCTTATATTTTTTTCACAACTGTAGGAGACTGGTATTTTACCTTAAGTTTACAAATAAGGAAAGAGGTTCAGAGAGAATCAGTAACATGCCCAGATCCACATAGATGGGAGTAGAAGAGCTGAAATGCAAATCTGTGTGTCTTTCCAAAATCCATGCTCTTTGGAGCAGTCTACTTAATAGGTGTTAACATAATTATTAAACAACTATTCCAGACTTCTAAAAGCTTCATTACTGTTACTGTCAGTTACTATTTATTCTAGAAAAGCCATTGAGAATACAGATTTTTTTGTCCTAGTACCTAAGTTTAATGCCTATTTCTTCTTTAAAAGCACAGAAAATAGATATGGGAGAAAGAGAAGAAAGCTAAATGTTTGGATGCCCAATGCTTTGAGATATCTAGTTTAACATGAAATTTATGCCAAACGTGTAGTAAATTCAGGTATTGTTCAGTGTACCTTGTGTTTGGTACAAATATATCCATCCAAGATATCTGTGTCGAGAAATTGTCTCACCCAGTATATCCTTTACAAAACACTGGAGCAAACAGGGAAGGTGAAATGATTAAATACTATGCAGGTTTATTCAAGGCAGAGATCTTCTATTCTTCATAATTTGTCCTTAAAATTAATAGAAGACTCTGCCCTTGTAAAAGTACAGTTATTTCTGATTCTTATGCAAAAATACTTTCATAATTAACTCTTAATCAACTGGATTTTCCAAGTAAGAAAATACAACGGTGACAGAAACAAAGATTTTGCAGAAAAGCCTTAACTTCGTTATACTACAAATCATAGTGTTAGGCAATGAATTAAACACTGTCAAATGCTTTACTCTCTCAAAATAATTTACACTTTGCGAGTTTTCAACTATATTTCACATCTTCCCTCCTTGCAAAAAAATCTGCCTTGAAAATTCTAACTATAGAGGTGAGATGGAAATCTTCTGTTGTTCCGTCCTTCCCATTCTTCAGACCAATAGGTCATATTAGGCTTTTCTCTAAGTCTAGCATAGAACTAAACGATTACGTTTTCATCTCCAAGTCACATTAAAATTTTTGGTAAGTTATGATTTGCCATGAACTGTCCCAACTCTGAAAAATATCCACTATGCCTTAAAACTGATGAAAAACACTTGGTTGCATATGTCATGGCTGTGAACACCTAGGATCTTTACCTGTCACCTTTCTCAATCCTAGCACAAAGTGTCAGATCTCCAACGAAGAAATCAATCTACTCTTGTTCTATTTCCAGATGAAATTCAACTTTTTTTTCCCCCAAAACTGAAATAAGTCATGGAAGCTCAAAGGTCGTTTATTGATACTATGCAAAACTTTTTAATAAGTAATTTTTAAAACAAGAGTTTTTAAGACCTCCATGATCTGTATATTGACACATGCTCATTCAGACCTCAAGCATTTTATTTTTTTATTATATATTTTTTATTTAGTTAGTTATTCATTTACTTTTGCATCTTTATTGGAGTATAATTGGTTTACAATGGTGTGTTAGTTTCTGCTTTATAACAAAGTGAATCAGTTATACATATACCTATGTTCCCATATCTCTTCCCTCTTGCATCTCCCTCCCTCCCACCCTTCCTATCCCACCCCTCTAGGAGGTCACAAAGCACCGAGCTGATCTCCCTGTGCTATGCAGCTGCTTCCCACTAGCTATCTATTTTACATTTGGTAGTGTATATATGTCCATGCCACTCTCTCACTTCGTCCCAGCTTACCCTTCCCCCTCCCCATATCCTCAAGTCCATTCTCTAGTAGGTCTGTGTCTTTATTCCTGTCTTACCCCTAGGTTCTTCATGACATTTTTTTTCTTAAATTTCATATATATGTGTTAGCATACAGTATTTGTCTTTCTCTTTCTGACTTACTTCACTCTGTATGACAGACTCTAGGTCCATCCACCTCATTACAAATAGCTCAATTTCGTTTCTTTTTATGACTGAGTAATATTCCATTGTATATATGTGCCACATCTTCTTTATCCATTCATCGGATGATGGACACTTAGGTTGTTTCCATCTCCAGGCTATTGTAAATAGAGCTGCAATGAACATTTTGGTACATGACTCTTTTTGAATTATGTTTTTCTCAGGATTGGGTCTTCGTTGCTGTGCACGTGCTTTCTCTAGTTGTGGAGAGCGGGGTCCACTCCTCATTGCGGTGGCTTCTCTTGTTGCAGAGCAGAGGCTCTAGGCACGCAGGCTTCAGTAGTTGTGGCTCACGGGCTTAGTTGCTCCATGGCAGGTGGGATCTTCCCGGACCAGGGATCGAACCCGTGTTCCCTGCATTGGCAGGCGGATTCTTAACCACTGCGCCACAAGGGAAGCCCTCAGACCTCAAGCATTTTAATATCTACCAATCTGTTGAGCATGGCCCACATTTGGGTCTTTTAAGTGGTTAATTTTTCACAGGATTAGAATGCCTACCTTGATGTCAAAAGGAGAAAATGCAATCTTACTGGATAATCAAAGAATCTCAATATATCAGTACCGAAAAGAAGAGATTATATTGGGACCTCTGTTTTCAGCCAATGGTCTTTATTAACTGGTTTAACACTGTTTACATTAAGAAAGAAAGCATATTGACCCCAAACCATCTTATATTTCAATGTAATTAAAATTCAGTCAGTAGTCTGCCAGTTCAAGGCTGAGACAGGTATAGGCATTTTGATATTTCTAGACAGGTCTGAAATATTGGTGAATAATATTTACTTCATTTTGTTGGATAATATTGACTTCATTTTTTCTCACAGCTTTCCTCCATAGAACCCCTATAACAAAGAACAGCAGAGGAAAGAATGCTCTTTCCAGTCCCCTTTTTTTTATAAATGTGCTAATGACCTCAAGCTAAATGTTAATGCGGGTCATTCTTTGATAAGAATAACAATTAACTGTTAAGACTGCATGGTAGCTTTTAGAGAGAAAACATTTTCAAGCCTGTCGTGAGATAGATTCATTTTGAGAGGTTAATGAGAAGGTGACTGATCCTTGTATCTTATGTCTAATAGCCCTTTTTTGAGCGGGGGGAAATCAGTTTTACTTCTCATTGATATAATCCACACCTCTTGTTATGAAGCCTTCTGTCAGTAACTGAATAACATTCTGAGGGATTCCAGAAAATATGACTAAAATATCCAATCGATATTTGTTATACTCAAAAGTGGAGGGTTTTTTCTTTAAAAAGGGTTGGTTTTCCCCAGTATAGGTGTGTACACTGTTCCTCTAAGCCCACCATTGTCCTAAGTGATGTTTAATTAACTGTTGCTGCCCCTGGACCTTGTGACACATTATGTTAAAGAAAGTTTGCCAACAAGGGACACTGAGCTCTTTAGCCGTAAAGATTTAAGAAATGGGAACTACATTGCAGACCAGACAGAAGAAACCTCTCACCCAGAGAAATGTAACAAACACAGCAACTGCACTGTTCACAGTAAGATCATTTCTCCATTTCTCTAGGTACCTCATGTAAGTAGAATCATATAATATTGGTCCTTTTATGACTGGCTTATTTCACTTAACATAATGTTTCCAAGGCTCATACATGTTGTAGCATGTGTCAGAACTTCCTTCCTATTTCAGGTTGAATAATATTCCGTTTGTGTGTATATACAACGTTTTGTTTATCTGTTCATCTGTTGATGGATATTCGGGTTGTTTCCACCTTTTGGCTATTGTGAATAAGGCTGCTATGAGCATTGGTGTACAATTATCCGTTCGAGTCCTTGCTTTCAATTTTTTTGGCTATATACCCAGAAGTGGAATTCCTATATCATATGGTAATTCTATGTTTAATTTTTTGAGGAACCGCCATAGTGTTTTCCACAGCAGCTGCACCAACAGCAATGCACTGGGTTTGAATTTCTCCACTTTCTTGCTAACTCTTGTTATTTTTTGTTTTGTTTTTTATAATAATCATAACTGGGTGTGAAGTGGTATCTCATTGTGGTTTTGATACACATTTCCCTAATAATTAATAATATTGAGCTTATTTGTGCTTATTGGTCATGTTCTTTAGAGAAATGTTTATATGTATGCTTTGCCCATTTTTTAATTGGATTGTTTGTGTTTGTGTTATTGAGTTGTAGAAGTTCTTTATATAGTCTGGATATTAATCCATTTTTAAATATGTGATTTGCAAATATTTTCTCCTGTGGGTCACAGCTTTAATCAGTTGATAGTGTCTTTAGATGCACAACACATTTTAATTTTGATAAAGTCCAAATCATCTATTTTTCTTATTGTTGCCTGTGCTTCTGGTGTCATATTCAAGAAATCATTGCCAAATTCAATGTCATTAAAATTTTCTCCTATGTTTTCTTCTAAAAAATTTATAGTTTCAGCTTTTATATTTAGGTCTTGGATCTATTTTTATTTAAATTTTGTATATGGTATAAGGTATGGGTTCAACTTCATTCTTTCCATTTGGATATCCAGTTTTTCCAAAAAATTTGGTCCTTTCCCTATTGAATGGTCTTGACATCCTTGTTGAAAATCATTTGATTATACACCAAAGGTTTTATTTCTGACTCTCTGTTCTATTCCATTGGTCTATATGTCTGTCTTCATACTAGGATCACACTGTTTTGATTCCTGTAGCTTTATAATAAGTTTTTCTTTTTTTTAATCTCTTTATTGGAGTAGAATTTCTTTACAATGGTGTGTTAGTTTCTGCTTTATAACAAAGTGAATCAGCTATACATATACCTATATCCCCATATCTCCTCCCTCTTGCATCTCCCTCCCACCCTCCCTATCCCACCCCTCTAGGTGGTCACAAAGTACTGAGCTGATCTCCCTGTGCTATGCAGCTGCTTCCCACTAGCTATCTATTTTACATTTGGTAGTATATATAAGTCCATATAATAAGTTTTGAAATTAGGAAGTGTGAGACCTCCAACTTTGTTCTTTTTTGAGATTGTTTTGCTAGTTGAGGTACCTGGAGATTCCATTTGAATACTAGGATGGATTTTTCTGTTTCTGCAAGAAGTATTGTTGGAATTTTGATAGCAATTGCATTGAATCTCTATGAGGCAGGAGATAGATGGGCCCCAGGCTGAACAGTTTCTCCCCTGTGGACAGAAACTCCATAATAGCAGAAACTCCATAAAAGCAGGATGGAGAAGGCTGGGCCCCACCCAGAAAAGATATAAAAGACCACATATTCCTCATTCTTGAAGTCAAGGAGACCTCCCCAACTACACATGTGCAGAAAGGCTCCTTGGAGGTCAAAAGAAAGGGGAGCCACCCCATAGTAAGTGATGTCAACTACCCATAGGCCTCTTCATTAGAATCCATCTTGACTAGGAGATGCTCACGCACACGTGAGAGGACCCCAAGATAAACCATATATGGACTCAGAACCAGGCAAAGCAAGATGAGTGGCCAAAGGAAGCCTGGAAGAAATGCCCCATAAAAGTGATTCCAACTACCATGAGGATGAGACTCTCTCTCTCTCTCTGAGCCCTCCCATGTGTCTATCCACACATACTGTACTCTTTTTCCTCCTAATAAAGCCTTTACTTGCTTCACTACTTTCCGTCTCTATGTGGAAATTCATTTTGACACAGCTGACGGACCAGGGCCTTGTCACTGGCCACTGGTCTAGTGGCTAGGATTCAGTGCTCTCACTGCTGTTGACCAACCTCAGTCTCTGGCCAGGAACTGAAATCCTGCTTCAAGCTGCTGAGTAGTATTGACATCTTAACAATATTAAGTCTTCTAATCCTTGAATATGGAATGCTCTTCTATTTATTTGACTCTTCTTTAATTTCTTTCAGCAGTTTGTAGTTTTCACTGTACATTTTCTTCACCTCCTTGATTAAGTTTATTCCTAAGTATTTTTACACTATTGTAAATGGAATTGTTTTTAAATTTCCTTTTCTGATTTTTCATTTTTGTTTTTTATAGTGTATGAAAACACAAGTGATTTTTGTATGTTGATTTTGTATCCTGCAACTCTGCTGAATTCTCTTATTAGTTCAAATGGTGTTTTGGGTGTGGAATCTTTAGGGTTTTATACACATGAAGTTATATTGTCTGTGAACAGAGATAATTTTACTACTTCCTTTTCAATATGGATGCCTTTTATTTCTTTTTCTTGCCAAATTTCTCTGGTTATACTTTCAATATTATGTTGAGTAGAAGTGGTTAAAGTCAGCATCCTTGTCTTCTTCCTGATCTTAGAAAAAGAGCTTTCTTGAGTATAACATTGAGTATAATGTTAGTTGTGGGTTTTTCTCATATGCTCTTTATTATGTTGAGGTATTTTCTTCTACTTCCAGTTTGTTAAATGTTTTTATAATAGAAAAGTGTTGAATTTTGTCAAATGCTTTCTCTGCACCGGTTGAGACAACCATGTGTTTTCCTTCATTCATTCTGTTAATGTGGTGTATTACATTGATTGATTTTTGTATGTTGAATTATCCTTGCATTCCAGGAATAAATCCCACTTGGTTATGTTTCCCACTTGGTATCATTTTAATGTGCTAATGAATTGAATTCAGTTTGTTAGTATTTTGTTGAGAATTTTTGCATCAATATTTATAAGAGATATTGGTCTGTTGTTTGCTTTCCTTGATGTGTCTGGTTTTGTTATCAGGCTCATATATTTGTTATTCTGGCCTCATATATTGACTTAAGAAGTATTTCTTCCTCTTCAATTTTTTGAAAGAATTTGAGGAGGATTGATGTTAACTTTTCTTTAAATGTTTGATAAAATTCACCAGTGAAGCCGTCTGGTCCAGGACTTTTCTTTGCTAGGAGGTTTTGATTAGTGATTCAATTCTGTTACTAGTCATAGGTCTATTCAGATTTTCTATGTCTTCATGATGTAGTCTTGGTAGGTTATAGTAATTTGTCCATTTCACCTAGTGGGATGGGTTTTTGCCCAATGAATTTTGGATAAGAAAGACCTCAGGGATAACTGCTAAGAGTTCTTGCCCTACTTTTGTACTCTTTCTATATCTATCTGTAGTTAAATATTGTCCCATATTTTAAATATCATTTTGGTTAGCAGTTTATCTGGTTTTACTAACCAAGTTTTGGCATATCCTGTCTTCACAAGAGGATGAGCTAATTGACAGAGATCAGGGAGTCCAGGACTATAAATCGCTGAGGCAATCCTAAATTCTTCAGGGAACTTGTGCCTTTTCCTAAGAGGGTTTGGCAAGTCATTAACTAGATTATGTAAATCTTATCTGGACAGTGGTTTAAAGCTATAAAACCTGCCAGGTTGGCCGTCATATTCACATACCTCATAAGATTTAATGAAGGGATAGTGTCCAGGGAGAAAGATATGTTTAAGAAGGGGCAGTGGAGGAAATAGAAGAGGGTCTCTTGAAGGTGTAAGAAGAAGAAGAGTTGTAAGGCAATGGGAGGAGGAGGTCAAGGTTCCAGGGGCAAGGAAGGCGTTGGTCATGAGATAGACAGGAAAGATGATGTTTGATTTTTACATCTTCCAGGTTCTTATTAGTCCTTTCTAAGATATCCTTAATAAAAGCAATTAAAATTTTTTTGTCTTTTAGAAGGCACTTCATACAAAAAAAAATGACTACTGATATTTAGAATATTTGAACCCTTTGATCCCAAGGCACTAGGCAAAAATTATTCTATTCTTGTCTCAAGTTTCTCAGAATATCATATAAAGGGGAAATGTGGGTGGAACTCCATCAGTGAAATGCAGTGTCTGCCATAACTCAGCAAAATACTAGTATGCAGATATGAATATAGTATTTTTACCTCCTTTCATTTAATTAAGCTTTCCATTGGAAATCTTTTGTTTGGTTAAAGAAATGTAGTTTGGTTAAAGAAATTATAATCAAAAGCAATACAAATTTATCAAGAATTGATTTCTGAGTCCGTCCCACTTTCCAAAAATATATATATACATATATATATACTAAATAGATAGAAAAGTAATTGTAGACAAACTTTTTTTGTTGCCTCTAAGTTGGCATAGACCCATGTTTATACACGTGTTTATACAACTTCAATGCAAACATTTTGAAGCGGTATTGAGATTTTGCAACTCCAGTATGACGATACCCTGTCAACCAGTTGGCATCTGCAAGATCATTGTGATAAAATTTAGTCGTGAGTCAAAGCATATTTTTTTAACTCATGCAATGATGGTTATTGTGCTAAATTGACAGGTGAAGTATGCTGTCCAGATGAACAGCACAATCGGGTTTCCACTGGCCTCGGCGACTCCTGCTGTGGCAGACTGCCATACTCCACCTCCGGAAACCAGATTTGCTGTGCTGGGAGGCTCCATGATGGCCATGACCAGCAGTGCTGTGGTGGACAGATTGTGAGCAAAGATTTCGAGTGCTGTGGGGGAGAGGAACAGGGTGTGGTGTACAGTCGCCTTCCAGGTAAGGGAGCCTCATCTACCTTTCAGTAGAGGGAGAATCTCGGAAACAGAGACATTGAGAAATTTGCCCTAGATATAAAACACATAAGTAATGAAAGCTCACATTAATTACATCTAATGTGGCAAATAGCTACACATTGTCTAACAAAGAAAAATGTAACCTCACTTTTTTTATGTGCATGTGATGCGTTTCATAAAAGCAGACCAAAACTCTTTCTTCTTGAAAAGTGTCATGTCCACCAAAAAGCAAACAAACAAACACATCAATGCATTGGTTCTGGACCAAGAGAATAATTCATAGCAATACTGAGAGTATACAAATTATTATTGATGATGTTGTGCCATAATTCTTTCACTCCTTTATTTTTCTATAGCTATTAAATTAGCATTAATAGCAATCATTATCATTAAATGAGTACTTACTATCTAGGAGGTACTATGCCCAATGTTTTATACATTATTCCCTCAATTAATCTGTACAAAATAGGTACTATTATTATTCACATATTTAAAATGAGGAAGCTGAGGCACAGAGATTAGACACACGCTCAAGATCACACAGTCAGATCTAGATTTGGGGGTGCCAAAATTTATAAAATTTGGGAGATGCTTTTTAAGAAAATAAAACCAAATGATGAAGACAAGATAAAATATAAATATTTATTTATAAGGGGAAAAGAAATGACAAGAATTATACATGTAGAAGGATAAACCTGGCAGATTCCACTAACATAAAAATAGTATATTTGGATTATATAATTTCTGACATCCCTCTATATTTTTTTCCCTGACATGTTTAACTGACACCCTTGGTCACCTCTTCATACAGCCATGGCTTTGTACTATAATTATCTGTAGAGAGAATAGAAAGATAATTCATTCTTTCCTGTCACATAGTTAATCAAAAATTTGTTTAATTATTTAAAGTTTAGAAAAGTGACTTTACACTTCACAACTCATTATTGTAATATTATGGAAATGTAGGTTATTTTCAATTTTAGAGAAATACCTACAAAGGGTTTTTTAAGATTTTAGGGCATTTTAAGTTTTCTTGTCTTAAGGTGATTTGCAGTGACTTGTCTTAAATATTTGTTGAATTGACAGCATCATTACCAGTTTTCATGGATATCCTTATTGTAGGACTGAATTTAAGTTGTATTTTATCATAGATGCCACTATTTTATCTACAAATCAGTAAGAAGTCTAGATTTTTCCAATATAAGTTACTTCTTTTCATAATTTATCAAAGTAATCATATTGCTTATGCATTGCTTCAATCCTAGATCCATCATTTTCTTTTAATAGTTTCCTACTTTGAGTATGATTTGAAATTTATTTTGTTACAATTCTCTTCTTGATGTCAGAATATTTCAGTTGATTTCATTTTCACAGCTTTTATTTCATATTAATTTTTCTAACTGATCTTTTTCTTTAAACCTTCCCTTTATGTGCATACAAATTAAGAGTCTATAATTTCTCACATTCCTTATCTTTCCAAATTGCAGTGAAAATGACATATTTAAGCCTTAACAACTTTTTTATGAAAGTGGCTGAAATCATATAAATTTAGCTACTGAACCCAAACTAAATATTCCCCAGACTCAACTTCCCCTTAGTTTGAGTCCATAAATGTCCATGGTTACCCTAATCTCAATCAATATGAGGCCATGTATGACAGAGGACAAGTTAAAAGGGCAAGAGATAGTGGCCATAACAAATTGTAGTTAAATATTATACATTCACAAATTTTATAAAAATATATCTATGCTTGCCTTGGAAGGGGCTCATACAAGCGAAGGGCCTTGAAGATCAATTTTCCTGAACTTCAAGATAAACCTACCCCTGCAACTAGTATGCATTGGAATCCCAGTCCCTCCAAGTTAAAATTTCAGGACATCATAATATCTTTTTTTTTTTCATCATAATATCTTGATGGAGATAAACTATGAACTCTCTGCTGTCTTTCTTTAATTTCTTCTCAGAGTTATCCATAATACAAGTAACAATTATTTAAATTATTATAGTGTTATTGTTAAATACCATGTTCTTGTACACATTCTCTTCTGTGTAAAATTCTGATGGGGAATTCCCTGGAGGTCCAGTGGTTAGGACTCCGTGCTTTCACTGCCGAGGGCGCGGGTTCAATCCCTGGTCAGGGAACTAAGATCCCGCAAGACACACAGCGTGGCCAAAAATAAAATAAAGTAAGTTCTGATGAGAACTATTAAGAAGAGCACTTCAATAATAAAACTAAATAATCAAAACATATTAAAAGTATCAATCCTGGATGTACCAGAATCTTGTGCCTTAATAAGGATACTAGACTCTCAGTATTTTGATAGCCCTTAAATAAGTAAGAAATGCCAAATTAAGTTATTCATAACTAAATTTCAATCCTCCCAGTGTGACAAAAATTCATCTCCTTCTTTGAGTCAAAAAAAAAAAACCTGATTTCTAGTTTCTTATTTTATCTTTGTACGACCATCAAGTGTATTTCCAAGGCATTTACTATTCTGTGAAGCTATAAATCACCTTTCTGGATCCGCACTGTATCCATCTTATGCCTTTTTTCATCCAACCCAGTAGGACATATTTAAAGGAAGATTTTAATGTATATATTGTCAAAGTGGTTGATAGTCCCATGTCATTATGTTGATCTCCATCAACTGTCCAGAAAATAGTAAGAGTGGCTAGTTGTCCTATATACAACAGAATTAGATTTCAATTCTGACATTTTCATTGACCTAAGGAATTTAAGGATTATCTCCAAGAAATGGCACAGGGCACCTGGATCTGTACTATAAGGTAACAAGAAAGTTGAGTTTGCCAGGTAAGACCAAAAAAACAAAAACAAACAGCAAAAACCAACCTCCCAAGATCTTCTTAAAAAATGAATGATGTATTAAATCATATAATACACAAGTGTCCGGTATAGACACAGAAGTCATTTCAGAAATATCCCCTATGGATTGTAGACGTAAAAGGTTAGCATTCTAAAGATAACTAAAGTCCAGTCAAGAAGTCCAGCTCAGTGTTTCCTGGACACTGCTTATTGGCTAGAAGATGTATACGAGCAGCAGGAGACAAATCACAACAGCAACACGTAGGCAACATTCCACGTTCACTATTTGCCAAGCGGAGTTCTGTGTGCTTCACACACATTAACACATTTAAACCTCACCACAACCCTAGGAGGTAGGTACTAGTATTATCTCCATTTTACAGATGAGGAAACAGAAGTACAGAAGTTAAAAACTTTTTCCAGATCACACATCTAGTAAGTGGCTGTTTTACTTCAGGTAACACTGTTACTGTAAGTGAACCTCAAAATATATAAAGGCTCAAAGATAATAGAGGTTCATTTCTTTCCCATATAATAGTATTGTGGTGTGAACATATCTTCAGGGTGAGATCTCTTTCCCACAGTCATTCTGGCTGTTGGAAGCGCTGTCATTTTCAACGGGTAGCTTCTCGGGTCACCTGGGAGTTGTCTGCAGTCAGAAGAAGAAAAGAGTATGAAATAACAGGTGTGGGTTTTTTTTTTTTGGTTTTGTTGTTGTTGTTTTTGGCCAGGCTAGAAATAGCAGATAGTTTTATTGACATTTCATTGACTGGAACTCAGCTATCTATCGATACCTAAATACAAGGGAGTCTGGGAGATCTGCCCATGAATTTCTTGCCACTGTGACTAAGAAGAGTTTCTAACTCCATTCATAGAGTCCATGCTCTTAACCTTCCTGAGCATTCTGATACCTGAACAAGCCCTGGATACTCTCCAACCCAAACCATATCAATGTTTATCAAGTCTGATGAACAGGCCCAGTGTAACTACCAAGTTGCCAACATTTTCTGATGACCAGAAAAAAAATGAGACGTTGACTACACACCACAAGTGTGCCCAAGTTAGAAGAAAAGGTGCTGTGTATGTGCACTAAGCTCTAAGGCAGTGACTTTTAAAGTATGTCTCGGGGATTTCTGAGGGTCTCTAAGACCTCAGGTGGTGTCTGTGACATCAAAACTATTTTCACAATAATACTAAACTATTATACGCCTTTTTCACTGTCATTCTCTCATAAGTATCCAGTGGAGTTTTCCAGAGGTTACATGACATGTAATATTGCAACAGATTTTTTTTAATTGAAGTATAGTTGATGTACAGTATTGTATAAGTTACAGGCGTACAATATCACGATTCACAATTTTTACAGGTTGTACTCCATTTATAGTTATTATAAAATATTGGCTATATTACCTGTGCTGTATATTACCTGTGCTGTAAAATCTATCCTTGTAGCTTATTTATTTTATATATAATAGTTTGTACCTCTTAATCCCCTACCCCTACCTCACTCCTCCTCCATTCCCTTTCCCCACTGGTAACCACTCATTTGTTCTCTGTATCTGTGAGTCTGCTTCTTTCTTGTTGTATATTCACAAGTTTGTTGTATTCTTTTAGATTCCACATATAAATGATAACATACAATATTTGTCTTTCTCTGTCCGATTTATTTAGCTTAGCATAATGCCCTCCAAGTCCATCCGTGTTGCCACAAATGGCAAAATTTTCGTTCCTTTTTATGGCTGTGTAGTATTCCATTGTGTATCTGTACCACATTTTCTTTATCCATTCATCTGTTGATGGGCATTTAGGTTGCTTCCATGATATTGCAATAGTTGAATGCAGAAGCAGGTAGGAGAATTCAGTTACTTCTGTTAAGGTAGACATTAAAGAGGCTTGCAAAAATATAAACAGTGTCATTCTTCTCACTAATTTTTCTCAGTTTGGAAATATGTTTATTTTTTCATAAATATTTATGTTAGCATGTTATATGTTTATCATTATTTTAAATGAATTAATGAATATCTATTTCAAACGTTTCAGTTTTAGCCTCTAACCCAGTAAATGTCAACAAATCTTACCCATATAAACAAAAGCTATTTGGGGTCCTCAATTATTTGTGAAAGTATAAAAGGGTCCTGGCACCAAACTTTGAGAACCACTGCTTTAAGGCTTAGTAATCAGGTCTGCTAGAAATTCATGGCCATTAGTTAGTTATCCTGTACTATGACTAACCAGTTGAGTACCTCTTTCTCCTTTAGATGTGTTAGCTAAAAACAGGTCCATTCAAGACAGAACCATGGGGCTTCCCTGGTGGCGCAGTGGTTGAGAGTCCGCCTGCCGATGCAGCGGACACGGGTTCGGGCCCCGGTCCGGGAGGATCCCACATGCCGCGGAGCGGGTGGGCCCGTGAGCCATGGCCGCTGAGCTTGCGCATCCGGGGCCTGCACTCTGCGGCGGGAGAGGCCACAGCAGTGAGAGGCCCGCGTACCACAAAAAAAAAAAAAAAAAAGACAGAACCATGGTCATGGAGTAGTGGAGATGCAAAAGTGCTGCCCGCCCACCCCAACACCGTAATGAGTGAGAGTTTGAAAACAGCAGTAAGCTGTCTCATTTTAGCATTGTTGCTCATCTGTTGCTTTTTTTAAGTCAATTGCCATATTCCTTCATTCAATAAACATGTACCATGTAGTGACTATATTCAAAATATCATTCTTAGTGCTTTGTGAGTGTAAAAATGGCTAAGATTCCATTTTTACCCTTAAGGACTTGCAATCTAATCAAGGAGAAAAGTGCCTGTAAGATTAAACACAGGCATAAGAGAGGGATGAATACAAGCATAATCTTAAGACTGAGTGATCACTCCAGCCAAGATGATGAAGAAAGCTAAACCGCTGATCGGAACCGCAAACGACGAGTAGGATTTTGAGACACGTGGATGGAAGAAGGACGTTTCAGCTAAAGGGCATGGCTTGAGCTGAAGTGTGAAATTAGCAGCCTGCAAAGCATGTCTAGGTAGGAGTGAGCAGTTGGGTTGATTGGAGGAGGATGCCGTGTGTAAGGAAATAGAGGGAGATAAAGCCGAAAAGCCGAAAGGATTTGAACGTTATTTGGTACTCAGGGAAGAGTCAATGCGATGATGAGAACTGTGATTTATGGAGATAAATTAGATTTGGGTGGCAGAATGGATGTGAAGGAGAAGGAAAGATAAGTCAGTTAAAACTCTTGCCAAGGGCCTCCCTGGTGGCGCAGTGGTTGAGAGTCCGCCTGCCGATGCAGGGGACACGGGTTCGTGCCCCAGTCCG
Organism: Tursiops truncatus; assembly: GCF_011762595.2. Lineage (NCBI taxonomy): Eukaryota > Metazoa > Chordata > Mammalia > Artiodactyla > Delphinidae > Tursiops > Tursiops truncatus. The sequence continues at coordinate 14,161,925 of NC_047034.1, read as the reverse complement.
GGAAGTTCCCACATGCCGCGGAGCGGGTGGGCCCGTGAGCCATGGCCGCTGAGCCTGCGCGTCCGGAGCCTGTGCAAAAAAAAACTCTTGCCAAAAGTGCCTTTTCTAAGAAATGGAATAGAGGTCACTGTCCACTAGGACAAAGACTCTTAATCTTTTGGAGGTCGGACACTCCTGGTAGAATCTTTTGAAAGTTACAAACCCTCACCTCAAATAATAATATGTAGGATACACACAAAAATTTTTTTGCCATTTCATACACCCTTGAAGTCCATCCATGGGCCCAAATTTCAGAATCACTGGTGTACTTCAATATGATATACATGCTAGCCAACTATTTCCTAAGCAAACTGCCATTCCTCAATTCCTGTGAATCAAAATTAGCTCCAGAGTTTCCCCTGACCTTCAACAGTTCCACCAACTCTGGTAATCATGGTGGACTGAAAGAATGAGCCTTTTAAAAAGGAAAAAAAAAAAAATCTCTTTTTAGTCTCTTGACCTCCCTGCAGGTTTCACTGGAAACAGACACGTTCCACATGTCTTTTTCCTCTCTCTGTTGCCGCGCCCTCCTGTCGCCCCTAATGATCGTGACCTTAGTGACCTTCCAGAATATCCATATGGCCCTTTCTTTCCTCGGCCTAGCAATACCGTACCTGCTGCTTGAGGGTTTGGATCTCATAATATTGTTCCTAAGCCTGGCCTCTCTCCCTGCCTGGCATTGTGGGCCTGCCACGACACCGGGCTGGCTCGTAAAACATCTCTTTATGTACTTTATTACTTAAACTCTTTTATTTGCCTGCAGGAGCCCTTTAACAAAATCACATTGAATTGACTTTCTCACACCAAATCAAATCTCCCTGGTCCCAGTTCAGTTGTCTTTGTCAATATGTATTTTATAAATGGAGTGAATTAACAGATGCTGTTGGAACAGAAGTGCTGGAGTAGCGTTTATGTTTTTAGTGCTCTCTCTGGGCGGATGAGTTGTGTAGGAGTGTTACACAGGTACCTCGGGATGGAAGTCATGCTCGTCATTTCAGTGGCTATGTATTCTGAACCATTTTCTTTGAATATATTTTAAACCCCTTTATTACTCTTTTTATTCGTAGTGTTTGCTTATATGGTTTTATCATTTGTGCCATCAGTCTTAGATTGGACCTGATTATACCCCTTCATATTAAAAGATGAACCTTAAAGCCTCTCTATCAGGCAAAGAAGACAGGATTTTCTGTTAGCCATGAGGAACTAATCATGACATACCTTTGGAACATATTGCTTTATTTCTATTATCTGTGTTCTCCATGCAACCTTGGATATGAAACTCTGGGATGAAACTGTTCTAGAATAAAGTACTGACTTTCCGTGTCCTAGATTCTGACATCAGTCGAATGAATGACTACCCCTGTTACATAAGATGGAATGTGGGGACTTTTGCAGAGAGGAAAATACATCATAGAAATCCATTGTGTAAGATGTGTATTGAAAGATTTCCCAGGAAGATTTCCATATGATACAATGACCTTTTGAAACGTGTAAAGTATAAATGCTATAAAATACATTGCAATGATCTGGGGAACATTTTCACCCTACCCTGTCTCAGTTTTGTGGTGGTAGCCATAGAGCCAGCTGCTAGTGAAGACAAGTTGCATTTCTTTTCTTTCATGCTCTGCCATCAACTTTGTTTGTCCTGAGGATGACTAATCACAAACCTGTTTTTTTTTTTACATTCTTCTAGGCCTGAAATATAATTCCTTGGCTTAAAATGTGGTCCCCATGGTCAATCCCAGAGTTCCACAATGATTTGTCATATTCTAGACTCTGTTTTTTATGACTGTCCTATTTTTAACTCAAAAGCATGATAATCCTTGGATAATTTTTAGAAAAATGGCACCCTTGTTTTATAGAATTAACAATTTAGAAATTCATCAGGACTGTATGTTTATAAATGCTCTCCTTTCAGCCATGGACATTAAGTAAGTGTTAGTAACATATTGCAAGTATTCATAATATTATGAGTCAAAAAATGCTTTCCTTCACTCTTTTCTCAGTTGTATCCAATGCGACGAAAGCTATCCATTGGATATATGCACTATTTGCAAAGACAATATAGGCTGTTTGATCTCAGAAATAAATATCTAATAGTTCAGTACATACTCTACCCCTTTAATAACATCTGCATCTTGTTCAAAGAGAATCTCCACCTTTGTACAAATTTAATGAAGAGCCTCTGGAAGTGTAGATCAATCCATCAATAATACATGACCTGTTTTGTTTTTCTTCGGGCATATTTAAAACTGTGATTTCTGTGTGTCACAGGTCAAAAGTCAAGTGCTCCATGTGATAAATTAGGTAGGGTCAAAAGTTATTGCAATGCAGTTTCAGAAGATTGTCTGTCTCTGAATTTGCAGCTCATTCATGCTGAAGTGATGCACTATGGGAATTACTACCAAGCTCTGCTCGGCAACATCTGCTCTCCCTAAGTGAGTTAGTGCACGTCAGACATCTTTATGTCAGAATATTGCAGTGATGGATGCAGTCTTCAGAAAATGCTGCATAAAAATCTGGTGTGCCGTTCTGGCCATTAAGTGAAATTACTATTTAAATTAATGGCACTGTCACAGTTTATCTGTGCAAAGAATGAACGCTGATTAGGGTATTAAGTAATTAGCAATTTATCACGCTGGAACAAGGTTGATAATAATTAAAGAAGTAATGGTTTACCAAAGAAACTAGAAAGGGAGTCACTTCTTGTTATGTGAGTGAAATCTTGGCTTTAAATTTTAATTCAGTGAAACAAAGATGAAGCTCTTTGTGAAAGAAAGCATCCTTTTTTTCTAGTGTAAAAACAGTTCATTATCAAAATTTTAGTTGACCTGTCAAAAGTCCCTCAGAGCGATCAGATGACTGATTAGGAGTTTGGAATTAGGTCAATGTCTGCATTTTGATTTTATACTTAAAGCATGGTGAAACCATACAGTAATTTGGGAGTAGAGGTGGAGAATGTATTCTGCTCCCTAAAGGGCCAGTGTTCAGATTTTGATTGCTCTTTAAAATAGAAACATGAATTATTTTAAGAAAACTGCTGGAGAAAAAAAAAAATGACAGCAAAGAATCCAAGGTTGTATTTAAATGTCTGATCAGAAAGCAGCAGGAAAAAAAATGCCCAGACAGTATAAAACTTGAAGCTGTGGATTTTTCTTTTGTGTGTGTGTGTGTGTGTGTGTGTGAGAGAGAGAGAGAGAGAGTGTGTGTGTGTGAATTTTACCCATCATAATCAAAAGTCAGACTACAATGATAGCCCTGCTGTGTGTATCTATTTGAAAGAACTTTCCCTGGCAATGTTAATACAACTAAAATTATTAATAAAGCACCAAAGAAAACAATTTACTTTTTTTTTTTTTTTTTTTTTTTTTTGGGGTACGCGGGCCTCTCACTGTTGTGGCCTCTCCCGTTGCGGAGCACAGGCCCCGGACGCGCAGGCTCAGCAGCCGTGGCTCACGGGCCCAGCCACTCCGTGGCATGTGGGATCTTCCCGGACCGGGGCACGAACCTGTGTCCCCTGCATCGGCAGGCGGACTCTCAACCACTGCGCCACCAGGGAAGCCCAACAGTTTACTTTTAAACCAATTACTTTGAACCGTTATCACCTTTAAACATGATGTCAAAATGCAGTTATGATCAATGTATATCATTAATCATAAATAAAAAAATTTTAATATTGAGAGATATGTTTTTAAAGTGGAAAGATCAGTGAGAGTGTTCTTTGGAGTCATGTGTGGATAAACATCTTTCTTAAGGCATGTGCCAAGTCAGTGTCTACTTTCAAGGATTTTTTTTATAAACTGGAAAGCACTTAAAACTCATTGGTCTATTATTAGGAGTGTCTTTCATAATGTAGGTGTTTGTACAGGACCAGATTGAGCAATTCGGGACCCCAGGGCCCTTTGAAGTTGAGGTTCTTTATGTTATCAGTCAGGACTAATAATAAATAGACAAAATTCTGATTAAAATAAATCATTCATCACATTGCGCTGCTATATAACTGGATATAAATTCTACTATGATAGCCCTGTGACGTGGGGTATAGGCATCTTAATTTCTAGCTTAATCTGACTCTAGTACATTGTTTATTTATTCAGCCTTTTATGTCTATATTTCTGCTGTGTCTCTTCTACGGCAAGATCTAAATGATGTGAACACAAGCAGTTAACACTGAATTGGGTGGGAGAAAGGAGGCTGTTTGGTATCTCAGGCACACCTGTCTTTCAGCGAGAAGTGGAGATCAACGATCTTCCCTGCAAGGTCTTTCGGCCACCACCCCAACCTCTTACCCACGTCCAGTGATGGGTCTAGTGCAGCTTGAAGAATGGTGGCCAAATGGTTCACCTGATCTGTGAGTGCACTCAACTGGTTCTGGATACAAATCTATCTCATGACCAAAGAATGGTTACAGTTGCTGCTGGATTCACAAGAATCAAATATCTGTATCTTAGACAAAGGCAGGCAGAAACTTACAAGATGCTTACGCAAAGTCTCCAGTTCTACCTCTCCACTGTCTAGCCTCTTATCCCAGAGTGCTTGGGTGACCTCTTCTCCCTTGTGAATTTCTAAAGATTTCTTCTGAGTTCCTGTGGTTTAACTACCCCTTCTGCAACAAGATGTTATCATCACAAAATGGGCAGGCAGTTCTCATGACAGAAATCAGATCATTTTTTATGGCGCTTAGGAGAAATTTGGCCCCCTGCTGAATGATTTTAGAACACTTCCTCTTGTGTGTTCTTTACCTAATTAGTGTCTGGTGCTCTTGGTCAGAAGGACCCCTCCCTGTACATTTAAATCACCTTGGTAGGGAAATGCTACCTGAGCTCTCATACCCTTTCAGGAACTGCCTGAGTCTGACATTTTTATACCAAACTTTATAGCAGCCTCAGTCTTCTTCTCTTGTTTTATTTCATATTCATATATAACATTTTATTGTTGCAGGGATGTTCTGCTGTGGGCAGGATTATATGAATATGTCAGATACCACATGCTGCTCTGCTTCCAGTGGAGAATCTAAAGCACATGTTAAAAAGAATGACCCAGTGCCAGTAAAATGCTGTGAGACTGAACTTATTCCAAACAGCCAGAAATGCTGTAATGGAGTTGGATATAATCCTTTGAAATATGTTTGCTCTGACAAGATTTCAACTGGAATGATGATGAAGGTAATTGATAGAAAACCTCTCAGGCTGATTTGACAATGGAAAGAGAAATACATTGTTCATAACTATTTTTCTAAAATAGGAATATAAAAACTCCTGTGTGCATTATTCATTTTCACATTACATCCATATTAATACCAAATGAGTTCGCTATGATTGATGTTATTGCAATGAATTCTAAAGGAATTAATAATGATTAGCTGTTCTCAGGAAGCTTTACCAGCACTTCAGATTACTGCAGACAGAAAGTCTGAGCCGGCATGTTGCTGTGGAGGGAGATGAAGGGAAATTCAGCTTCTTTTCTCTAGCCCCCCAACCATAGGCCATTGCTTTCCTTTCATAGAGAACTTACATACAGCAGATTCACTTCACTGTGTTTCTATCATATTCCTTAAGACAGCGCAAGATCAGCAAAAGCCAGCCAACCACAAAAATGAATAGGCCTGTGGGTGCATCATTTATGTTTGTACGTTGAGATGCTCCACATACAGCCATTCCATGTTTGTTAGCATTAAACTTGACCCAGCACTCTAGAAACCTACCAGTTTAAGGAAAGGATTATGGGCGTTTCAAAAACAAACACCCTACTACGTTTGGTAGTAATTTGTCACTAAGAGGTGGCTAAAAATCGGTGCTTTGGTCACAGACAATAGAAGAGCTCTTGCTGAGTGAGGCAACTACACAATCATTGTGTGGACATCATGGTCTGTCGAATGGACCATAAGTCTTGAGATTTTTAAGGCCCCAGAAAGCACTTTGTGGCAAGGAATATTAAGATATGCATAACTGAATCACTTTGCTGTATACCTGAAACTAACACAACATTGTAAATCAACCATATCCAATAAAATTAAAATTAAAAAAAGGAAAAACAGATTACACATAAAATTGTGGAAGAGAGTAGGTACTTCATGAAGTGAATAACCATACAAAACACCCAACAAAAATAGTAAGGTTTTGTCTACAAAATTTTTTAAGAATCGATCTGATTTGAACACAACTTCAGTCAGTTCTATGAAAGAAATCTATCCGACACTATGTTCCAAAATTTATTCCAGGCCAGTGTTTTCAGAAGTTTTGACTAGGATATTTTTCTTAAATACTTAGGATTTTTTGGTCTTAAAGAGCTGGTGATGTTGCAAGAACGTGCCTTTAAAATAACGAGTTAGGAAGCATCTGTATGAAAAAACTCTCCTTAGAGGGGCACTCATATTTGAAGAATGAAGATAGAAAACCTGTTGGTTTCAGAAATGACACCATCACTCACAACTATCTGTTTCATTATTGCCCACCTCACATTGGATTCCCAGGCATCTCATTTTGGTCAAGAAGAGACAGCTTCCACTATTTAAGGAGGATGTTCAGGATATAACCATGATCTTTTAAGTTGGCTTGAATTGGCTCTATGAAGGCCAATTAACAGTTGTATTTAAAATTCATATTTAAATGATTATGATTAGAAGATTTTCTGAATGCTGAATCACGCAGTGTGTTATAGGTAAATTTCAATCCATAGATTCCATTTTGTTTCCTGAAGACCTCTTTCCTGGAGTCTTCCAATTCCTGCTCCAATCTGGACTGGATCACTGTGGGATTTCTGCACAGCTGTCCCAGCCCTTCTTCCCTAAGCTGTCAGTTTGGGAATTCCTTTCACTCCTCCTCTGTGTTGGTCTTTCTGTGTTTGAACCCCAGTTGTCCCTTTTTGCCACCTTCTTTTGAAAAATTATCTCCCTTGATACAGGTGCATGAAAGGTAAATGTTTTGAGAGCTTGAAGTCTGAAATTATTGTAATTCTATTTCCCATTGGATTGATAGCTTAGCTAGGTATACAATTCAAGGTCAAAAAATATTTCTACACAGGATTTTGAAGGCATTTCTGCATTTTTAAATTTTCATTGCTATTCTGAGTCCTGTTTCTTTGTAGGTAACCATGTTGTTTTTCCCATGACAGTTTTTAAGACATTCTCTTTATTCTGCTTTTCTAAAGTTTCATGGCAATGTGCCTCTATATAGATGTTATTATCATCATTATTATTAATATTCATAATGATATACTTTTTGTGGACTTTTGCAGGGTGGGGTCTATGGCCTTCAATTCCAGGGACTGTTATTTTATTATGTCTTTGATAATTTGCCCCTTCTTTTGTCTGTTTTCACTGATCACTTTGGTGTTGGACTTCCTAAACTGATGTTTTAATTTTTTCTTCTTCTTTCTTGCCTATTGATTAACTCCTCATCTTTTTCAATGTGATGAGATATTGCCTTAACTATATCTTTCCACCCTTCTATTGATTTGTTGTGGGGGTGTTTTTAGCTATCATATGCTTTTTAGTTTTTAAGTGCGCTTTCTTGTTTGCTGATTATTACTTATATCATCCTACTCTTGTTTCATTCATGGAATGTCATTTTTTTAATCATTCTGGAAATATTAATTCCATTGTTGCTTTTTTGAATTGTTTGCTTTATTCTTTGAAATGTCTCATTTGTTTGGTACTATTTTTGCCGGTAAAATTTTAGTTTTTTTAATTTATTTTATTGAAGTATAGTTGATCTACAATGTTGCATTAATTTCTACTGTACAGCAAAGTGATCCAGTTATATATATATATATATATATATATATATATATATATTCTTTTACATATTCTTTTCCATTATGGCTTAAGATTGGTACTATTTTAATACTCAAAGAAGTATCCTTAATACTCCATCCTACATCGGGATGGCATACATGCCTGGCTGGCATATGGAGTATCCAGTAGCAAAGAGGGCTGGGGTTCTCACTATGCAATATGCAGAATTGCGTTTAGCTTTCCCACTCTGGCTCCTGGCTTATATCTTCCAGTGGACCCTCTCTTTTTTTTATTTTTTTAGTTTCACCAATTATTTTCTACGTTTTTCTCATTTTTCTAATCCTTGGCCAAATGCAGCTGTAACAGCACACATACTGCTCACGTTCTAAGCTATGATGTCTTCCCCAGAGTGGTGAGCTCAGGAACACTTGGCTTGCTTTGACAGTTATCCCAGGGCAGAGTCTGCAGAATATTTAGCCATAGCACAACAGACCTCCCCAGCTTCCCAAAGCCCAGTACGTATTTCTTTGCCATGGCCTGCTTAACCCTAAGCCAATGCCACATACTTTAGGGTTTTGTTATTGTTGTTAAGACAACATCCAACTTCAAAGTACTAATTTGTGTTTTTGCCAGAATACACTGGACTATGCTAAGGGGAAAACAGACATACTCATGTATGGAATGGGTCAACAGAATGAATTTTTTTAAACCTTTCTTGTGACAGTCCAGTGTGAGACTGGCAGATCTCCTCCATGCAACATCTCAGGAACCCAAGTCGCTTCCATCTTGTGGGGCTTCACAGTGGAAAAAGGGAGAGAGTGGATGATTGCACATGTATGCGTCTTCCCTGGATGCAGAGGCATCTCTCCTGTACACAGTCACACAGACATTTCTAGTCACATGGCTCTTCTTATTGTAGCTGGACTTGAAAATCTAGCGTTCCAGGGGAGAAAAGGCAAAAATGGGCACTCCTGGGCACATAGCCTTGTCTCTGCCACATCCGTCCACTTCCCAGCTTCCCAAAACGTGTGTTACTTCCCCTCCTGTTTCGTTGGACTTTCCATATTCCTTTATTTTCATTTGGTTGGGCTTTAAGAGGAAATGACGATAAATGCACATGTTCGATCCACCATACTTAAATGGAAATCCAACTATATTTTTCTGAAGCAGCTTTACTTTGATCATCGTTGGGAAAATAATTTAACTTATTTTAGGTAAAGAGACAGATTGAATGTAGATCACTTATAAATAACAAAAATGATTTTAAATAAGTTATGCTACCTATATAAAGGGAAGATGAAGTAGAGCTTTGCCTTATAAGAATATTGCCTTATTTATATCTCCTGTAATTTGGGAAGATGAAGTATTTCATTTTCTGAGATTAGAGCCTACTAGTATTTATCAATAGCTATAAAATGTCCAGAGATTCACCAGAGAAAAAGTTTATAAATATAAATAATAATGATTATAATGACAGTTCATGAAATATTTAAATTTTCTAAAACTTGGGTGCAGAATACTTCTTATTAGTCCAAATTTCCCAAGAGCACAAGTGCAGATTCTCAAATTTCACATTCTTTATTTTGTCTAAAACTCCATTAGGAAAGTGTCAAAGTAACAATAATAAAATAACGACTCTTGTTATTATTTATAGCATATCTACTAAGTGTAAGGCATTTACGTTATCTCATTTGAGTCATTCAAACAAACCCGCATAGTAAATTGAATTTCCATTCTTTCACGGAAGAAGCTGAGGCTTTGAGCGGATAAGAGACTCGTTCAAGGTCACAACACCAACAAGTTGCAAAACTGGATTTTGAATCCAGATCTTGTGTCATTTCAAAGTAACTGCTCTTTCTAGTATACACACTGCCCTCATTTCCTTTTATGAATTTTGAGGTGTTCATTCATGAACTCAGCACAGGAAAATTTTATTTGAGAGTCGTAAAAACCTATGCCACACGTGTCTAAATGAGCGCTTTCAATTCCCTTCCCCCCCGCCCCACCTCTACCGCTTGACTTAGGAAACCAAAGTCTGCGGGACCGTCTGCCCGGCGTCTATGGAAGCCACAGCGCACTGCGGCAGGTGTGACTTCAACTTTACCAGTCACGTTTGTACTGTGATGAGAGGATCTCACAATTCCATCGGGAAGGAATCAGTCGAAGAAGTGTGCTCATCTGCTGAAGAGCCTGTTCATATGGGAAGTGTAAACACACTCTCCTTCACAGGTAACAGAAAGGGAGCCACCTGCCCGCGGCTTAGAAGGGGGAGTGAAAAGCTGCTGAAAACGCAGATTTATTTCACTCTGACCTCAACTCCCTCCTTCACCTCATATCAATTAATTCCATCATACTTATGAGCCAGAGAGTTACCAGACAGTTAGAGGCACAATCTGGATCTGGTCAAAGTTCGTAGTTTAAAGTTTTTCAGAGTCGAACTTTAAACAAGGATGTACTCTATTTTATTTATTTATTTTTTTGTGTGTGGTACGCGGGCCTCTCACTGCTGTGGCCTCTCCCGTTGCGCAGGCTCAGCAGCCATGGCTCACGGGCCCAGCTGCTCTGCGGCATGTGGGATCTTCCCGGACCGGGGCACGAACCCGTGTCCCCTGCATCGGCAGGCGGACTCTCAACCACTGCGCCACCAGGGAAGCCAAGGATGTACTCTATTTTAAAGTGAGCCTGTAGAGAATGAAGAACAGGGAAATAAATTAGTTATGTGACCTTTAATGGTATATCCAGTTAATTTGCAATGAGCCTACTTTTCTTTCTCAAAAGTTGGAATGCAGGCTTTCAATAAGTGTCATGAATGAATGTTGTTATTCTTCCAAGCAGAAAAGAGGTAGAAACCTGTCTGGTCACTAAGACCTGGCGGCATCATTCCAAGGAGGAGACAGACTGCGCAGTGAAGTCAGTATCACTTTCCTGATCTTGGGTCTGGGCCCAGAGACTGTGCTCTCCTGCAGCCTGGTGTTTCCCCAAGATGGCCATCATCTTGGGAACAAGAACCTTCATGGTTATTGAAAATAGTCATTTCCAAGCCCCATCTTAGTCCCTACTGCATTAGTCCAAAATAGTGATTCTTAGGCTTGGCTAAGTCAGGTGAAAGACGCTGTAAATTTTAGGATCATCTCCAAAATAGTTCTGCCAGCTATTAATTTTTATTATTCATTCACTTACTTAAGTCCCTGCTTAAGTTTCTGTTTTTTGAAAAATTAGACATGCGTGTGTAACTGTGTGTGTACACACACCTATTGTTTACAGTCAAATGGAATACATTTAAGTGACATAATTCAAGCCAGCTGAGGTCAAATAAACAATAAAACCATTGTATTCCATCATGACTCATCACTCTGCCTTACCCAGCCAATGGGGGGTGATAATGACAAACCTTGAGAAGGAAAACAGTAAAGCAGGATACTGGGATGAGAGGGAGTAGTTAGGAAGGGAAGGAAGGAATAGAGATAAAGTTTACTGAGTATTACTTAGTTCCAGTGCTGTGCTAGACAGTTTTTTTTTTTTTTAAGTACAGTTGATTTACAGTGTTGCGTTAATTTCTGCTTACAGAAAAGTGATTCAGTTATACATCCATACATTCATGTTTTACTATTCTTTTCCATTATGGTTTATCACAGGCAATTGGATATAGTTCCCTGTGCTATGCAGTAGGACCTTGTTGTTTATCCATCCTATACATAATGGTTTCAATCTGCTAACCAAACTCCCAGTCCCTCCCTCTGCCACTCCCCCTTTGTGCTAAACATTTTTAAACCTTATCTTAATTTCCCCATAAAGCAATCAGGTAAGTATGATCATTTCACAGATGAGGAAACTGAAGGTCAGATCTGTAAAAGTAACTTGTTGTGGTAATAGTCAGGTTCAAATCATGTCACCTTTAGGAGCTGTGGATGTAGTGGACTCCACATGGTATAGGGCTCCTTTCGGAGGGCTCCAAACCTCCCTCAAGCAGTTCCTTCCACCTGCAATGTTCTTCTTAACCATCACACTCAAGGCCAAGGTCAGAATTCACGTTCTCAGTTTAGGCTTCCCGAGGCCAGCCCCCTCTCTCCTCTGTGCTCCTGTGACACATGGCCATGCCAGTCACCACTTCTACCACGTATGTGTCATAGGCATCTGGACACTTGTCTCGTCTCTCCTACCAGATTGAAGTATCCACGTGAATAGAACATCCCTGTTTAATTTTACCTTATTTTTAGATTTAGCACACTGTAAGCAAACAAAAAAATATTTATTGGAATGCCTTTAGGCAGGAGAAGCCTCGGATAGAAAACAATTGGACCACTAATCTCTTTCCACTCCCAGTTATAGATTTAAGTCATGAACCCTCATTTAAAAATTACTTGGGGGCTTCCCTGGTGGCGCAGTGGTTGAGAGTCCACCTGCCGATGCAGGGGACATGGGTTCGTGCCCCAGTCCGGGAAGATCCCACATGCCGCGGAGAGGCTGGGCCCGTGAGCCATGGCCGCTGGGCCTTACGTCTGGAGCCTGTGCTCCGCAACGGGAGAGGCCACAACGGTGAGAGGCCCACGTACCGCAAAACAAAACAAAACAAAACAAAACAAAAATATTAAAAAAAACAACCCCCAAATTACTTGGTTTTCTTCTAAGACAGGTCTCTGCTTTTATCTGCCCTTGGTAATCAAGGTCCAGATTTTGAAGGGTTTTTAAGACATATTTGCAGTAGACCTCTCCAGAAGAGAATAGCTGTTTCCACCCACTGATATAATGTTGCAGGGGCTTTTAACATCCATATTTCAGATCGGTTTGCCTACCAGAAAACACTATAAATTGAATATGAAAAATAACAAAATTTTACTTTTCATGAAAAAAAATTAAGCACTCAAATGATGCTCAAACAAATTCCACTGCGACCAATTTAGAAGAAAAGTCAACCATTTTTAAAATTGACAATTAAAAACTACAATCACCAGTGCTGACCAAAATTCATTTGTTCTTACAATCATTTATTTATCAAAAATATTTATTAAATCCTTACTAATAACCAGTCAGTACATGAGGACCAATAACTTGAAAACTAGTAGGAAATTCCATCAGGATTTGAAGCTAATATGAAGAGATAGGGAAATTAATACATAATTACCTCTAATATGAGAAACGATGTGCAGGTAAGTTCTATGATAGAGGTAAGCATAGGATGCTTTGGAAGACTATTCCAAGGACACCTAACCCAGACTGGAAAGACTTCAAGAAGGATACTGTGCCCAAAGAAAGAACGGAAGGGCAAGTTAGAGCCTATCAGTTTAAGGGGAGGTCGGCCAGGCAGAGAGAGCAACACATGCAAATTGTGGAGCCTGTGCTCCGCAACGGGAGAGGCCACAACAGTGAGAGGCCTGCGTACCACAAAAAAACAAAAACAAGTAAATATTGAGCAAACATACCACCCCAAAACTCAACACCCTCATTTATCAGAATATTAGCCCCATGTAACATGTAAAATGATTTTGAGATAACAAGTTAAAAATAAAAGAAGAAGAATAGTTGGAAATTCTGGCAAAGAAAAAAAGAGCTCTGAGAAATGAGAGGGATGATTGAAGAAAGGTAAAATTTCAACAAGTGATTCCTTATGTTAAAGCAAAAAGAATGCTTTTATGGGCTGGGAACAACTTTGAAAGACCAGGCCTCACAGGAAAATAGAGAAGTAAAGCTAAGACTTGAGAGAGTCAAAAGGAGAAGAATGAAATACAGTGGAGGAAAGAGCAGGAATAAAATGTGGACAGTTGCCACAGCTGAAATTAGAAATGGCAACATGGGCTTGAAGGCTACACAATAACAGTTATTCGCAGTGAATAGTTTAATCTGCTATAGCAAGAGGTTCAAAAATATAGTTACCATCTGTGGGTGAGTGGACAGACGGTCTGGGCAGCTCAGCCCCACAAGGTCATTCAGGATCTGGTTTCCTCATCATGCTTCCAAGTGGTACAGCCTGAGTTGTCCCAACATCCTTAGTTCCAGCCCATCAGAAGGGGTAAGAGTGCTAACAGAAGGCAAGTGATTTCCTCTTCAGAAAGTCATGCACAAATTACCCACGTCACTTCCACACTCCTTCCATTGTTGAGACCAGTCGTGTGACTACACCAGACTGCAAAGAAAACTGGGAAATGTAGACTCTGGCCAAGAGGTCTCCGACCAGGAAAGAAGGGGGATCTGGGGACCCACTGGTGGTCCTCACAGATACAAAGCAGCAAATACCCTCTTACTGGAAAAAATGAAGACAGAAATACATTTGTATAGCAATTTACATTTTATGAAGTTCTGCAGCATAACTTATTGCATTTTATTTTCATACTAACTCTATAAAAGAGGCAGGGCAGGCTTTATTGTAAGGAGACACATGTAAGGAGAATGTGGTCAAATAACCCGAGTGGATGGAATGAGAATTAATGCTGCATCCAATGGAGATAGAGCAGGTGGCCAGGAAGTCAAGGAGGACCTCTTCTGATCCCCCTGTCTGATTATCATCCAGAAACTGCCACACAAAAATACAGATGTAGATCTTCGAAATTCACAGAACTAAATAAGTGGAAAGCAGATTTAAATTATTAAACTTTCAAGGAATATTTTGGTAAATTTGTAGCATTTGTACTTCCGAAGTTATTAAAGCTCAAAACTGAACTAAGATGTTTGGGACACCGTTGAATTACGTGGATGATTATCTAATAAAAGTTTTGCGAGGCCAAAAATCTCAGCAGGTTGGTTTTGTTGTTTTAATTAGATTGGTTGTTTTGGGGTTTGGTTTCAGTTCTGGTTTGGTAGAAGATGAAGGAAGTGTATATAGTACACTATACATGGTACATATAGTAGAGTGTGAATTCATTTTTATTCATTAAAATTGTACTATGATAAGCTAAGTTACAAGTCCTGTATCTCATAACAACTACATTATAATTCATGTAATAATTTAAGTCATATTGACAATGTAATAATTGGTAAAATTTATAATAATAAAACTATAAAAGAATCTTGCCAAACCTGCCTCATACAGAAGTAAAGAGGTCATGAACTTGGGAAGCATTAACATCTAATGTACATTAGTCTAGCACTTTTACTTTTCAATCATTTCTTTAATGTATCCATATTTCTCTATTCAAATAGGTGAATTCTGTTCTGTGCAGTTTCATATCTCCGCAGCTAATAAGCACTTGTAATATTTTTTATGACTCAGAAAGTAAAGATCTTACAGCTTTATTTACATACAATAGGATTAGTGCATTGAGCATTTATTTTTAAATGTTTAAGGTTTTGATATTTATTTTCAATATGATGGTAAGAAAATAAAAATTTTTAAAAACCCCGCTGTCCGATTCTCTGTCTTTCCAGATGTGAACCTGGAGCCCTACATGACATACGAGTATAGGATTTCTGCGTGGAATAGCTATGGGCGAGGATTCAGCAAGGCTGTTAGGGCCACAACAAAAGAAGATGTGCCTGAGGGAGTGAGCCCCCCCAGGTGGACCAAAATGGATAATCTTGATGATGTAATAGTCCTCAACTGGAAGAAGCCTATACAATCAAATGGTATTAAGCTATTTTTAAAATTCAAATAACATAATCCCGTAAATCCATAAGGAAATTGAAATTAGTGTAGTCTACGTTTAATTGGCATGCATCTAACCACTAAAAAGTATTTGCTGGTAAAGGAAACTTCAGGTATGTGTCAACCAATCATTCATTTTGTGAAATAGCCCTCACAAATTTTTAGCCAAAAATTATTTTCCTTGAATCCCAGCATATGCCTGAGCTGCTTTCAAATAAGCAAAGCATATTATGGGAAGGCAGAATAGTTTTGAAAGTAAATGTTTGATAGGGGAAAGAAACAACTGACTGATTATTTATGTCAAGAATCCATCTCCTCCATAAGAGTGAGTGTAATTAAGAACTGCTTGAACATAGCAAAATAATAGCAATTTAAAATTAAATAATGCAGGCTTCTCTGGTGGCACAGTGGTTGAGCATCTGCCTGCCGATGCAGGGGACACGGGTTCGTGCCCCGGTCCGGGAAGATCCCACATGCCGTGGAGCGGCTGGGCCCGTGACCCATGGCCGCCGAGCTTGCGCGTCCGGAGCCTGTGCTCCGCAACGGGAGAGGCCACAACAGTGAGAGGCCTGTGTACCGCAAAAAAAAAAAAAAAAAAAAAAAATTAAATAATGCTATATTATCCCATTTCTTCAGAACTCTAAGCCATCTGATTTGTTTGAAAACAGCTAAAAGAGTCTGACACTCAAATTCAGGCCTTCCTCTGCTTCTTTTAGGTCCTATTATTTACTACATTCTTCTCCGAGATGGAATTGAACATTTTCGAGGAACATCGTTGAGCTTCTCTGATACGAAAGGAATTCAACCTTTTATGGAATATTCATACCAGCTGAAAGCTTGCACGGTTGCTGGCTGTGCCACCAGCAGCAAGGTAGGAGGAGTTTGTCTAAACTCTGGACAGAATCATCCAATGTTAAGACTATATGAAGGTCCAGGTTGTAATGCCAAAAAATGTAGGGCATCCATATGGTGTCTCAACTGAGTACCAACACTTCCTCCTGAAAGGAGAGATCACCACAAGAAAAATTTATTCAAATATCAATGTTTCATTCATCAAAAGAAAAAACTTGAACCAGTATAATCCCCTTAATCCGCTTTTCCTCCACCAACTCTTTTTAGATGGTCTTCTATAAATCCATAATAGTTCCCAAGCCATTTCTCAGTTTAAAAGCTTAGAAATTCTATTTAAATATCATTTCAGCAAAAATTGCCTGCTCTTGAAGAACAGAGAAAAGGACAAAGGAGCCTGACGTAGAAAATAAAATAGTTCCAAGGCTTCTGCAACAGCCTTGACAAGAAATAATGAAGATCTGAATTCATGCAGCAGGGGTCAGATGAAGAGTATCTGAAAGATACAACAGATACCAGGGCACAAAAACTACAGGACTCAGTAGTCAGCTATATGTAGGGGAGTAAAAGGAAAGTATTATGGGTATTTTCAGCATATCTGGCTTGACCAGTTTGTCGGTCATGGTGGCATTCTGCAAGCAAATCAAAAAACAACAGAGGAATATATATATATATATATATATAATTATATATATATATATATATATATATATAATGGAATATTACTCAGCCATAAAAAAGAATTAAATAATGCCATTTGCAGCAACACAGATGGACCTAGAGATTATCATACTAAGTGAAGTAAGCCAGACAGAGAAAGACAAATATCATATGATATCACTTTATGTGGAATCTAAAACAAAAAAGAATACAAAGGAACTTATTTACAAAACAGAAATGGGCTCACAGACATAGAAAACAAATTTATGGTTACCAAAGGGGAAAGTGGGGAGGAGGGATAAAATAGGAGTTTGGGATTAACATATACACATGACTATATAGTAAAATAGATAAACAACAAGAACCTACTGTATAGCACAGGGAACTGTGCTCAGTATCTTATAATAATCTATAAGGTAAAAGAATCTGGAAAATTATATATATATATGTATGTATAACTGAATCATATTGCTGTATGCCTGAAACTAACACAAGATTGTAGATCAACTATACTTCAATTTAAAAAAAAAAAGGAGGAAAAGTTAAAAGTAAAGAATAAGATTAACATTTTTAAAGCTTTTAAAAATATATTCAAGGGGCTTCCCTGGTGGTGCAGTGGTTGAGAGTCCGCCTGCCTATGCAGGGGACACGGGTTTGTGCCCCGGTCCAGGAAGATCCCACATGCCGCAAAAAAAAAAAGAAAAAAAGAAAAAAAGAAAAAAATATATATATATATATTCAAGAGGAGGAGCAGATAGCAGAATTGCGGAAGAAAATATTATTTGGCACTTTAAGTGAAAATGTCTAGTCAGAAGCTGGAATAAGAAGTGACTGAAATTTTCTGGAAAGATCTGTGAGGGAAGTTGAAGCAGGGAGTTTGAGTGTGGTCATGTAAGGAGAATAGAGAGAGAGGCAAAAACCAAAGACCACAGATGACCAGCCCCCTTGGGGATGCTACTAAGCGAAAAATGGAAGAAACAATCAAACAAGTTAGGAGAAAAATAAGGAAAGAGCCATTTCACAGATGCCAAGCTAGTCAGAGGAGACCCAGTTTTCATATGGTTTAAACTTGAGAAGCGCAGCATCTTCACACACTGTGCAAGAAGCATCCAAGTAAAACGTTCAATCACACACATCAGCCGCAGCTCATGTGAGCTGCTTTTTATTCAACAGACCCCAGAAGCATCTGAGTGCCCCACCCACTAAACAGAAGGCAGCTGATTGGCCCAATCAAAAGTTAGGGTCCGAACGGTCCTAGAGCCATTCCGTGCTTTCTGCATAGCAGAATTCCTGCCTACCAGATGCCAGAACAGTTGGTGAAAAAGTGAAATCAGACTTCATTCTGTGAGAAAACAAAGGCAGCCAATTTTCTCCCAAAAATATATTTTGACAATATTGAGTAAATCACTGGTTGATTCTTTTTTTCTTCTCACTTGGTTCTCTTTCTAGAACATTGGTGCAGACACTGTACAGTCATCCTGGGTGTCATAGGAAGAGTACAGAAAAGGCTGCCCGTTTATACTGTTCAAAGTGTATTATATGCAAGCAAGTTCAGATGTGGGTTTTGCTCCAAATTTACTGGTGCTTAAAATGTACAAAATCAGGCTGTTAAAATGCAAAGACACCGATGGGCCATATGGAAGTTATCAAGAGTTCTCTAGTAAGACAGTCTGCCAGCCAGCTTTTACTTGTTTAAACTGAGAGCTGCAGTCTGCCATCAAAATTGTTGTTGAACCCGTGGTGATAAATGGTAGTCAAAGACTTATAGGATATATTCAAGGTCAGATTTCATTGTTTGAATAGGATGCGAGAGAAAGAATTTTAAAAAAGAGGGAGTGCTTCACCAAGCCCTGCTAATGATATGCCAGGCCAGACAACAACATTTTAAAACAAAAGTGACATTCTCATTGATCAGAATACCTAGTGTACTATTCCAAGAAATTGCTGTTTAATTCCTGTGTTTTCAGGTCGTTGCAGCTACAACCCAAGGAGTTCCGCAGAGCATCCCTCCGCCAAGAATCGTGGCCCCCGGTGCGGAGACTCTGCATGTGAGCTGGGATGTCCCTCCTAAGCCAAACGGCGTCATTAAAGAGTACCAGCTCTGGCAGGTTGGGAAAGGTCTCATCTACACTGACACCACTGACAGGAGGCAGCATACGGTCACAGGTGAAAAAAAAAAAAAAGAGGAAAATGTACCGGAAGAGTCTGTCATTGTGGTTAGGGGGCCAAAGCCTCCCAGGGGTGTGCGTTTGATATATGAGGTCACTTCAAAAGGACGTGTTCTCTTGACATATGGTCAGGTCCCACTTATCCATGCTAATAGAAGAGCCCACACTGGCAGCAATAAGCCACAACAGCAGATAACTTCAGAAATAATTTATAGTTGGCTTTGATATGCATTATGTGTAGGGTTTTTGCATCAGTATTAAGTTCTTTTTCAGACAAACAGTAAGATGCATTTTCATTCCCCAAGGATATACTCATAGATAATGGTGCTAGGATAGCCAAGAATGTACTGGAAGGCAGTAGAAAAATCAGCCAGAGGCTAACAGTTGTCTGCTGCGTGGGTAATTAATACACAGAATAGTTGATAGTTGACTGGTTATGACAATTTGTTGTTATTATTAGTAACATTAATTAATAGTAATTGTATTAGTTTTGTTGCTTATTATAACATTAGGTATTATAATTAGCTTTAATACTATAATAATAGTACAGTATAATAGTATAGTGTCAGATAATTACTAGGGATGATTATAATAATAATTAACATGTTTTAGTCTGAATGTCATTTCTGAAGGGAAACATCTTCTGACTCACCAAGTCTAGATCAGCTTTCCTGATACACCATCACATCACCTTTCACTGCCTGATAGTGTTTGCTTTCTATTTGTCTCTTTATGTCCCCCTCCACTGGAACGTAAGCTCCAGAATCGCAGAGACCGTCTCTACCTCGTTCAATGCTGTATCTTTAGCACCTAGAACAATCCATGACATTTCAGTGAGTGCTAAATAAATGAGGAATAAGTGAATTTAATATGTATCAAATACTGTCCTAAGCCCTTGACATTTACGATCTAATTTGATCCACATCACAAACCTATGGGGCAGAGAGAATTATTACCCCCATTTTACAGAAAAGAATATTTCAAGAGATTTAGTAACTTAGCTCATTATTTAGATCTACTGAATCATTCCAAACAGTGGTGTACGTTTAGATTCTGAGAACACAGAGAAGAGTTTACAAACTTTTACTTTTTCCCTATTGCCAGGAGCCTCTCTCCAAGGCCTCCTGAGTGAATGCCTTCCTTCCATTAGACCCTGTACTTTTCAGGGAGCAGTGATACCAGAGATAACGAAACTCACATAGAAGTGCAGAAAGGCCTGGAAAAGCATGCCTGATTTTTCCTTAGAGGAGGCCCCGGCCTTGCTACACAGGTGGAAAAATAAATTCCACAGTTCCCTGACACACAAGCAAGTACTCATGGACAGATGTCCACTGTTTTCCAAAAGTGTCATGAGCCTACAGAAGGTGCTTAATAAATATTTGCGGACCAGCACATGGTGATCGTGATCTGAAGATCCCGAGCTAACCCAAGGATAATGGGGATGGAGAAAGCCCTCATCCATTTACATGATCAGATTTGTTCCTTAGATCCTAGTTCACTAAAGATGAAAATCATCACAAGCCATTGAAATGATGTTATTTTCCATAAAAAAAACTTAGCATGTATACAGTGCTTTATAATTTTAACAAACCATTTGCATTTTGACTCCTGTGATTCTCATCACTTCCCTATAAAATGAGGGATGTTTTTAATATCCACATTTGAAAGATGAAGGTGATAACTGGCCTACTCGGGGTCCCCAAGGCATTCACTGCCTCCATCTATAAGGAAATCAGAATACCATTTAATTACAAAAAAAAAATATATGTAGCCTGCTTGCTGTGTTCTAGATAGTATATTAAGTGCTCCAGAATAAGATTGTTGCTCTTAAGAAGCTCCCAGTACTACTGACAAGTTAAGGAATAGCTTGTGTAATGATACACCAACAGAACTCCGTACAGAATGGAGTGGGAGAAATCAAAAGAATGACTGAGGATGGCCATGGAATGTTAATTACAGAGTTTTGAAAGCCAAGTTAAGGCCCATTAAGACTTTGTAGCAGTAAAGGTTTCACAATAAACTGGGATACAAGGATAAAGAATTCTCTTCTTACAGAATCCGTCTACTCAACCAGCAAGGGCTTTGAACTGTCGCCAGCTGTACTGGTTTGCATTTTTTAGAAAACCAGAATTTACGTGCCGACGTACCAAATTCAATTGTGAGGTTCAAACCAACAGGATTGATAGCCTCCTTAATTATAAAAGTATTGCAAAGCTTTTTCTTTAAATACCTTCACTCTACCAGTTCTTCCTTTCATTATCATTTTTAATGGATATTTTCATGTCAGAGGATTTTATATGCATAACGTAATGGCAGAATTCCTCTTTTATTAGGATAAACATTTTAAAGTTTTTCTACCTAATTTTATTTTTTGTAAGATTATAAAGTGAAAAAATAATCTGTTAGAATTCATTTTAAACAGATTTAGAGAGTACTTCACTTGAGCACTGTAGCCCTAAAGAGCGATTTCTTTGTTAAATGAGGAAATAAACCTTCATTCAACAAAACCTTACCAAGTACAGTATCCTAATATGCAGTTCCTATGGGACAGGAATGGTGCCTGGCATTAGTGGATCTAAAACCCAAGCTCTGTGTAGTGTTCACACATTTTATCTGCCAGGGAAAGTTCAGTTCCATGGTTAGCTGACTGATCAAATTCACTAGGGAAGTATTTTATGATGAGAATGACTATTTTATTGAGTTCATGGAATTAACTAAAATAATCAAATTTATTTCACATTCCATCTCAAACATTTGATCCAAGAGCTGCCTGAACCCTCTGGAGATAAAGATTTTGCTTTTCTCATCATTTCCCAAACCTTGGCATTCCCTAAGTCACAGTCGAATACTGATGAAGCCGTAGCTCTAGTCATCCAGGAGCCTGAGAAACTACGTCCTTACAAATGACAGAAGGGAGAGTGGGCACCCAGCATCAGCCGCATTGTCTCCATGCTTATTTTTAATTACCTCAAAGCTTTAGAAACATGATCCCGTAAATGCTTTGTGGGAATAGTGGCAAATGCACTCATCATGTGAAATCCATAAATTGCTTATAATCCTCTCAAGATGTTAAAAAAAAAAAAGCATTAAGTAATTGAAGACAGGAAGTCCTCAGTTAATTATTTAGAGGTGTTATCAATGCTCTAAGTAAACTGAAGCGTTTTCTGCTATCTCACGGAGCCCAATACCATGGGGACCAAGGGGTAGCAGCCATCATCTTCTCATATTCGCTAATGCAAACAGCGCGTGGCAGCTTGTCAATAAAAGACCTTTTCATATCATTTATTACTAAACATGCCCACGGTCCTGCACAGAGCAATCAGGATGTCAGTGACGGCATTGTTTTACTTGGGTTGCCACGTATGAAACGTGGGCCTCCTAATGTAGCCATCGGGATAGAGGAGAGGAGGAAAGGATTAATGAAATAATTGGGGCCACCGAGAACAAAATGAATTAATCATGTCGTCTTTAGCAGCAGACATGATAAGAGCTTATGTGTCTCTTAACTCTGGGGGAAATGTTTTCCAAATAATTCATTAAAAGTTGCTTATCGTTTCATTGCACTTAAAGGGGAAGAGTCACCAGCATTAAGTCAACAAGGAGAGAATACTTTGTCTTCCTTTCCCATCCTGTTAGAAGCTCATGAACACCTCCTGTGATAAAATAGCATAAATCCTAACAAGCCTAGTTGTAGCAGAAAACGTACTGTTATTGCACTAAAACAGATATACTACATACCACTTTTGAAAAAAATGAGGGCATAGTTTGACCATCAATATCCCAAAATGTGGACATTTTTACATGAGGATTTTACATTTAAATAACTCTACCATATGCTCCCATCGTGTGCTACACTTGGCTCTCATGGTATTTATGATACTTTATTGAATATCCTTTCTCTTTGTCTCTGTTCCTCAACCAGGAGTTAAAGCTCTTTAAGGACAGAGGCAACAGCTTCCCGTTTGCCATTGTGTCACCTGTACTGTGATCTATCACAGAACCTAACATATATTAAGTTTTTGAAAATCTTTGTTGAATGAATAAATGTTGACTAGTAAACTAGTATCTGAGTGACTAGATTACACGTTGGTTGGATATAAAAATCACATTGTCAAACACAGCTAAATCTCAGCCAGGATGGGTGACAATTTGTGGGAACCAGTGCAAAATGAAAGCATGGGGTTCCTTGTTCAAAAATTATTAAGAATTTCAAGACGATAAGAATAGATTCAAGCACAGGACTCTTCTAAGCATGGGAGCTGGGGTGACTCAGCTTAGAGCATAGCTTGTGTGACCATGAAGCCAGCCCTGGTCTCTGGCAATCTGGATTTATTGGCAGTATAATTCTTTTTTTAATTTAATTTTTATTTTATATTAAAGTATAGTTGATTTACAATGCTGTGTTCATTTCAGGTGTACAGCAAAGTGATTCAGTTATACATATACATATATGCATTCTTTTTTCAGATTCTTTTCCCTTACAGGTTATTACAGAATACTGAGTAGAGTTCCCTGTGCTCTACAGTAGGTCCTTGTTGATTATTTATTTTATATATAGTAGTGTGTATCTTTAACTGAAACAGATGGGATGAAAACTGGGATGGCCCTCGTGTCCTCAGAACAGCTTTGGGAGCTTCTGTTGTCATGTGTGATGCTCTAGGCTGCATTTCCCCTACTACCACCTGACCACTGACCGCCAAGCATCAGACCTGTGAAAGTAGATGGGAGAATTCATTTTATTTTCATTTTTCAAATTCCGAGGAAAACCTTGAGCCTAAATACTTGCAAAAATAATAACACAACATCAACCACTACTTCTCCCTTTCTTTTACCTTTCTTACATATATAATATTATAGGCAAAGAATAATAAGCAACAGCTGCCCAGACACCAATATTTTTTTTTTTTTTTTTTTTTGGCGGTACGCGGGCCTCTCACTGTTGTGGCCTCTCCCGTCGCAGAGCAGAGGCTCCGGACGCGCAGGCTCAGCGGCCACGGCTCACGGGCCCAGCCGCTCCGCGGCATGTGGGATCCTCCCAGACCGGGGCACGAACCCGTGTCCCCTGCATCGGCAGGCGGACTCTCAACCACTGCGCCACCAGGGAAGCCCCAGACACCAATATTTAAAGGAAAAAAAAAATTCCCCCGGAATCCCAGATATTTCAAAGTACTTTGCCTGGGCAATCACTACTTCTGTTTAGTCATGACAGTTCTAGCCAACTCCCTTCCTCGGAGATGTATGTTCTTGTTGTGGATCATTTGAGCATCAGACTTTGCTGCCACCTGATGCCACATTCGGTTTCTAGAGCAGAAAATTCTGCTTGAAAATGTAGGGTAAAAGAGGTTTCAGTCTAGTACGACACCAGACTCCACGGAAGAAAAATATTTATCAAAATAGTGTTACAAAAATCAAAAGCACAAGGGTCTTTCCTTGGATTACCTTAATAATAGTCTTAATGTTAATATATTTGGAAAGAGAGTCTGCCAAAGAAGTAACTCGTTCAGGAAGTAATTCTTGGGATGAATCTAATCACTATTATATTGGGAAGAGGAACCAAATCTTTGGTCTAGAATTTCACACCAAATACAGAATTAAGAATGCAAATAAGCTTGTAGCAAGTAGTCAGAACTGGAAGCCGTGAAGTTGTTTCACTGGCATTTGCAAATGCAAGAGCCTCTTCGTTTTGATGTTTTGACATCCGATTCATATGAGACATCAACTGAACTCCTGTGTCAAAGCCTTGATACAAAAATGGACAGTGCTGATGGCTCCTCTCAAAGAGTCAAGAACTTGGCTTGACTAAGCAGGATGGGGAACTGCTGAGGTCATGCTGGATGATACTATCAAGAAAAGGGGACTCTAGCATGTGAGCTCCTGAAGTATTTTACAATCAAATTTTGTAACACAAATCATAATTTAAATCACCTTAGAGGTCTCTAAAGTGATTCCATGATGTCTTGGTGTACCAGTTTTGAACATTCCAGATTTTCACATGGAATGAGATTAATCTAAAATCAAACCCTGGTGTAGCTCTATCATCACAGACAAGGTTGCCGGTAGATGCTGGAAATTCCTGGGAATCTCCATGAGCAGAGATCACTCTGGGGGGAGTGAGATCCTGGGGGGAATCACTTAGTGAGATCCCAGGCAGGTGGGAGCGAAAGGGAGCTCTTTTCAGCAGCAAGACTAGATGTGTGGTTCAGGTGGGCCGGGGCAAACATCCAGTTTGGGTGAACTGATGCCAGGACAGGTAACCTGCCCACCGGGTGGACAATACTTGGTAACCACCTAACAAAACCTTTTTGAAGTAACTCAAGTCTCTCAGCACTTGACCTAATTATTAACCAGGTTGATTGAGGAACTTGTGAAATTACATATTCGTTGGGATTATTTGATAATCCTTCAGAAAATAACAGATGATACTTAGAATAACTGGATGAATGCTTTGAAGTAGCGCTAGCTATCTGAAATTGGAATGGACAAGAAAGCCTTTTCCTGACTAGCTGGAGATTAAAAATTAGAAACAAGCTGTTCTTTGTAGAGTACATCCAATGTAACTTACATAGGTATGGATTTTGTTTTCCAGATCATCTTTTTATGATCCATAGGCAGACTTTTTGAGGTCCCTTTTTAACACATATTTAGTCTTGAAAGGAATGTTACTTGAAAGTGTAATTGTAACGAGTTTGGTTATAGTATGCCTCTTTCCTTGATAAGAGAACACGATTTCCTTTAGGGAAGTTCAAGTAATTGGCAGCCACAGTAATCCCCACTCCACTGAAATGTTAAATACTTGACTTTTCTCCATGCATTTGTCTTTCTCAGTTCTACCCCCGCTATTCTTACTCTTTTAGTTCAATGCTGAGCAGTTGAATGATGTTTTCCTTTCTCCTTCTACTCTTTGATTTTAGGATTAAGTTACAGTCGGAACAGTTCCTTGGAGACATCTCTTTATTTCCCTCTTCTCATCCTGATCAATTCATGAGTAGTTTTCAATTGTTGTGCCCTTTCCATTGCCTGTTGCTAATATGTCATATGTATCTCATTTGAAGGACTACCAATAGGGGCTTCCTTAAAATGACAGCAAATTCCAGTTGAAATGTGTTGATTTTTTTGAGTTTTACAGAGTCATATATATGAAAGGTCATCCAGTTCATGTAAATCATCTATGCTTCCTGGCAGTCCATGCTTTCCTTACTGACTGAACCAAGCCTACTAGTAATCCAACCCTCTAACAATAGGAAAAACACAACACCCAAGAAAGAGAATATAGAAAATAATGGATTCATCTATTGCCTTCCCTCAAGTTAGGCTGTAGTCCAATTTAGCAGTCTATACTGCCATGCCTGCAGTTTACAGATATGGAAACTGAGGCACCTAGAGGTCAGAGAACTGGCCCATGGTAGTAGTTAATAGATAGGTAAGGATGAGACCGAAAGAGTCTAACCTCAGACTCTGTTCTCCTAACAGCTATGCTGTACTGCCTCAGTACATGAATTGTGGTCATATTCCAAATGAAAGTATTTAAATACCTAGTCCCACATGGATTTTTTACGTTACTGGAAGTGTCACTGGGCTTTGAGCTACCTATGTCATTTTCCTTATAAGCCTCAGAAGACTGACCCAACTGTTCTGGGTCACATTTCTCAGCCCAACTGCCCAGATCTGTATCCTGACCTCACCCTTTCTTATCTCTGTGATCATATTGAATATAGTTCCCTATGCTATACAGTAGGACCTTGTTGTTTATCTATTTTATATATAGTAGTGTGTATATTTTAATCCCAAACTCCTAATTTATCCCTCTCCCACCCTTTTCCCCTTTGGTAACCATAAATTTGTTGTCTATGTCTGTGAGTCTATTTCTGTCTTGTAAATAAGTTCAGTTGTACCCTTTTTTTAGATTCCCCATATAAGTGATATATGATACTTGTCTTTCTCTGTCTGACTCACTTCACTTAGTAGGATAATCTTCTGACTTCTTGACCAAGGCTTTCTACTCAACACTCAGTTCTACATCCTACCCACCACCCTTAATTCTAGTACTCCAATAGCTCCAAGAGATACATATTCCTCCACTAACTATGGCCCCATCCTCTGCTAGACCAACCCACCCCACCAATTTAAACACCTGTAACAAACTCCTTGGTACACCTTCCTTGGTCTACCAAAAATCCCTCAAGGGCTAGTTTCTCCACTGTTGTACCATTTCCAAACATCTGTCTTCTAGTGTTCTGGGCTATTTATAAAATGGATGGCACTCAACCCCCTCTGAAAAATTCTGTTTAAAAAAAGACAATCACTACTTTTTTTTAAAAAGTATTCATTTATTTATTTATTATTTATTTATGTATTTATTTTGGCTGTGCCAGGTCTTAGTTGCGGCACATGGGATCTTCGTTGCGGCATGCAGGATCTTTAGTTGTGGCATGTGGGATCTTTAGTTGTGGCATGTGGGACCTTTAGTTGTAGCACGTGGGTTTCTTAGTTGTGGCATGCATATGGGATCTAGTTCCTCGACCAGTAATCAAACCCGGGCCCCCTACATTGGGAGCACAGAGTCTTACCCACCGGACCACCAAGGAAGTCCCTCTACTTTTATGTACAGTATATTTTCTTTTTAGCTACTGTCCTCGCTGCAAATACCCTCAATCTTCTAATCAATCTTAGTACACCTCTGCAATGACATTTTCTTTTCCTTTCCTAAGACCCATCCTAAAATGTCCTGCAACAGTCTGAAACCAGACCAACAAGAACACAAAATGAGAAGCAGAATTAAGGCTTTTTTTTTTTTGGTTAGAATATGCTGGAGAAAAAATCAAGTATCGCTTCACTTTTACTAGCCATACTTAAGTCTGACGTTCAGGAAAAAGATCTGGAAAATATTTATTGTTCATAAATTATATTAACTTTTTATATTATTTTAGTAATATTCTGCAACTAGAGAAGAATCTCCTACTCAGTGAAATAGATACTGTGGGCAGGAGTCCCTGTGGAATTATGAGGAAGGCCCTGTTTGGTCAAATCACACTTATGATGGATACATGGACATCATCGCATCATAGCCCTGACATCCTTATTGGGTACTTTTATGCCTCGGTCTTCCTTAAACAATATTTAACAGACATTGAATACATCAAATAGGCACTATTGGGAAAAAATGATTTAAATAAGAAACACTCAGAGATACCATCCTTACTCTCAAAGGGCTTACATTCTAAGTGAGAAAGTAAGTTATTCAGATAAAACGGTGTGACAAGGGTCAAGACCCCTTTTTCACTAATGGAAGTAAAGAAAGGGACATCGTCAGACTACACCAGTCACTGCAGTTTCTGACCTTCATTCTTGAATATTTCCTTCCATTTTCTCTTGAGCTCTATATTCTATCATCTTTAGCCTTTTCCCATAAGCTTTTATCAAACACACAAGGCTTGGGTATGGCTTAGATCTTTCATCATATTCCTCATCCCTAAATCAGGTAAATATCACAATTATGTAAATCCTCCATAGCAACCTAATGGAAGATTATAATCAAATAAGTATCCACATCTTGTCATTAAATTGATAAGGAAACACAAAGGGCTTTGAAGCTGAATCCTGGAGCTGCACCAGCTACAGAACATTATGGCTTTAGCAGAGAACCCAGACTACTGCTTCAATTCTAAATGAACCAGTTAATTAATTTTTTCATTCACTTAACAAGCACCTCCTCTGTGCCTGTCACCATTCAAAGGATACGGTTGTTGCCAAAACAAAGTCCTTGCTCTTTTTGGGCTTACATTATGGAGGTGGAGACAAACAATAGATAAACAGACATATAATCAAACATCAGATAATGTCGAAGGCTATGAAAGAAGAAAGTAATTTGAGAGGATAAAAAGTGCTGGTTATGGTGTGTAGACAGAGCGGTCAAAATCTTTTAAAATGTAGCATTTGAGCAGATCTGTATAAAGTGACAGTGTGACTTTATAAATGTCTCTGGAGGAAGAGTCACCTCACCAAAAGAACAAAATATGTGAAAATGTAGTTCTAAATTCATGAAAAAATAAGTGTAGTAATTATTGGATCCATGTTATAACTTAGCCCAATATTTGACGTTAGAGATTAAGTCCTATTCTTTTTTTAAGAAAATATTTGTAAAGCATTGTTTGAGTTTTCCCAAGAATCAAGGCGAGAAATGTTAGCCTCTATGTATCCTTGTTGAATGCTGCTGAGTCTTAAGGTTGCGTCTGCTAAAATAAAGTACTTCTCTAAGTAATCCATCCCATCTGCTTAACAGCCTTAGAAGCTAGATGCAATGGTTCCCCACTTTACAGATCAGCAGATGAGAGAAAAGTGAAGCTAAGTAACTTGTCCAGGGTCACTGGCCACAGAGCATTGAAGTCTGACAATACGTAACTTCTATTGTAAATGGATTGCCATTCTCTTTTCCCCTGAGAATTTATTGAGCTATTATTGTGCTACACCCTACCTCATACATCTGAATACAAAAGAAGTAATAAGCAGTATCCCTTCATCAAAGTGTATTTAATCGACATGTAAAGACAAAAGCAACATATCCCAAAAAAAAAAAACTACAGAAGTAAGCATAAGATGGTACAGTATGGGAACATATGGTGAAGAAATGCAAAGTTTAAAAAAAAAGAGTTAGTTGGTGTTAATATGAGCTGAATATGGCTTGGGGCTAAAAAATGTTGACTCTAACCTTCTTTTTACTTTTTTTTTCTGCCCCTGTTCATATAAGAAGCAATTGAAGAAACTGGGGTGGTTCGCCTAGAGAAGAGAAAAGTCAGGGGGGATTTGATAACTGTCTACAAATATTTGAAGAACTGTCATGTGGAAAAGAAATTAGATTTGTTCTATAAGTCCCTAGCGGGTGGAAGTGATAGAAAGAGTTCACCACAACATAAGGAAGGACTTTCAAACCAAATAGAGAACTGTAGAGCTCTCTAAAGATAGAGGGGGCTATTTGGGAGATGGACTACTTTGATCCTCTAGCCAGGGGAGCCCCTTCAATGACACCTTGTACAGGGGAATCAAGGGTAAAATGGGTGGATGGATGACATGAATTTTCAGATCTCTTCGAAGGCTGAGAATTTATTATTTTACCAGTGAGAAATGAAATTTCTATTAATACTGAGCTGCTTATGAAGTTCCTCTCTCCCTTAGAGAGTGTTTTCTGCTCTTAAAATTTTTGGATATCGTATCTACAGCTCTGCATGTGACTGCTCGTGCTTACCTGATAATAAATAATCCTCTCAAGAGGTACTTGATTTCTTTTTGCTCTTTCTAGGTCTGCAGCCATACACCAACTACAGCTTCACACTTAGAGCTTGTACATCTGCTGGATGCACTTCAAGTGAGCCTTTTCTAGGTCAGACTCTGCAGGCAGCCCCTCAAGGTAATTAAAAAATACCCATGACTGGGGAGAAGAAGTTTTCATTTGGTATTTTGATGTGAACTCTATAAACTCTTTCCTAACAAACAAGGAAGAAGGAATAAAGTCTATAAGTGCAAAATTAAATAAAATTGTAGGTTCCTATTTCTCAAGTTTAGTTAAACTATAAGCTTCCCAAGGCAGTTTGCCTTCAATTCCTTAAACCTTTTAGATGTGGTTTTACATGGAAAAACACTATTATCTACTTGGATGCGAAATGCCTCCCAAAATCAAGGATTAAATATTCCCAGAGCAGCTAAAATATAACAAGCACCATGCTCCCTATTGAAGCTGATTAAAATATCACTGCCCTCAAGAACTTACAGTCAAATAGAAGTGATAAGACAAGTACCCAAGTCTGTATGAAGAGAGAGAATCTTAAAGGTGATGTTAAGAAAGAATAAATGAACAGAATGCTCAGGTTAATCTATGAAGGGAGAAATTAGAACCCATCACAGCATCAAGAAAGATTTTAGGGAGCAGATGCCTTCTGAGATGGACCACAAGGAACAAGGATTTTGACAAATGAATGGTAGGAGGAGAAATACACAGCTTGAGGGAATGTAAAGTGGGACCATCACCTTGGAGATCAAATTGGTGATGTCTATTAAACATAAAATGTTTCCCCATGACACAGCAGTTTCAATTTCATTATCTATGCCAGAAGATAACACTTCCACAACTGCACAAGGAGGCATGCACCAGGATGTTTATTGAAGCCTTTTTTTGTCGTTTGTTTAATGGCAAAATACTGGAAGCAATTGAAATGTCTTTGAGTGGGGGCATTGCTAACTAAATTCAGGTATATTCACATTATGGAATTCCATGCATCAGTTTAAAGGAATGAGATGATCCATACGTATAAAATAGAAGTTATAGAACTACATTCATGTATGGTGTCCTTATAAAACAACACATAGAAAACGATATTCATTTCTATAGATAAATAAATAAATGCATAGGAAAGATTCTGGCAGCATACACACCCAAATAATAACAACGGTCTGTGCGTTAGGAAGTGGGATGGGTAGTATCATTTACTTGCAGGAGAAAAATGTGTGCAAAAGCTTGGGCTAGTGATCAACTAATTCTTTTGTTAATCTCTACTATCTGCCTGTTTTCCATGTGGGGAAACAGAGGCATAACTAAGTTTCTTAACAGAAATATAACGTTAATGATCATCAGACAGTCCTGAACTACTTGTCCATTACTCTTCTAATGAAGGGGTTGTTGTACCTCAGAATATTAGACCTGAACTTCCTACCAGTAAATGGGGAATAAAATGGAAAATTCCACATATGGGGCATATGGCTCCTCACCAGGAATTCACTAATGATGTTTTCTATATAAAGAATGTTTCATGTCAAAAAGCTTAGTGTTCCTATGAAAGGAAGAAACCAGCAGTGGATTTTTTGGAAAGGTAAACTGTCAAATGGATACTTTGATGATAATGGATAATTTCTAAAGAATCTATCAACCAGTTTTGGCTGAAACTCAGCCAGATGAAAGAGCAGGGTCTCTCCAGTTTACTCATCCAATCCATATATTTAAATTCTTAGAAAATATGCATCTCTATTCTCACTTTGTCCAAAAAAAAGAAGATTTCTTGAAAGAGCTCAGATTTCATGACTTAAACATTATAGCTTTCAACAGTGCTGGGGAGTATGAGATGAGAAATGTTTTACTTGATTTCTGTTTTTAACTTTATGCACCTTTACTTTAACACAAATAACTGTGCAAAGGAACAATAAACTAAATGAGCTTTCCTCTGCAGAACGGACATGGATTTAGAATCCACTTTCTGGCTGTGTAAGTGCCAATTGTGAATAACTTGTATGAGAAATAAATGTAGTCAGAGTGCTTAACTTGGAGGTTGTGAGGGAACTAATCAGCAGTAACATTAAGTTGTGTTGTTTTGCTAAAGTGGAAATAAACATATCATTTTAAATTAATAATCCCAATATAACTAATTTTAAAAGGTCTCGTTGAGTGAATCAGCCATAGTTTGAAGGTCTAACATTTGGGTGTCTAAGTGGATATGGAGAGAATTAAAAGAAGCATTTGTTCCTAGCTACCCTGAGAGCTCCTCATTTCTTTCATTTTCAATCTAAAAAAGAAAAAAAAAAAAAAAGCACATTATGACCCCATTGGTAAGTTGGACCTAATTCTCTCCGATTTTAACCTACTAGAAAAATGGCGTTTCCATAGTCAAATAGTGGGAAGAGCTTGAACTGGATTATTGCTCTCTTTTCAGGATTGCTGCCGTACCGGCAAGCTCTCGTTCATTTTTAGAGTTCAAGCATGCAAAATTGCAGGCATGCGTTCCTCTAGCATTGATAATATGAAAAAGCAAAAGGAAAAGAAGACCAGTCTTTTTCAGTTTCATTCCAGATTCCTCTTCCTCTGCCCTTCTTTTATCTGTTGATGCTCTCCCTTGGAATTCTCCAGTACTAGCTGGATTTCCTAATGAAGGTGGAGAGCTCCCAAATTCTAGAGCTTTCACAAAGCCTACACTTGCAGATTTAAGGCCCGTCTGTCTACCAGTCTACGAGATGTTTATATTTAAGTGTTTTACAAATATTTCAACCTCAGTATTTCAATGTTTAAAATCGCTCTCCCCACTAACTTTCTTTTCTTCCCTTTTCCCTCTCTCAAATACCACCATCTAATCATCTAAGCCCCCAAACTGACATTCTTAATGCTTCTCTTTTCCTTAAGTTATAGTAGACAATTCTTCATAGTTTTATTAATTTTAAATCTTAAGGATTTTTAAAATGTTGTTCTTCCTTTCCATCCCTTCTGTCGCTGCCTTAGTTCAGACACCTACAACTTCTCCAGAGCCTCCTAACTAGTCTCCCTGCCTCTGGCCATTTCTCCTCTTTCTCAAATCACCATCCCAATTCTTTTAACAGTTTTGCCAAAATAGGCATAACTCACATTAATTACCTCCATAAAAATCCCATTTCTTTCCAGGAGGAAAGAAATCCACATCTTCTTAGTAAATCAAATTAGACCCCTCAAGTTTTAACTTCTGCCAGTCTGGCAAGTCTTTTGGTCTTTCCCACATGCAATTTAATATACCAGTCATGCCAATATACTTGAACTTGTACCATGCTTTCCCTATCTCTAGGACTTTGTGTGGGTTTCCCTCAGCCTCCAGATACCCTTCCCTACATCCTCACTCAGCTAACTCCCATTTTTTCAAAATTTGGCTCAGATGTCACCCATTCTGAAAATCTCCTCTGACCCCATCCCCTTCCCATCCATCCCCATTTCACTCCCAGCCTGTTTTAGGTACCATGGCTAAGTGCTCTAATAGCACACTGAGCTTCCTTTTCTTAAAGCACTTATCAAACTGGACTATAAATTGTTATTTACCCATTTTTATTCATCACGATACTATAGGTTCCTTGGAGGATAAAGACTATATATCTTTATCCCCACATTCACAGTGCCCAACATAGAAAATGACTAACTTGAGTAGAATGTTGAATCCACAAATGAACAAATAATAAATGGCCCAGAATTCAATGCACTTCTGACATCAGCCAATACAAAACTGGTTCCTTTGATTAACTTCCAAGGGAAAGCCAATCCACAAAAAGTGTTGGGATTTTTGACTTGGAATTTGTAGGGACATAAGGAATGGGTAATACTGCATGACACTCAAGACAAAGTTAAAACAAAGCCAGTGGACATGTTCCTTATTTAGTAGCTATTATGTCAAGAGACCAACCAAGGTGTCCTTCTGACCTTTCCCTCTTACACCTCTCAGCTAGTTTACCTGCTCCCCACCCCACTTCTAGATGATTTCCCTCATGACCATCCATTTCCTTCCCTCGAACAGCCTCAGTTCTGCCCTTCCATTACGTAGAATAGGTTTTCTGATGTCACTGAGACCCAGGCTCAGCGAGGGAGGTAGATTCTTCACCTGGGACTTACTAAGACCTCTCACCAAAGGCGGGTCTTATCCTATCAAAGATTTCTTGCAGCTGCCAAAGATAAGAGAGTCTCCATAACATGATGTAAGTGAAAACACAGGGCTTATTCGTTTTTTACACATTCCAATTTCATCTTATAAATCAAACCAACGGACACAGGGTTATTGCCAACATGAACAGAGCTTTCACCAGCTTATCTAAATATAAAACTCAACTTTTATTTAAAACACAAAGCAACACCAAAATGTGGCTTCATTTTATCTCATTAACTCCTGCATTTCCACAGACTGCATTGACTGATTCAAAGCAGAAACTAAGCAGTAGCCTTTCTCACACCTTGGTGATTTTTAATACATCCTTCAAGGTAAGGAAGACAGGACTGCAGGAAGCGGGTTATGAACTACAGCCTTATACTTTATCTTTTAAATCAACAAACTAATATCACGATTAAATCAGAGCTCTCATTAGCTGGGTGAGTCATCCAGCAGCTGTTGGCAGAGAGACCCAAACATAAATGTATATTATGATTTGTGGATTTGTTCAAGTACCTAACATAGGGGTGAGCTTTCAGAACAAAATGAACTACTCTCTTCTCAGGATTAAGCTGTTCTTTAGAAAATCAGTAAGTTTGAGCCATTTTTAAATCGATCTTGATTCTTTCAGAATGCTGCTAAGTAAATAGCATTTGAATGTCCTTTTCTTATAGAAGTGTTGAAATCTTACCCTTTCCTGAGTAACTTACACAGGAGGTACAATCAACCGAAAACTATTGATTATTGAGAACTTAATATTGAAATGAATTTTTAAAAGCTGAAGAAGAGAGTTACAGAGTCTATTCAGAGCATGACCAGATGACAACATGAAAATCTTTCTCATCGCTAGGTTCTCCATCAATACATTTTTACACTGATAAGACTACTTAAATATTTGACCTTGAATTACAGTTGTTTGTGTACACATTTTATCTTTTATACAGAGGGTATAAACTCATAAAAATGAGCCATATCTTAGTCGCATTTGTATTCCATAGAACACTTAACATAGTAATTTGTGGGACATAAATTTACAACAAAATTATTCAATATTTATGAGGCATTGTGCTATCCATAAAGATACACAGAGTAGACCCCTGCCCTCATGCAGCTAACTTTGTATTAAAAGCAGGAGAAAGAAATAGACCACACAGTCATAAAAACAAAAAATAATGATGATATCAAAGGAAGAAGATGATTATGATGTTATGAGCATTGAGAGGAAAATAGAAAAGGGCATATGATAGAGAGGAACAAGGTTGGGATCACTTTAGATAGGGTTAAAGTTATAGTTAGGGAATAGTGGTCAATAAGACCTCCCTGATAAGGTGATATTTACACGGGTCACTGAAATCTGAGAATACAATGCACAGTTGTCATGGTGTCATGAACAAAAGTGTTCCAGTCAGAGGGAATAGAAGTGCAAAAGCTCAGAGGTGAGAAAGAACTTGAAACATTCTGAGGCTGGAAAGGAGTCTGGTGTGGCTGGAGCTTCATGAGTGATGGAGAGAATGGTGCCAGGTAGTCCAGAGCCAGAAAAATGTAGGGCCGTACAGGTTATCGTAAGGAATTGGAATTATACTATATGAATAATTTCAAAAGGGCTGTATATTTTATGAATATTATACTAGGTTACATATATACTATATATGCTTTTATAAGTGATAGAGAGAACGACAAGATTTAAAACACAGACACTAGTTTACAGGCTATCACAGGAGTCCATGAGAGGGAGAAATGTAGTTTGGATCAGGAGAGGTAAAAATAGAAGGACTATGCACATTCAGGGTAGAATCTGCAGGACTCGATGATAGATTATATTGAGGGGTGAGAAAAGTAAGAGCCTCAGGGATAATTTTTTTGTGTTTTGCCCAAGAAAATGAATAGTTGGATAAGATTTGGAGACAAACAGATTGTAAACCAGAAAACCAAGAGTTCTGTTTTAGATGTTTTAGGTTTTTGATATGTTATTAGTCATCTAAATGGAGGTAGGCAAGTAGAGAGTGGAACTCATGTGTCTGAAGCTCAGGAGAGAGTTTTAGTATAGCGATATGTATCAGGCAGTGTTCAACATAGAGATAATGTTTAAAACTGAGACTAAATGGAGATCAACTACAAAGACAGTGTTGCCAAACAAGAGGAGAGGAAAGGAGAAGAAGGGAGGGAAGGGTAGAGGAGAGAGCCTAGTTCTCCGAGGCACTACATCATTTTGAGGTCCAGGAAGGGAAGAGAAGCCAGTAAATGAGGCTGGAAGTAGCCAGAGAGAAAGGAAAAAACAAGCACAGCATGTAGTGTCAGAGAGGCACAGGCAAAGTATGTTTGTTCATCGAATTTCATAATTCAGGCAAATACTAGATTATGATTCCAAGTAAACAGGCATCAAATTTGAAAATTCCTGGATATTTTCTTAGGTCTTGATTACACTCAGAGTAACAGCCAAGATAGAGAAAGTCTCCATCACTAGTTGTCTGGCATTCCTTTTCTAAAGGCAATTCAAAACTAATAATAATTAAAGCATTAGAAAAGTATTTATATATTTATACCCAATTATATACTTTACCTCCAAAACAAATAAAATGTATTTTTGTTGCTCACCATGAGATTTTTTTATCAACAGATAAAAATATCATAGCATGTGGAGTGATGGTATGACTTTTGATATGGTGCTTACTGTATCCTAGCAATAAAACTTCCTTGTGTTATTTTTGCCAGGAGTTTGGGTGACACCTCGACACATTATCATCAATTCTACAACAGTGGAATTATATTGGAGTCTGCCAGAAAAGCCCAATGGCCTCATTTCTCAATATCAATTGAGTCGTAATGGAAGCTTGGTTTTCCTGGGGGGCAGTGAGGAGCAGAACTTCACTGATAAAAACCTGGAGCCCAACAGCAGGTAAACTAAAAGAAAACTTCACCAATCATACAGTGAGAATTACAGATTTCTCAGGGTTGAGAAAGAGGCCATCTCCAACTGAAACAATGTTAAATGAATGGGTTAATTAATCTCATATATTAGCCATTCCATAGCTGATGAAATCTCTTAATCCATTTCAGATGATGAAGATCCAAACACTAGCTCATTACAGTAGTCTTCAGAGGACATGATATTCCTTAGAACTGTAAACAGCCTTTTATTTGACATGAGAATTTTTTAGTATACGAAATACACAAAGTATTAAATTTTAAGAATTATCAAATGATCTTCAAAATCATGCATCCCTAAACTAGCAAGAAAAGAGATTTAAAGAGGTGTGTTTTGTATCAACAACCTTTACTTCTGGGATAATGTTTTCTCTACTTGCTATACTATATATAGACAGGAGTGGTTTGAGGGGGAAAACTTCCACATATTTGCAATTCAGTCCCATTCATTTCTCAGCAGAGATCAAATATATCTTAGATCAACAGATGTTTTCTTACAGAGAGTAGAGATCAATTTAGTTTTATTGTAGAGAGTAGCAGATCAATTTAGAGACATCTTTCTCTAAACATATTTCCCTGAACTCTAACCCATTTAAAACTGGAGAACATTCATTTGAATCCTCCACAATCCACCAGCACACTCCAAGACTTTCCTGAAATCTTTAAGAAAAGCAATGAATTACTCAACGGTTAAAAATAAAATGGGGGGGACTTCCCTGGTGGCGCAGTGGTTAAGAATCCACCTGCCAATGCAGGGGACACGGGTTCGAGCCCTGGTCCGGGAAGATCCCACATGCCACAGAACAACGAAGCCTGTGCGCCACAACTACTGAGCCTGTGCTCTAGAGCCCTTGAGCTGCAACTACTGAGCCCACATGCCACAACTACTGAACCCCGTGCGCCTAGAGCCCATGCTCTGCAACAAGAGAAGCCACTGCAGTGAGAAGCCCACGCACCACAACGAAGAGTAGCCCTGCTCACCACAACTAGAGAAAAGCCCGCGTACAGCAACAAAGACCCAACACAGCCAAAACTTAATTAAATAATTAAAATAATAATAATAAATTTACATTTAAAAATGCCCATATTTTAAAAAAATAAGAAAAAATAAAATAAAATGGTAAAGGGTCCGAAATAGTGATGTCCTGGAGAGAATGTTCCCTGTGCTAGAAAAATTATAAGGTCTATGGTAAAGTCTCTGGATGGGGAACAAAGAATTTGCAATTTGTCACAAATTTAGAACCAAGCAATAGATAGAAAAGCCAGCAATCACTGTCCAATTATCGTGTGCATTGCCTTATCACAATTCTTTCTTTTTTAAATATAGGTACATTTATAAGCTGGAAGCCACTACTGAAGGTGGCAGCAGTCCCAGTAATGAGTACATTATACAGACACCTATATTAACACCAGAAGAAATCCAGCCTCCATATAACATCACAGTAATTGGGCCTGATTCCATATATGTAGCTTGGACCCCACCGGGTAAGAAATAAAACCTGTGTGTGTGTGTGTGTGTGTGTGTGTGTGTGTGTGTGTGTGTACACACATGCACACGCATGCGCATGTGTACATAAAACATTTCAGAGGAAATTAATTGGAGATAGGACTGGAAATGTGAATTTAGTAAATCAGAAGGACATATTCTGTCTCCTGGATAAATATAAACAGAATAAACCAAACTACACTCACGGGTGAATACATGTGTTAGCATTTATGTACATACATATAGATAGATATAGGTGTAGGTGTATAGATAAAGATATATAGATACTTAGATATATACTTTTCTATCAAAGCAACGCTTTCTTTCAAGGACCAGAGCCTAAAAATCTCTTTTCTTATTCATACATATGCAAGGTAAGTCACATAGGTCTGAACTACCTTGAGCATCCATTTCTACAGGATTCCCTAGATTGAATCATTGGCATTATATTATAGTAGTGAATGGAGAATTCAGAAAGAAAATAGACCACTCCACCCATGTATCTTGAGTTGTGACCAGTTATATAGTAGCTGAATTTTACCTCTCTAAGCTGCGTAGCCTCCAACAAACCATTGAGTCCCTAGTAGGTTGCTTTTGTGGTTTAGTGCAATATTATATTTGGAATATAATCACCATCCTCAGGTCAAACTCTGACTGCATTAACACTGTGGATTAAGGATTAGAGTGAAATCTGCTTGCTCTGTCTTTTAACAGTGGGGATATTTGGAAGTTTTGTTTCAATAAAATTTAAAACTGATTAAGGTGTTAAATGAACTTCAAAGATATGTGAGTTTATTTTTAATATCTAGTCTTAACATGAAATTGAAGCATGAAATTAACACAAACCCCTGTTGTCCCCATCAGATTAAGTTTAGCCACATTTCAACATGGTACTGAAAATAATTGGTTAACAGTCATTTGGGCTATCAGCAGATCCATTCCATAAAATAATTAACAGACATACTTTGCATTGAACTGAACACATAACTCAGTCAAAACATGTAATTTAGGCATAAAGATAACATAAAGGCATAATATTGGGTTGGCCAAAAAGTTTGTTCGGGTTTTCCTGTAAGATGGTATGGAAAAACCTGAATGAACTTTTTGGCCAACCCAGTATATAAAACTTAAATTCTCATGAACCAACATCCTTCTGATGTCATAATCTCAGATCAAAGAAAAAAAGGATCTTTTGGGGGACAAATTTGCAGGAGAAAATCTCTGAAGAGCTTTCTAAGCAAAGAAAAACTTAAGTTGCTCTAAGATATAAAGTATAAATGATTTCATCCACCTTTGTATTAAAATGAACATGCAACATATTAAATTAAACAAAACAAGAAAGAATAATCCATAGCGCCGGGATGTGTCATAAAGTACTATAATTCAGATCTCAGTATTAGAAGCATAGCTGTTCTTGAACTCTGCTCTTAATTTTAACAGGAATAAATACAAATCTCCTGCTGTGAAAAATATACAAACTTACATATCCTTTTATGGAATTGATTTCTACCTTCATGGAAGAGCATGGCCAACTTGCAGCCTTTTAGCGTATTTCTCCTTGGCATTCTTATAGTACCGTGGTATTTTTGCTCCACAAAGTAAAATGAGGCATCACAGAGCCAGCCTGAGACCAGATTCAGCCTATTGACTGGAGACTTCTCAGATTCAGTCCAGGGTCTTTTACCATACAAGTTTGCAAAGAGCAATAAAGAAAATCCAGGGTGATACGCAAAGTTGATGATTTTCTAGCCAAGTGACCAGGAAGTTCCATGGTTTATCACAGAGGTCCCCAGCCTTTTTGGCACCAGGGACCGGTTTCGTGGAAGACAATTTTTCCACGGATGGGGTGGGGGATGGTTCAGGCAGTAATGCGAGCGATGGGGAGCGATGGGGAGCGGCAGATGAAGCTTCACTCTCTTGCCCGCCACTCACCTCCTGCTGTGCAGCCTGGTTCCTAACAGGCCACAGACTGGTACCATCTGCAGCCTGGGGTTTGGGGACCCCTAGTTTATCAAATTACATGTCATTTTCATATTATTACACACCTAAATTGTCATTGCTAATCTGAAGATTTCACACTTAGTAAGGATTTGAAAACATCTTTCTTTTTAAAAAAATTTTTTATTGGAGTATAGTTGATACAGTGTTATCAACTATAAAAATGTTGTGTTAGTTTTAGGTGTACAGCAAAGTGAATCAGTTATACATATACATATATCCACTCTTTTTTAGATTCTTTTCCCGTGTAGGTCATACAGAGTATTGAGTAGAGTTCCCTGTGCTATGCAGTAGGTTCTTATTAGTTATCTGTTTTATATATAGTAGTGTGTATGTCAATCCCAATCTCCCAATTTATCCCTCCCCCGCCCTTTCCCCATAAGTTTGTTTTCTATATAAGTTTGTTTTCTACATCTGTGACTCTGTTTCTGTTTTGTAAATAAGTTCATTTGTATCATTTTTTTATATTTCACATATAAGCGATATCATATTTCTGTGCCAGCTATTAGCTGACTTTAAATAAGTCAGTTTCTTTGAGTCTCAGTTATCTCCATCTGTAAAATCAATCAGAGAAGAAATCAGAGAAGAAAAAGAAATAAAAGGAATCCAAATTGGAAAAGAAGAAATAAAGCTGTCACTGTTTGCAGATGACATGATATTATACACAGAGAATCCTAAAGATGCTACCAGAAAACTACTAGAGCTAATTAATGAATTTGGTAAAGTAGCAGGATACAAAATTAACACACAGAAATCTCTTGCATTCCTATACACTATTGATGGAAAATCTGAAAGAGAAATTAAGGAAACACTCCCATTTACCACTGCAACAGAAAGAATAAAATACCTAGGAATAAACCTACCTAAGGAGACAAAAGACCTGTATGCAGAAAACTATATGACACTGGTGAAAGAAATTAAAGATGATACAAACAGATGGAGAGATATATCATTTCTTGGATTGGAAGAATCAACATTGTGAAAATGACTCTACTACCCAAAGCAATCTACAGATTCAATGCAATCCCTATCAAACTACCAATGGCATTTTTCACACAACAAGAGCAAAAAATTTCACAATTTATATGGAAACAAAAAAGACTATGAATAGCCAAAGCAATTCTGAGAAAGAAAAATGGAGCTGGAAGAATCAGGCTCCCTGACTTCAGACTATACTACAAAGCTACAGTAATCAAGACAGTATGGTACTGGCACAAAAACCAGATATATAGATCAATGGTACAGGACAGAATGCCCAGAGATAAACCCATGCACATATGGGCACCTAATTTACGACAAAGGAGGCAAGAATATACAGTGGAGAAAAGACAGCCTCCTCAATAAGTGGTGCTCGGAAAACTTGACAGCTACATGTAAAAGAATGAAATTAGAACACTCCCTAACACAATACACAAAAATAATCTCAAAATGGACTAAAGACCTAAGTGTAAGGCCAGACACAATCAAACTCTTAGAGGAAAACGTAGGCAGAACATTATGACATAAATCACAGCAAGATCCTTTTTGACCCACCTCCTAGAGAATGGAAATAAAAATAAACACATGGGACCTAATTAAACTTAAAAACTTTTGCACAGCAAAGGAAACCATAAACAAGACAAAAAGACAACCCTCAAAATGGGAGAAAATATTTGCAAATGAAGCAACTGACAAAGGATTAGTCTCCAAAATTTACAAGCAGCTCATGCAGCTCAATATCAAAAAAAAAAAAAAAACAACCCCATCCATAAATGGGCAGAAGACCTAAATACACTTTTCTCCAAAGAAGATATACAGACTGCCAACAAACACATGAAAGGATGCTCCACATCACTAATCATTAGAGAAATGCAAATCAAAACTACAATGAGGTATCACCCCACACCAGTCGGAATGGCCATCATCAAAAAATCTATAAACAATAAATGCTGGAGAGGGTGTGGAGAAAAGGGAACCCTCTTGCACTGTTGGTGGGAATGTAAATTGATACAGCCACTATGGAGAACAGTATGGAGGTTCCTTAAGAAACCAACAATAGAACTGCCATATGACCCAGCAATCCCATGGCATATACCCTGAGAAAACCATATTTCAAAGGTGTCATGTACCACAATATTCATTGCAGCTCTATTTACAATAGCCAGGACATGGAAGCAACCTAAGTGTCCATCAACAGAAGAATGGATAAAGGAGATGTGGCACATATATACAATGGAATATTAGCCATAAAAAGAAATGAAACTGAGTTATTTGTAGTGAGGTGGATGGACCTAGAGACTGTCATACAGAGTGAAGTAAGTCAGAAAGAGAAAAACAAATACCGTATGCTAACACATATATATGGAATCTAAAAAAAAAAGAAAAAAAATGGTTCTGAAGAACCTAGGGGTAGGACAGGAATAAAGACGTAGATGTAGAGAATGGACTTGAGGATGCGGAGACAGGGAAGGGTAAGCTGGGATGAAGTGAGAGAGTGGCATGGACATATATACACTACCAAACATAAGGTAA
The DNA here is from genome assembly GCF_011762595.2 of Tursiops truncatus. Classification (NCBI taxonomy): domain Eukaryota; kingdom Metazoa; phylum Chordata; class Mammalia; order Artiodactyla; family Delphinidae; genus Tursiops; species Tursiops truncatus. The sequence goes on along the minus strand of NC_047034.1, from coordinate 14,118,568 downwards.
ATAGCTAGTGGGAAGCAGCCACATAGCACAGGGAGATCAGCTTGCTTCTTTGTGTCCACATATAGGGGTGGGATAGGGAGGGTGGGAGGGTGACGCAAGAGGGAGGAGATATGGGGATATATGCATATGTATAGCTGATTCACTTTGTTATAAAGCAGAAAGTAACACACATTGTAAAGCAATTATACTCCAATAAAGATGTTAAATAAATAAATATGTATTTGCCCCAAAATCTTCTAGGTCCCAAGGCCTCCACTTTCAAAATCATAAAACTGCATATTGCAAGATTGGGTTTGTAAATTTTTAAGATTTCTTTCAAATTTCCCAGAATTTTGTCATTTTTTTTCTTTGAGTTCAATATCATATTTTCATGTTTAAAGTATAATGTTTCTATTTAGAAAAGGATCATTGTGAAATAAGGCATAAGTTTTGCTTTTTTAATGTCACCTTAACTCTTGTCTACCTCAATTTTGTAGAAATTGTTCATTCCCGTCCAGCCTAAGGGATATTGTAGAAATGCTTTACACACTAGCTCTGACCATGTAACCAGTGGTTAATAAATCCATAATATCCAGGCCTGTCAATCTTTTAGTTTCAGATGCACAAACTCCATGACAGAAACCCTGTAATATATGGAAAGATTAAAGTCTTAAATTAAACTTTTTTCCTGGTGCCTAGAAGGATTTTGAACTTAGTAAACAGGGAGATGATTTTGACTTGTGTATAATCTACAGTTGATTTTATTGGAAAGTACCTCATGCTGTGTTTTGATTTGGATAATAAAAACATTTTCTGTTCCTGAATAGTCACAAATATATATTTTAAACAGGAAGAAAACAAACTTGTTATAACTTGAGGTTGTTTATTTGCTGACAGTCGAGAGCTTTCTAGGTATTCATCATACCCTCCTGCCATTGCAAAGTGATTATATCATACACAGAGCTGAAAAATGGACAAAACAGTCCATACCTGTAGTTCCCAAACCTGAGTGAACATTAGGATCACCTGGAAAGCTTGTGCAAAGACAGATTCTCAACCCCAAGTTTACTGAATAAGAATGTCCTGGGCTAGAGTTAAGTTCGGCAGATGACACTGATGTGCTCCAAGTTTAGTAACCATGGATCACCCACATCATGGGTGGTCAAAAGTGGTCAGTTACAATAAATCTCTGAAAATGCAGATCAAACCAGTTTCCCTTGAATGTCCAAAGCCAAAATAGTGGTTAACTGATTGTTTTTCACACGTATTTTGTTTCGTGGTCAGTAAGGACAGAGTGACCTTACACAGGTAAGTTGCTGGGAGAAAACTATCTCTGTGGTTGCCTGGCAACAGAAAATGACCCGTGCAATTATGTGGGCTTTCAGTTTACACATTGTTAATGATCAGTGTTATCTATAAATTGCCTTATTGTTTATAAATCCTGTTAGTAAAAGGGGTTCAGGCCAGAGAGTATATGAGAATATTCAGGGGAAGGGAAATTGTGATAAATATCATATATTCATTAACATTACTTGTGTATATTTGCCATTTTTTAAATTCCTAGTATGTGCCAAACAATTTGATAAGCACTTTCCCTGCCTTACTGCAGTTAATTCTCATGCAAACCATGGTAGACAAGTAATATCATTATCAAAATATTAAGATAAGAAACTTGAATCTTGAAGAAGTAATATAATTTACTCAAGGTCACACAGCCTGAATTCAAATTCATGTCTGCGCTCTTCTGCTGCCTTATAAGAGCAATTCCTTCCTGTCTTTGGCTTAACTCTTAAATCCAAATCATACTTTCCATTTATTGCCCAAAGTCTTTTAGATTTACGATAGAGCAACTAGGTTTTCTGAAATAGTAGCCTAGAGGGCCAAGAAGCAGAGCTAGGTGTTGGGGAAAACCAAACGATTTGGGGAGAAAATTTTTTGTGTGGGGCGTGTCAAGACCAGAAGAATTAATGGTGGAAAATGACGAGCCCCTGAAGGGAAAATATCTACCTGGCAATAGTTATCTCCTGAGGCGTGAGGGAACTAGTAACCAGAAGCCATTACTGACCCATCTAGAAGTGCAGAAAGAGTAGACGTGACTTAGCAAAACTAGATTCCAGGTCCAGGAAGATTTTAATTAGGTGGGAAAGGAAAAGAGTCATTTCTCAAATAACTACAGAGAGATTATTCAAAGACTATTTTAAGCCCCTTGTAGACTGTCTTTTACCTCCCAAGTAAATCCTGGTTTACTTTCTCTCATTATTACTTGACAAAAGTTAGCGGTAAGATTATCAAAACTCTCCGAACTAAAAAAAAAACAAGATTTCCGCTCTTCTGTACATCATTTGTACTTTCAAATCAGATGATACACAAACAACATGTCCTTATAAAATGTTTGCTAAAGTATTAAAGGAACAAAAATGTTGAGTAAGCTTCTAAACTTTATCATTCAGGCAAATATAAATAAATTTTGGATTTTCTGCTGTTTAAAATTATTCAAACACTTGATTTCCTATAGAAGCCCACATTCAGTGGGCACTGGGTATATGCTGGCTGTTCTTATTTGAATCTACAAACAACGTAAACCAGATTAGTTTATTCCTAAACATTTCTTCTCACCTTTTACAAGCTCTGAACCTTGGGTCAGAATTTACACATTCATATTAAAGAGAAAAAAGGATATATGCTACCTTAGTGGTTGAAAATGTATAGAAAAATGAAAAAGAAAATACTTCATGGGACGTAAGTGGTTTACTCAGAGTAAGAATGGAGATAGGCATCCCTGCCATTTCAGAATCCAAACATTCAAAATTATTTAAACTCTGAAGGTAATAATGGGACTTTCTAATTTATCAAGATGACGACTCTGTTTTGATCTATCCTAGCCCTTAATCATCTTCTAATTAACAATATCATTGGATTCAACACCCGCTTTTTCTCACTAAAGATGGTGAGTTATTTAGGCTTAATGCATAATATTGAAATAATGGTGCTTTTCCTGTCACATTTATCTCTTAGTCCATTAAAGAAAAGAATTGGCAACAATTCTTCTACTGAGAAACCATTTAAATTAATATTGCTTAGGAATATAAATGATTTTTATTAATCAAGTTTTGATTAAAGGGTAGCTAGCCACAATATGGCCTGCGGGTAGACATTAAGCATCTTGGTGTTCAGTGAACTCATCAACTGCAGTGTATTACATCAGATACTATCCATTTAAAGTCAAAATTGGCATTAAGCTTTTTAAAGAATTCATGTTGCATTAATTGGGATGATTCAACATTGGTAATTGTTTCGGGTTTCTTATAAGGGTAATAGCCAAGTGACAAGTAGTGGTGAGTTTCAGAAGAAAATGTAAAACTCATTTCAATGATTTGTAGTTTATTTTGCATATTACATTACTTCACTTATCTTTTCACTTTTACTGAGGTATAATTGACAGATAGAATGGTGATATATTTAAAGTGTATAACATGATCACTTGATACACGTATATATTGTGAAGGGATTCCCACCATTGATTTAATTAACACATTCATCATCTCATATATTTCCTCTTTTTTCTTTTCTTTACTATAGTCACCGTGTTATACAATAGATCCTCAGACCTTATTCATCTTATAACTGAAAGTTTGCACCCTTTTACCAACCTATTTCCCCCATTCTCTCAGCCCCTGACAACCAGCATTTACTGTTTCTATGAGTTCAACTTTTTTTTTAATGATTCCATATATAAACGATACCATTAGGTATTTGTCTTTCTGTCTGTTTCACTTAACACAATGCCCTCTAGGTTCATCCATGTTGTAGCAAATGGCAGGATTTCCATCTTTTTTAAGGTTGAACAACAGTGCGTTGTATATATATCACATTTTCTTTATCCAGTCATCCATTAATGGACATTTAGGACATTAGTTGTTTCTAATCCTTGACTATTGTGAATAATGCTGCAGTGAACATAGGCGTGCAGCTATCTCTTTGAGATAATGATTTCATTTCCTTTGGACACATACCCAGAAGTAGAATTGATGGATCATATAGTAGTTCTACTTTTAATTTTTTGAGGAACCTCCATACTGCTTTCCATAGTGCCTGTACCAGTTTACATTCCCAACAGTGATATACAAGGGTTCTTTTTTCTCACATTCTCATCAGCATTTATCTCGTCTTTTTGGTAATAGGGATCCTAACAGGTGTGAAATGATATCTCACTGTGGTTTTGATTTGCATTTACCTGATGATTATTGATAGTGAGCATCTTTTCATGTACCTGTTGGTTGTTTGTATATCTTCCTCGGAAAAATGTATTTTTAGGTCCTTTGTCCATTTTTCAATTGGATATTTTTTTTTTTTTTTTTTGCTATTGCGTTGTAGGGGTTCCTTGTATACTTTAGATATTTAATCCTTCATCAGATACGTGGTTTGCAAATATTTTCTCCCATTCCATACGTGGTCTTTTCATTCTATTGATTCTATTCATTCTTTGCTGTGCAGAAGCTCTTTAGTTTGATGTAGTCCCATCTGTGTATTTTTGCTTTTGTTGTCTTTGCTTTGGGTGTTTAATAAATTTATCTCACCTTATTGAGTTCTAATATGTGCTAGGCATTTTCCAAGAGATTAACACATATCTATTTAATGTTCATAACAACGTGTAGTACATCCAATGTTCTCCCTGTGTTGCTAATGAGAAAAGTCAATTTCGATGTTAAAAGCTTTTTTCTCTAGGTGATTCATCACATAGGTGTCAGAGCCAACCCACAATGAATCTGACTCCAAATTCTATGAGCAAACCCACTGTACTATATTTTTTCACTAAACAGTACATAAAGCAAATGATTTTTTTTTCTGCATTGTACTATGATCCAGTTCAAAACTTAAAAAAAGAAAAATGGCCATAGATACAGCAAACGTAAATGAGGACAAAGTAGTTCAAGGGCAGTTCATCCCGTAACCCAGTAGAATCATTTTGTTTGCAGCTTAAAATTTCAAAGGATGTAATTCATTTACGTTTGAGTGGATCGATTCATCTGTTCATTTTAACAAACGTGAAAATGTTTACTGGGACCCTCTCAGGAGTGAGGCACGATGCGACATTTTGAGAGTTAAAAAGAATGAATGAGGCATCGTCCTTCTTGTCAAGAACCCTACCATCTAGTTGGGTAGAAGAGGCATAAAATGATAACTATTATACAAACTACGTAAAATTTCCATACAGTTGGTATGGATGTGTGTTCAAGAGGGTCTGGTTTCACTTCCATGGCCCCCAAAGGACATAACCAAGATACCCCTATCTCTACAAAGGAGACATTGGGCTAATTTGTTAAAAGCATAGCCTGTGAAGCACAGCCCGTGGTTTGAAGCAAGCGTGGCTATCAAACCGAATTAATAGTTCTCCTCTTAGAATCGTTCTTGTTCCAGCTCCTAAAAAAAGATTTTAGAAAAGCTTTATTTGATTGACTTGTCCCATTGTGAAGTATGCACCTGCTGTGAAATGAAGCCACAGAGGAAAAAAAAGTTGAATAATTTAACTTTTTTATTTGTAAAGATAATCAGGGTTTTTCTGATTACATCTTAACTTCATAAATGTTAAATAACCTATCAGCATCTAGTTGTTGTAAATTATGAAAAGGAGCCTCGCCAGGAATATTAACCAACGAAATCCTTGTTCTTTAGCGAACAGGAAAATGTGTTATGGCAGCTTGTCATCGTGCAACTGGTAACTTTGACACCAAATAACAAAACTGCCATTTGCACTTCGGGTAAATTGGTTCACGTGAGTTTCCACTGCTCGTCTTGCTCTGACATAAATTTATGAACTCAGGAACTCACCAAGTCGTGTGGCTTGCCAGCTGACTTTAACAAATATGCCCATTTCATTTCATTTAGTCATCAGAATACCAGGGGGCTAGGTCGTTTCAGACTCATTGCAGATGGTCTAGGGTTTGCAGGAACACAGGAGGCTTTCATGTCACTGTCCTATAAAGTATGACAGTGGAGGGGGCCCTCTTCCTAAATAAATGCGTGTCAGTGCTTGACATGTTCACAGCTTCAAGGAGCGTTTTCTGTTTCAACACCTCATAGGTGTATATAAAGGACATTTATTAACCAAGATGTGGAAAATTGCCTTTTCTGGGTTCATGCTTTGACCAGCCATGATCAAGATTATGTCTATATTTGAGATGTGGTGGAAGTACAGTTTTGTTTCCTGACCTCCTAGGAGTCCTGTCCTTTTAAGCAGAGAAGTTACTGGAAGCAGACCAGTAGGTACAGACTAAAGACATATAATGAGGTGCAACCTCAGACAAATCAAAGGGAACACCACTCTAAATTACTTCTGAGAATAAAGACGAGGATATCGTTACAGGAAGACAAGTTGACCACATCCAAGTATATGTAAAAAATAAAACTAGCATAACAAGATAGTTATAAAGATATTTACTTGATTCAATATAGCATTGCTGTAATTGTAATTAGAATAGCAGCTTTATATAAAGAGGGGTTCAGAAGTGTTAGAAGGCACATGAAAACAGTGTCATAACTGTGGGTTTTCGGGGGGTTTTTTGCATTTCGTTCCATTTCCTTTTGTGGAGATGTCTGTCATTTATTCAGTACTTTCTATTTGCAGTAATGACCTAAAATGCTTTACATAAATTTTTTAATTTAATCCTTTCAGCACTTTAAGATGTGGCTATTAGTGTCATCATTTTACAGCTGAAGAGACTGGCATCCGTAGAGGGTGGGTAATTTACCAGGGACAAATGAAGGCAGAAGAGGGATTTGATCTGACTCCATTCTGTGGTTTATCTAGTTCAAGACTCATGGCATGTTTTTCAAATGTGTGTTTGTCAAACTTTTCTACAAGTTCTACCCTAAGATCAGAGAAGACAGAATGAACATGCAGTCCCAGGAGGTTTCGAAAAAACCTGAAGCAATCACCATAACCTTGCAACTTTTTTAAGGTCTTGCTTTTTATCTTAAAAATTCATGCAAATTTGGCATTGAATTCCAATGTGTTTGTCTCCATCCCCCAATAATGTATTGTATAATTTATCATTCAGGGGTACATTTTCTATTAATCTCTTTAGTTAAAGCATGGTATGCTGTTCTATTTCAGGATATTAAGTCAATCTGAAGAAAGCCGACCCCACTGTCCAGGCAATTCTTCCTCTCTTCATTTCATCATATATATGTGTGTACAAACAGCAACCTTTTCTTCCCACTGCTTTATAGACTATGTCAGGGTAACGATAAGGAGAAATGCCCAAATCTGAGGTGGGATGCTGTGACATGCCAAGATACTCTGGATGGATATTCCCATAAGCATATCTTCCTGCTGTGAAAGGTCAAATTGCAAACCAAGAGGGTACTGATTCACTCTTCAATCTCTTTTACTACCTCGAGCAATTCTCCCCAAAGAACATCTTTAGTGGGGGGGAAAAAAAAAACCTGATTATATTGCTCTTTATTTTACCTCTAATACAGTACTTAAGTTTTCCTCACCTATTAATAAATTCAGAGTCTCCAACGCTCTCTGTAATCAACCCCCTTCATACAACTCTCAAACTTCGTAATTATAGCAGTCTTGTTGGGAGCAGTAAAAAACATTCCCAGTTTTGTCTTGCAGTTGAGAATTAAGCCTTGAAGAATATCTTCTAAATGAGCTCATTACATGTACTCATTATACCATTAAAGAGAAAATGAATTTACTTAAATTTTCTAGATATTAATCTTTGTTGTGATATCTGAAAAAAATAATATAGAATTGTCTATTACCTGACACTAAGCAGAAGCATCGTGGTCCTAGCCAACTTCTCATCCCATGTCTGAGGAAGATTACACATAACAAATTCATTTTAAAGCAATAGTAAGTGACAAAAATTAAATTGTGTTTTGACTGCACCGCGAATAGTATCTGTACTTGTTCAACACACTGGTTATGTCTGCATAAACGTTTTCGGCTGGTGTACAGTTCACTCTGAAGTGACGATAGAGTTAAAAAAACTGAGTAGAGAAAGTTCCCATCACTCACTACACATAAAATTTCCTAGTCTTGTGCTTTTTAGGGAGAAAAATCCACACCCAAATTTTGTGAACAAGGGATAGCGGGATTCTGCTGGTTTTCCCTAGCTTGGGCAGGGGAGTTGTGTATTTCACAAATTTTACAAGTCAAATTGATTTTGGGAAAGAGGACATGTTTGTCCTTGTCTCCAAAAATACTTGGACAAAAGTCCACAAATGTCCAGGGCGTGTGTATCCTGGTTTGGGAAACCTGCTCTTCAGAACTTTAAATATTTACCTATAATTTCGTTCCATCAGTGGTCATTCTAATTCCTCCATCACTTTTTTCGCTGTATCTAATCAGTGTCCAAGACCTGTTCTGCCTGTCTATACGTGTTCTCTTAAAATTATCCTTTCACTTTTTCCCCCGATTGTCCTAATCCAAGTCTTTATTATCAAGAGACAGCATAAATATAGAGATAAGCTTTGGTATCAAATGGGCCTGAGTTCAAGTCTGGCCACCCCAATTAATCTGTGTGATATCTGCAACAGGTTTCTCCTCTGGCCCTTGGTTTTCTCATTTTAAAAAATGGTAGTGATATTTACCTTACAGTATTGTCATGTGGTTTCATTCATTCATTCAATCAACATTTGAGCTACCGCTCTGTACTAAAATCTAAGCACTGAAACTACCTTCAAGAGAAGAACAAAGTCCCCAGCTGTATGAAGTTGACATTCTAGTGATGTGAAATGAGATAATGTATGTTGCCTGGCATAAGACAGGAATGCAGTGAAATGCTGTTCTTGTTTTGTTATTGCTACAACCATGCAACCACTTTCCAACTGGTAACCCTACTTCCTGGCTCACATGTTTTCAATCCATTGTTCACTGATTATATATAAAACCCAAACTTCTTGAAGACACAAATGATAGAATATACTTGTCACTTGAGCTTGAGAGTGAAGAAGGTAGGGTCTACTCTAAGGGTCTTACTCCAAGGCCTCCAGCATAGGGAAATGGAGAGAGGAAACCAAAGAAGAATAACAGGTTTGGGAGTGGAAAATAGTGTAATTCTTTTTTGGACCTGTTAAGATTGAGGTCTCTGGGAAGGAGGCTGTTCAAAATACAAATCTGGAACACGAGGAAGGGTATAAAGCCAGAGAGAAGAATTTAGGAATCGATGATAGAATAACAGTAAGTTAAGCTGTAAGGACAAAAGCAACAGTTTCATTAGGATGCTCTAAATTTAAAATTAAAATTCTCAGCCTGGGTTGCCAAATTCAGCACCATCTAGCACCTTTCCAAAGGAAATGATTGATGAGTCCTTCTGGTGAAGATCCTTGTTTTCATCTATCCTACACAAAATACTGAACACCTCTGGTATTTGCTAGGTCTTCTGCCCCTCATACATTGGAGCTGTAGCTACAAAAAGCAAAACCACATTTCATTCTTTAGACCTCATTCTTTAGTCCTGTGCTGTAGATTTCCTTGTTTCTGTAGCAAAGAAACTTACTTAAGCATTACAAAGGTAAGTAAGGAAGCCCACATGTTAGAAGCTGTCAGATCAATGAGAAACTTTAGTGGGCCTAAAGTTTCAATATATTCTTCATTCAAGGCTTATAATCTCTCCTTAAGAAAGTGTGCATCTTGTTCATGGCCAAATAAAACTTACAGGCACTTAATTCTATGAATAGATTGTAAAGAGGCTAAACTGACAGGACCTTCTTTCTTTAGGAGGCATTGCGAAAAATGACAGTTTTTGAACCCAAACTTCATATACATTTAGGTCCGTAAGTCTCACTGACAGAGTAGACTGTCCTGACTCAATAATTAATGCACTGGGAATTCTCTAGGTAGACTATGATTTGGATACTTTATGGGCTATTATGTCAAGGATCCGTGTCAGATGAGATGCATACACAATGCCTACAGAAAAATTACTGTCACAAGCAAAACTGGTGGGGTTTTTTATGTACTTTAAGAGTAAGTAAGCCTAGGAAAAATATATGACCATTTCTAATTGCCTTGTATTTATTTGCCTTGAAATATGCCTTCGTTTTTATTTGCCCGTAGAGTATATCTTTGAAGAGAATTATTGTATTTCATTTGTTTTCAAAAATGGGTGATAAACATTTCTTACTTTTGGAATAGGCATTCTAATATTTTCCAACTTAAGTTTCATGAAGTTATTAATCACTATATTAAGCAATAGTATACATTTAAGTTTAAAATTTGAAACATACATTTTTCTTAAAAGAGGAACATTTAAAAAAAAAAGAGGAACATTTGTTGACCAAACAGACATACATGTTTTTATTCTCTCTCTCTTTAAAGGGATCCTCACACCCAAAATACCTGTGGAGTACAATGTCTTACTCAACGCTGGAAGTGTAGCACCTCTGATCTTCTCTGCTGGTCATCATCAGTCCATCCTTCTGGAAAATTTGACTCCATCCACACAATATGAGACAAGGATACAAGCATGTCAAAATGGTGAAAGTCTTTCAGACACTCGTCCAGGGTTTTTTTTATTAAAAAGTATTTTATTTAAAAAAAAAATTCCTTAAAAAGGAATAGATTCTCAATTCAAATACAAAGACTAACATTTCATTTCTTATTGATACTGGACTGTTTACCCAGACAAATCAGAGCCTGGCATTGAGTGAAGCATTATGCATTTCTGCACATTAAATCATGAATATTTAAATATAGGAAAATGGTGGTTTTGCAAAGTCTTGTTTGTTTTTTTTTTGTTGTTGTTGTTGTTGGTTTTTGCGGTACGCTGGCCTCTCACTGTTGTGGCCTCTCCCGTTGCGGAGCACAGGCTCCGGATGCGCAGGCTCAGGGGCCATGGCTCACGGGCCCAGCCGCTCCGCGGCATGCAGGATCTTCCCGGACTGGGGCACGAACCCGCATCCCCTGCATTGGCAGGCGGACTCTCAACCACTGTGCCACCAGGGAAGTCCCAAAGTCTTGTTTTATAAGTCCCTTTAAAAGAAAAACACCTAGAGCACATACAATAATCATTGGTAATATAAAACAAAATAGGCATTACAAAAATCTCATAGGAAATGTGCTCACCTCGGTTCTATTTCAGTTTTATTTAGGGGTGGGAGAGTAGGAAGGGCGACATTATTTAGAAGTTGAGTTACACTCAAATGAATCAACATATTTTACAGTGCTTCCCTGATACCTGTCTCGTGTACCTAACCTGTCACCTTGAGTGTCATGGCTTAGGCTAGTGGTCAATGAAGTCGTCATCTATCTGTGTGGTCTTAAGGAAGAGCCTCTCTCACTTCCTAGATACCTCCAGGTGTTATATAATATGTAACACCCAACTGCTAAGAGAGAAGAAGTATAACTCAAAACAAGTTGCTTCACCTTAGATTAAAGAAATTTACCAACCTTATACTCAACATGAAACTCCTGTCCTTAGGAACTTCTGTTTCCAAATGAGTACTATTTCCCGTAGAGTTGGTTAGGACTAGGGGGTCTGCGATTTTCCTATGCTTCATCTCTGAAATTGAGTCAGTTTGCCCACTTGTCTCTACAAACCAGACTCAGACATTTTGTTTGAAGAGTATTGCTTTACCTGATCCACTCTTCAGCTAATCCACATGGAAATAGCTTTAAATTAAGGTTTTCTTGATTTAAATGCAAAAATCAACTTCTGCCTCTCTGTGTCCCTAAAGCTATGCTGTGAAGAAACAATATCCTTGAAATTCATTGTTTGACTTTTGTGTGTTGAGGGAACAATCATTATTTTTAAATATTAGCAAAAATAAGATACTATTAAGAGCATACATGATGTTCAGGTCACATATACAGTTACGAAATTGAAGCACATTTTCACTTTCTGGCTAGAATAACTGCAGTAAATTAGAGAAACCTCAGTTCAGACAAGCATAAGCTTTATTGTCTATGCCTGTGTAAAAAATGTGGTTAATTAATGGATTTCCCAAATCCATTTCCCAAATCCCAAATTAATGGATTTCCCAAAAGTGATTCCTTATTTAAATGTTCAAATCCTGAAGAGATTTAAATACTAGTCTAAAGTATGTTTACAAAATTTGTGTGTATACTAAATTTCAGATAAAATGATTGTCATGATATTCGTACCCTTCTATATGTACATATAATTCTTTTCGCTGCTTGACAAGTTATTAAAGTCTTGGGTTTCTTTTTTTTCAAGGAGGTTGTGGAGTTAGCAGTAGGATATTTGTCAAAACAGCTGAAGGAGCCCCCATGGATCTAAATTCTCCTGTTCTTAAGGCACTGGGATCAGCTTGCATAATGGTTAAATGGACGCCACCTAAAAAACCAAATGGAGTCATCATCAACTACTTTATTCACAGGTAACATTGACTATTACTATTATTGTTGATTATTTAAGAATGTGTACTATTCCAGGACTGTAGAATCAAATACATTTTCTATTTCCATAAGAGAATTGATGGGAATTCATGTGTTTTGAAGCACCTACTAGAAACTAAAATTGGTATTGGAAACTTCTACACATTATCCAAGGAAAAAAGCCACAACTACCATGTAACATTTTTGTTTGAGCCCTCTTTGAAAGATGAGACCTCATAGCCCAAGAAGCCTTACCTTTGATAGAAGGGTAGAGCTGTCCTCTGGAGGTTCATTGACCAAGAGACATACTCATTCCAGAGGAAGAACCAGGTCTAGGACAAAAATTCTAATTATATCCCACCACCTAGTATGTGGAGATTGGAAAGGCTTTTTCTCATCCTTAAAAGATGACACTTTTCACTTCGTAGTTCCCCTTCTGTTTTGAGGTTTCCACTCACCTGGCTAGATGGTGTTAATGCAGCTTCTTTTCACCATGATACAGAGTTAATTAAGTGTAACCACCTAAAAGGAAGAAAAGAGAGAAGGGAGGGGAAGAGAAGGAGAAAAAGTGAGGAGAGTGAGAGTGAGAATGAGAGGGGGAGAAAGAGAGAAAGAGAGAGAGAGAGAGATGGTGGTTCCATGGGCATTTTGGTTTGAAGGGTATTGTGCTACTTGATCCAGTTTTCATTTGATCAGCATGGACATAGTTTTAAATTAATGTTTTCTTCAAATATATAATGAGGAGAAAGAGGAAAGAGAGAAAGAGACAGACAGGGAGAGATGGAGGGAGAGGGAGGAAGAGAGAGAGCAAGAAAGGAGAAAGTAAAACAAAAACAGAGGAAAGGGACCAGAGAACCTCTCAACTGAGAGTTTGCTATTCAGGCTGTTATAACAGAAATACCATAAATTGTGTGGTTTATAAACAACAAACATTAATTTCTCACAGTTCTGGATTCTGAGAAGTCCAAGATCAAGGTGCTGGCAGATTTACTGTATGGTGAGGGCCCACTTCCTGGCTCACAGATGGCCATCTTCTCACTGTGTCCTCACATGGCAGAAGCAGCAGGGGCCGTGTGGGGGTCTCTTTTATAAGGGCACTAATCCCATTCATGAGGGCCCCACCCTCATGACCTAATCACCTCCTAAAGGCCCCACCTCCTAATACCATCCCCTTGGAAGTTAGGATTTCATCATATGAATTTGGGGGAAACACAATCGTTCAGATCATAGCACTGAGATGGAAAAGACACTTTCTAAGAAAGTCACCGGCAGACAAAAAATTTGCAGCTGAAAACCCCATTCCAAAAGCCATCTATTTAAATCAGGCATACAAAGCCCAACACATTTTTTTCTCAGATCCTCATCCCACTTCAGCATCCTTTGTTAGTCTCTCCTGCAGCTTCATGTCTTCCCTTGTTTAGTCCTACACCCTGGACACATCGTGAAACTTAGTTTAGGCTCGTCTTACAACTTCAGATATTGAAACCCTTTCATTCAGACCAATCTTCAGCTATGGGAATGTAAGGAAAATTATGAAGGGAGAAAGTATTACTGCATTTCTGGTTTTGTAAATCACATTGCCATAAATGAGCAAGCCAAATGTTTTCTTCTCAGCAAACATTAATTTGAAGAATAATATTTCTGATTCAAATACACATGAACATGTAAAAATGGCTAATGTGAATTTACATTTTACATTAAACACATTAGTGCAGCCTTTACAATGCCCATCTTTGGAATAGTTTTCTTTCATCTACTCAATGCTAATTGTATGAGAAAAGCACATCAAATTCCTATTCTGAATAAAGGGAAATAAAGTATCTGTTACAGACCAGGAAGAGGCTTCTCTCTGTTGGTTTTGTAAATAATGCTCATGATTACAGTGACTATTCCATGGCAGCTATAGAGAGGGAAAACAAGAAATATAATGCAGAAAGCCCGCTTCAATGAAAAATACTGTAAATTGAATTTGACAGCATTTGATGGCATTTGATTATTCTAGTCACAGCCAAACAATGATATAAAGAGTAATATGAAACAGAATGTGTTACTGCCTAGCAGACTCAAAAGCAATAAACCTTCCTCCAGTGTGACACAATCATTTCACAATCATAATTGTAGCCTGTTTGATACCTCTGAGTACAGGAGAAGGGCACTGACTGACATAGATACATTTTGTTTTTTATTTAAAGTGAAATGAAAATGGTGCGCTGGGGCTCCAGATACAATCGTTATATTCACCTACATAGGCATGAATCACTTGGCAGTTATTTCAGCTGAAGTTTAAATGTGCTTAGACAACAACAATATCAAATTTTTCTTAGATAGCTGCAAAAAAAAAAAAAAATCAGGAATTTGTAAGGACAGAAATAGAATGTAGACACAGAGTTCTTTTTCATTCTGGGACTCCATAGAGCCCCGCGTATAGTTATAGACACAAGCCTACGGTATTTCTGGGGAGGTTAGGGCATGTAATTTCTGTTTCATCATTTGCCTCCTCTTTCTTCTATCGCCACCAAAGGAAATCCATTTAGCTCAAATCAAAGACGGGGTTTGACCTATGCAGATATTTTCATTAAATTGCAGGAAGCCAACTTGCCAATCCCATCTTGAAGATGTTCGTCTCTGCTCTCTCCAAGCCCCCAAATCATTTCCCCTCAGTAATTCCCATCTATTGTTTAAATGTTGCCTCTAGATAGCATCCTGTTAAAAAGGATCTGCCCTAATAAACAGGTAAGATGTTTATGACTTTAGAAAACAAAACAAAAAATAAGCTAGTAAGGACAAGACTATTCATGTGATTGCTTCTGGTTAGTTCACCTGTTAACATGATCTTTTATTTAGGCTACTTTGTTGACCAATGTGAGTTACAAAAGAGATTTCCTACAATAGGGACAACCTTTATGTTGGCGTTTTGCAACCTGTTTACTGATAGGGCATACATAAGGCCATCTTGGGCATCTGCTTTCTTCTCATAGCAAGTTTGGCTTGTATAATAAAGATTCTTCAGTATTTCCCCTTTATTTTATATCTGTAATCTTGTAAATGGCAAAATCCACCCACAAAATCCAACTTCCATCTACAAAATCCACCAAACTCTTTTTCTTAAGACTTTACAAAATACGTAATAAAATGATCTCCCACTAGGAGATTCCATTTTAAGAGAGACAAAAATGCATGGGGTTTTATTTTCAAAAGCAGGCTCTAAATAAAGAAAAAGATTGGATCAATGTTCAGTAAAAGACAAAAATATATTAAAACACCTTCTAAATGCCGTAAAAGTAAAAATAAGTGATGAACCTTCCAAATATTCAAATAACTAAACATTCAGAAAAACTGAGTATGGTTTTGAAGGATAAAATCTGAGACAGTTTGAATGGATGGATGATATGGAAGAACATTCCAAGCAGGGTACCATAAATAATATTTTTTTAGAATGAATAATTAAGCTGATTGAGTAAACTAAGAAAAAAGGGCATTGATTCAAAGGTGAAGGAATTTTTATGCAATCAGTTTGTACTATGTGGAAAGACAGTATGGATGTGAAGATGGATAGATAGATAGATAGATAGATAGATAGGTACAGATAGATAGATGGATAATAGATGACAGATAATATTCATATCTACTATAAGATCTGAGCCCTATTACCAAGGACTTTTACTATAGTAGGAGATGTAAGTCAAACTAAGCAAACAAAACAATGAGCAATATAATGTGAGAAATATAAATATTTACCAAAATATTTACAGGAGACAGGGACTCTTTCTGTCTGGAATATTTATGGAAGACTTCCATGGATGAAGTTGATGTCATTGAAACTTGGCCTTACAAAATAAAAATTTAATGACTGTTTAAATTAGAAATAATGTTTTTAAAAAAACTTTTTAACAGTACAGAATATTACAAAGGTTATGCATCCCTTTTTTATGACTTACCCATGTATATAGTTCCCATTGATAGACATAACTACTATTAATTTTAATATATGTAACATTGATGTTTTCTATTTATAGTTTCCCTTACATAAGGAATTGTTCAAATTTTCTTTGACCATTTGGACACACACACACACATACACACACACCCCCCTCATTTCTTTTAATGACTCAACAATATTTTATTATATGGATGTGTATCGTGTATTATTTAACCAGTCTCCTATTGTTGGCAAAATCAGTGATTTCTAAGTTTTCATTACAAAAGCAATTCTCCAAAAAAATCTTTACAATAAACATATGGAAGATTATTCTTAGTACTAGAAGTGCAGGATCCAATTCTGTGCATTTTAAATTTTGGAGATTGCTAAATTGTCTTCTAAAAATGGTATATGAGAATTTCTAATTCTGAAAACTCTAATCAATACTGGGACCAAACAATCTTTCAAATCTTTGCTAGTTCAGTATTTTATAAATTTATTTATTTGTTTGTTTATTTATTTATGGCTGCGTTGGGTCTTCGTTGCTGCTCACAGGCTTTCTCTGGTTGTGGCGAGCGGGGGCTGCTCTTCATTGCGGTGCATGGGCTTCTCATTGCGGTGGCTTCCCTTGTTGTGGAGCACGGGCTCTAGGCATGCGGGCTTCAGTAGTTGCGGCTTGCGGGCTCTAGAGTGCAGGCTTCAGTAGTTGTGGCACACGGGCTTAGTTGCTCCGCGGCATGTGGGATCTTCCCAGACCAGGGATTGAACCTGTGTTCCCTGCATTGGCAGGAGGATTCTTAACCACTGCGCCACCAGGGAAGCCCTAGTATTTTAAATGGCATATTATTGTTGTTTTAATTAAAATTTTGGTCATTATAAGTCAGACTGTTCATTTATTTATTTCTAATATATATTTGTGTGTGTATAGTATATATCTTTAGACTATTTTCTTTTAGATTGTTTCTTGTTAATTTATCCTTTTTACATATTATGGAAATTCTTTTAGTGATCATATTAAACATAACACATCAATTATTTCTTCCAGCACTTTTCTGGCTCTACTCCTTATATCTAAATATAGATTGGATTTTGTTTTTTGTTTTCTTGAAGTATAATTAACACATTATTATTAGTTTCAAGTGTACAGCATAATGATTCAATATTTGTATACACTTCAAAATGATCACCACAATAAGTCTAGTTACCATCTGTCACCATATACAGTTACAAAATTTTTTCTTTATGATGACAACTATTTTTTTACTTTCTTAGCAACTTTCAAATTTGCAACATAATATTACTGGCCCTAGTCACCATGCTGTACATTACACACTTATTTCTTTTATATCTAGAAATTTGTACCTCTTTTCCCATTCTGCCCATCCCTCAAAGCCCTCCCCTCTTTTAGCCACCAGTCTATTCCATGTATCTGTGAGTCTGGTTTTGTTTTCTTTTTTTCATTTGTTTTGTTTTTTAGATTTCATATGTGAGTGAAATCCTATGGTATTTGTCTTTCTCTGACTTATTTCACTTATCATAATACCCTCAAGGTCCATTCATGTTGTCATAAATCGCAAATTTTTATTCTTTTTTATGGCTGAGTAGTACTCCTTATATATATACCACATCTTCTTTATCCATTCATCCATAGATGGACACTTAGGTTACTTCCATATCTTGGCTATTGTAAAAAATGCTACAATGAACATAGGGATACATATATCTTTTCAAATTAGTGTTTTCATATTTTTTTGTATAAATACCCAGAAGTGGAATTGCTGACGTTCTATTTTTAATTTTTTGAGGACCCTCCATACTGTTTTCCACTGTGTCTGTACCAATATATGTTTCTATCACCAGTGCACAAGGTTTCCCTTTTCTCTACATCCTCACCAACATTTGTTATTTCTTGTCCTTTTGATAATAGCCATTCTGACAGGTGTGAGATGATATATCATTGTGGTTTTGACTTGCATTTCACTGGTGATTAGTAATGTCGAGCATCTTTTCATGTGCCTGTTGGCCATCTGTATGTCTTCTTTGTAAAAAATGTGTATTCAGACCCTCTGCCATTTTTTAATTGGATTGTTTGTTTTTCTGTTGTTGAGCTGTATGAGTTCTTTATATATTTTGGATATTTACTCCTTATCAGATATATGACTTGAAAATATCTTCTCCCATTCAGTAGGTTGACTTTTTATTTTATTGATGGTTTCCTTCCTTTTTAGTTTAATTTAGTCCCATTTGTTTATTTTTGCTTTTGTTGCCATTGCTTTTGGAGTTAGATCCAAAAAGCTGTTGCCAAGAGCAATGTCCAGGAGCTCACTGCCTAACGTTTCTTCCAGGAGTTTTATGGTTTCTGATCTTACATTAATAGACTGATTTTGTTTTAAGGAATGAGACAGGAAATCTAGACATTTGTGGGGTTTTTTCTCAGAAAAATTAACTTTTAATAATCGGAATTCAGTCCTTAATTATACTTATATAAAATAACATGGAGAAAATTTACCTTCAATAGACTCATGCATTTACCTCAAATAGAATATCATTCAGTGAACTTCTAACAAGTGTATTTCAGGATGAAAGAGAGTAAGCTTAGAAGGAAGATCTGAGATGGAGGAAAGAATAGTGAACACTGAATCAATTTGTTCAATGAATATATAAATATTTAAAGCCTTTACAAAGTAATTTTTTAAAATAATGGCTAAGTTGCAAAGTTTTTAAAAAGCAGGAGTAAAAGTGTTGTACAAAAATAATTTGAAGACCCCATCTATCTGTAAGAGTGGTTAGGCAGAGCTAGAAACCTCCCAGGAAACCTTGCTTTTCCAACTGTGCAGGCTTAAGCTTCTCTGGCTGATGTGACAAGGACTCTACAGGTTGCAACCAAAAGCTCTCTTGATTGGTGAATGTACTTCCCAAACACTCTCACTTCATGTCTCTTTTTGTATCAATTAGGCATTCGTTATTTTTTTTTAAGCTATCTAGTTTGTCAACATTATTTTACAATTTACTGATTTGAAAGGCCACCTATACAAAATTCCCATGTGTCATCTCATCCATTTCAGGACTTTGTATTCTGTTTCCTTTGTGGTAGATAAAATATTAGTAAGCAAAGACTGATGGCAAAGACATCGCAGGTGAATAAAATGACTGGAATAAGCAAAATTCCCAACACCGAAGGCATAGGGTTCCGTGCTCAGGCTTGGCTGGAGACTTTGTTATTTGTAGGGAGAATTTAGAAGGTCGGCTTGACAGTAGATTTTGGAAGACTTTAAATACTAGGCTGAGGAGTTCAGGGTTTTGATTTGGAAACAATGAGAGCCATTAAAGATTTGGAGTAAAATAGAGAAGCAGTGTGACAGAATGGACAAAGCATGCCATTTGTAGTCAGAAGATATGGCTTCCAGGTCCTGGGTCTGCCACTTACAAGTTATGTGACCTTGGGCAAGTCACTGTGTTCCCTAAGCTTTCACTTCTATGTAAGTTAGGCTGATAAACATAGAAAATAACTAACCTCTAGAATTTCATAGGAATTAAATGAAATCATGTATGTGAAAGTACTGTGTTAAACATAAAGCACAATAAAAAATAGAAAGTTATCCAAGATGGACCACCCACAGCCATGCTTGGGGAAGACAAATCTGGCAGTTATATGTGTATATTTAAGGACAAGGAAAGAGGTTCACGATAATAAAAGAAGCAGATTGCACGACAGTACACCTAGTATGATTCTGTTTTTCTTTAAATACATGGAATTTTTTTTACATTTATATGGGCACGAAAAATGTCTGGAATGTTAAACACCAAAAGAAAGTTAACGGTGCTTATCTCAGAGATAGGTTACGGATGATTCTTGTGTTTTTGCTCATCTTTATTTTCTAATTACTTTTTACAATCAATATGTAATATGGTGTGATAAAGACAAAATGATAAATTCAGTGAGTCCAGATGCAAATCTATCATTACCCTCTTTACAATTTTCCTATTTCCCTCTTTCTGTGAACATCATCCTCATTTTCTGTAGCAATCAAGGTCTGCTAGGAAAGAGAAACCACACCAGTTATTTTATTTTATTTATTTATTTGTTTATTTTTTTTGCGGTACGCGGGCCTCTCACTGTTGTGGCCTCTCCCGTTGCGGAGCACAGGCTCCGGACGCGCAGGCTCAGTGGCCATGGCTCATGGGCCCAGACGCTCCGCGGCATGTGGGATCTTCCCGGACCGGGGCACGAACCCGTGTCCCCTGCATCGGCAGGCAGACTCTCAACTACTGCACCACCAGGGAAGCCCCACACCAGTTATTTTAATAGAAAGAATTTAATATAAATAATTACTACCTGATTGTAAATTTGTTAACTAGGTAACTGAAAGGATGAAAGAGAACTCGAGGATATCATAGAGGTGGCAACTGCAGGAAAGAGCTAATACCCTTAGGACTGAGGCAACAAAGAGAAACGGCTTGAATTATTAAAACTTAGAAACTTAGAGGGGAGCACCTGTGATGCTGGAACCCAGACATCCAAGGAGGGGGCACCTGTCAGCTGGTGCAGGTGTCTGTAGGAGGAGGCATGAGATGAAGCTGGATTTCCAAGTGTTGGAAAAATGTCATATTTGAATCATCTGCTCCTAAGGGAGAAGGATCTACTGCTTACAAGGTGAAGAATCCTTGCTGCAGAGAAGCTCATGTAATCAGCAAGCAAACAGGAAGCAAATAGGAAGGAGCCCCTTCCCTTTTCCTTTCAGTTCTCTAATCACCCTCTGGCGCCCCTTATTGGCAGATCCCAATATAGAATCAGCTAGTAAAGCAGGAATGTAGAGGGCAGAGTCCCAGCCCCACTGTCATAAAGCCAAATATAGAAGGGTAGGTTTAGAGCTGAGAGACAATAACTTAATAATGAGAACATTTTTGTGGTTCTTGTTGGAACCAAAATCTTGGATTATTCTTGTCAACCAGTCAGTCATCCAGTCATTGCTTCAAAAATAAGATGCAGTCTGACTTCAGGGAACTTGTAGTATAGTAGGAGAGATATAAAAAAGAAAAGTCTATTACAATACACTGTGACAAGTGAGTCCATAAAGAAAAGACTAAGCACATAGAAGGATATTGTAACCCTATTTGAGAGAGAAGCAAGGGAAAGACTTTCTATTGGATTTTGACCAGAATGTAAAATGGGAATAGAAATCTCAGAGGGTGACTCTGCAGTGGTCAGCACAGGCCAGTTCTATGGCGAATCACTGAAGAGTTTTAAATGCAATTAAGTCCTAAAATTTTTGAAGGGTATTTGAATCTCTTTCCTCAACACCAGAACAGCCACCCACTCAGGAAAGCTGGATGATTCAGCCTTCCCAAAGCATCTTTTAAATCACCCATGTTTCCATTTCCTCTACCATCGACCTAGTTCAGGATCCACATTTATTCTCATGTGGACTGTTGAGATGACCTTTTCACTGTGTGACTGCTGTCACTCCCTGTTCAATGCAGCCTTTATGCAACTGCTGGATTTGTCTTCCCAAATACAGGCTTTGGACATCGTTTCTTTTTTTTAGTTATAGTATAGTTGATTAATGATTTTATGTTAGTTTCCAGTGTACAGCAAAGCAATTCATTTATATATATATATATATATATATATATATATATATATATATATATATATATATATAAAAGTGTGTATCTGTTTATCCCAAACTCCTAATTTATGCCTCCCCCAACATTTCCTCTTTGGTAACCATTAGTTTTCTGTGTCAGTGAGTCTGTTTCTGTTTGTAAATAAATTCATTTGTGTCATGTTTTAGATTCCACATATAAGTGATGTCACAGAGTATTTGTCTTTCTTTCTGACTTACTTCGCTTGGTATGATAATCTCTAGGTCCATCCATGTTGCTGCAAATAGCATCATTTCATTCTTGTTTATGGCTGAGTAATATTCCATTGCATATATGTACCACATCTTCTTTAACCATTCATCTGTCACTGGACATTTAGGTTGCTTCCCTGTCTTGGCTATTGTAAATAGGGCTGCAGTGAACATTGGAGTGCATGTATCTTTTCGAATTAGAGTTTTCATCTTTTCCAGATATATACCCAGGAGTGGGATTGCTGGATCCTATGGTAGCTCTATTTTAGTTTTTTAAGGAACCTCCATACTGTCCTCCATAGTGGCTGTACCAATTTACATTCCAACCAACAGTGTAGGAGGGTTCCCTTTTCTCCACACCCTCTTACAGCTTTGGACATCATTTCTATGATAACTTCCTTTGTATTGTGTATTACATTTGACCCAGTAATTTTCACATGCATTACTTGATTTAATTCTTACCAAAATTCTAGACATTATACCCTATAAGATCATTGACTCCAGTTTACAAAGTGAAATGAACACTAGAGAACACAGGTGAGTTTGCCCAAGGTCATTTAATGATGTGTCAAGGCCAAGGCTTACAATCCATCTCCTCTGACTACAGGTATTTCTGGCTATTTATTTAAATTAAGAATATTCTTAATATTCTTCATAAGGTAAGGTTGGCAGTTTCATAATGTTAAATTGTTATGGGAAATACACTGACTTATAGGATTTTGTTTTAATTACTTTTGAAGATAAGCACTGAGAACTTCTGGCATTCCAAGAGAGCAGGGAGTTCTTTAAAAGGTTATACCACATGAAAACAACAGAAGTATGAATGCCCTTTAAAATATATAGTTCCTAGTTTAATAATTATTTTTGTTTTCTTCTTAAGTGTTAAGCAACATTAAATTAACTCTAGTTGGAAAAGTGCATTATTGAAGTAGCTCCCCAATGAACTTAAGTATAGAAGAACTAATCATTTGACTCTTCAGAGAGAACTGAAAATGTGATTTCCCTAAACATAGACTGTTCAGGAGGAAGCACTTCCAGTTAAACACAGTTGAAGCCTACATCTTAAATAAATTAGGAGTAATTGTCATCTACTCAACATCTTCTGTTCAAAGTTCATTTAGACATAAAAATGTTCTTTTTTGTTGTTGTTGTTGTTAATACCACAAATGGACTGTTTACCTCACTGTAATATTAATTAAATATTCAGTCGTGATAAGAAATACTTAACCCAGCTGCATCCTTTAACTGTTTTGGTGGATAAACTTGGGGCTAACATAATACTTAATCTCTTACATAGTATAGATTTTTAAAATTCACACTCTGAGGCAATTTTTTAAAGAATTGTCAGTTGTGTGTGTGTATGTGTGTTTTTATGTTTTTTTCTTCTTGTTTTGTTTTTTTTTCTTTTTCTTTTTTTAATAGAACATCAGTTTTATGACAACCATGGCTACACCTCGATGTGGGAATTCATGAGAATTTAATAAAGTTCATTGACTTGTCATAGAAAGTTTGAAGCCAGACAAAATAGAAAGTTTTATTTACCCATAGAAGTTCATATGTTTGCCTGCTATATTATGTTCCCAGCAAACACCTTTTAAAAAACTGACTGAGAGGAATACTTGGCTGTGAGCCCTGTGGTCCTCATTAGAGTGGATCCCTCCCAGTGACACATCTGGTACCTGGTATCTGCAGCAAGTACAAAGGCCAAACCCTGCAAACCTACACGGAGTGCAGAGTCTGGCCCAGGCATGGTAGCAAGGAATAATGTGGTGGGTGGACTAACCATAATTGCAAGTCACGGGGAGTATCTGTGAAGCCCCCATAGCCTCCAGCAGGTAGACTGTCATTGCTCATACCTGGGTCATAGCGACTTATCAACTTGAGGATCATCAAATTCCCAAAGCCAAAGATTTTAAATAGCCTGACTTTTCGTGAAAGGTACTGTCATTGACTTTGTCTTAATAACCCTTTCCGTTTTGATGGTTAATCTGATGTGGCAGCATGTGAATATGCCAGCATCTGAAGAGTGTGTTAATTAAATACTCCTAACAGCCTGGAAAATACTGATTTATTCATCACTCTCTTCTCAACTAGAGATGAAGCTGAAAGAGGAAAGGGTCATCCCTTGGGTACATTCTTCCCCAACCTAGAATACTTACCCTTGTAGAAAAGTAGAGTTGATAGAGACGAGGCAAAGATGCAGAAAAGCCATGGAATTATATGCCTTTTGGCCATTCACTCAAAAAAAAATTTTGACTGGAATTTTGATGTTAGTAGATGCAAACTATTATATATAGAATAGATAAGCAACAAGGTCCTACTGTATGACACAGGGAACTATATTCAATACCCTCAGATAAACCATAATAGAAATGAATATACAAAAGAATGTATCTACATGTATAACTGAATCACTTTGCTGTACACCAGAGGCTCATACAACATTGTAAATCAACTATACTTCAATTAAAAGAAAAACTATTAAACCTACTGGGCTCAGATGTTGAGAACACAGAAAGAGACCAACCAGGATTCCTCAGGAACTTCCAATTCTGGTCAGGTCTGCATCATGATTTTACACCCAGATGAGCAAATATCTGTTCCAAATGAAATATTAGCTATCTGGGGTCATTCCAGCAACTGACAATTCCATTTGTCTTACTTAGATGTTTAATGCTCTATATGTTAAGTGCCAAAAGAGTTTGCATGGGACTTGTGGGGGAGGTTTGCGGGGGGGGAAGGGGAGGAGTGAAGTATAGTTGATTTACAATATTGTGTTAGTGTCAAGTATACAGCAAAGTGATTCAGTTACTTTCTCTGTGTAACTTACTTCATGGGCCCTAGTTTTAACATCAATAAAATCTAAAGATGGACCTAAACAATCACCTTCTCAGGTAGTTGAAAGAATTTTTTGAGCATACTCTGCGTTTTACTAGGTTTTGGAGAAGCCATAGGAAATAAATTTGACTTTTACCCTTTAAAGAGCTCTAAAGCAAATTCCTGTTATTAGACTTAACATGTTCATTTCATTAATGGGACTGTTGAAAAATTGAGTTTGTAAAAATTTCTTCTAAAAAGCAATTCCTTACTCTGTCTACAAACCTTCTTTTGAAGTGTGCCGTGTCACTGATTGTTTTGCTGGTTTCCTTCCAGACGTCCTGCTGGCCTTGAAGAGGAATCCCTTTTGTTTGTCTGGTCAGAAGGAGCCCTTGAATTTATTGACAATGCAGATACTTTGAGGCCTTTCACGCTCTATGAATATCGGGTCAGAGCCCGTAACTCCAGGGGCACTGTGGAGAGTCTGTGGTCATCAGCACGGACTCTAGAAGCCCCACCTCAAGATTTGCCAGCGCCCTGGGCTCAAGCCACTGGTGCTCATTCAGTTCTACTGAACTGGACGAAGCCAGAATCTCCCAATGGCATTATCTCCCAGTACCGTGTGGTCTACCAAGAGAGAACCGATGACCCGACGTTGAACTTCTCTGTTGTGCACGCTTTCACCGTGACGGTAAGAACTTCAGAAAAAAAGTATAACAGATACTTAGATTATCTGGTTAATATGTTGACATTAATTTTCTTATCTGCCTTGTCATTTTTCTTCACTTGGGGCTTAAACATATATATGAAAATGGTTAAGTGCAAAAAGTGCAACGTACCCATGGACTAAGTATAAGAGATATTGGAGACCAGTTTTCAAACCACGGTTAATTTGTGTTACCTCCAGCAAATACGTGAATCTCTCTTTGCGTGATTTCCAAATCCATTAAATGGGAATATTAAATGTGTCCCTCTACACCTCATGAGGATGAGGCTCAGATAAAATTAGACATGTCACATATGTCGATGTGATACTATTGGCTCTTTGAGGAAAAAGAAAATTAAATTTCTAGGTAGACCTGTCTAGATACGCAGAGTTATACATATACATCACATGCACTATAACTTAGTGGTAATTTTTCAGGGTTGGCCTCCTCTGGCCCATAACACAACTTAATTCAGTCTACCTGTATCTCCTGAGAGCTTTCTTTACCCCTGGCATAGCCTGACATTCTATGGGAGATACAAAAATAGGATGATCCTTATCTTGGGGAGCTTTCTCTGTTATAATACTGCAGAGATGAGAACTGAACATAAAAAGGTAAGAGTAGTAGTGGGTTACAGCCCATAATATCCACCACACTGGGATTCAGGTCCCAAACCCTACCACCTACCAGCTGCAAACCACAATACAAGTGAGAGTATCATACACCAAAAGTGTTAGGCAAGAAATGCTCTGGAAAGTGTGTAAATGTGACGTAATTTGTGTAAAACATTCTGGAATATTGTAAATAGAGAGAGGAGACATATTGGGACAAGGGAATACTCTGCAACTTACCCATAAAGCAACGTGTAGGGAGAGGGGGTACCTTTACTTTTTACTTCATATGATTCTTTAGTTCTGACTTTTTCCAGTGACGGTTTATTCCATTATTTTATTTAAAAATATTTTTTAAAAATCTTAGTGAAGATCTGTGAAACACAAAATTAACCAAGTTATGTCTGAGAGATATTACTTGGCTGCCCTGACTCTCCCCAGCATTGAGAAAAATGACTGGCAGATAGCACCTATTAACAGAAAAAGAAAAGAGAAGAAAAGAAAGAAATGCTCTGGGAGATCAGCAGGAAACCCTCAGATTTCCTTCACAGAGATGAAACATTGTGGTCTTGGGAGTCAAATACATAGGGTTTTCAAAACGTGCCAAGACCTTGCTAAGTGTGAAACCCCTCATAAGTAAGAAAGAATAGACATCGTAAAGCACCATTGTCAAAGACCAGACCATTTTCTTTGCTTCCAGTTTTGGCAGCCCACTTTATATGAAGGTTATCTTATAGAGTATAACATCTATCAAAATGTTTAAATAAGATGAGGCAAACATATTTTCATGAAACTCCAGAAGAATCTTCGTAAATGAATGAAGTACAATATTTTCTCACCGTCCTATGTTCAAATTTCTCATAGAATTAAGAAATAAGCAGTGTGTAAATTAAAGAAATCTTCATTTTTTTAAATTTAAACTTTATTTTATATTGGGAGTATAGTTGATTTACAATGTTGTGTTAGTTTCACAGGTACGGCAAAGTGATTCAGTTGTACACATACGCATATCCACTCTTTTTCAGATTCTTTTCCCATATTGGTCATTACAGAATATTGAGTAGAGTTCCCTGTCCTATACAGTAGGTCCTTGTTGATTATCTATTTTATATATAATAGTGTGTATATGTTAATCCCAAACTCCTAATTTATCCCTGCCCCCCACCTCTCCCCTTTGGTAACCATAAGTTTGTTTGTGAAGTCTGTGAATCTGTTTCTGTTTTGTAAATAAGTTCATTTGTATCATTTTTTTAGATTCCACATATAACTGATATCATGTGATATTTGTCTTTCTCTGTCTGACTTACTTCACTTAGTATGATAATCTCTAGGTCCATTCATGTTGCTGCAAATGGCATTACTTCATTTTTTAAGGCTGAGTAATATTCCATTATATGTATGTACCACATCTTCTTTATCAATTCATCTGTCACTGGACATTTAGGTTCCGTGTCTTGGCTATTGTAAATAGGGCTGCAGTGAACATTGGGGTGCATGTATCTTTTCGAATTATGGTTTTCTCTGGATAAATGCCCAGGAGTGGGACTGCTGGATCATATGGTAGTTCTAGTTTTAGTTTTTTAAGTAACCTCCATACTGTTCTCCATAGTGCTGTACCAATTTACGTTCCCACCAACAGTGTAGGAGGGTTCCCTTTTCTCCACATCCTCTCCAGCATTTATTGGTCATAGAATTTTTAATGATGGCCATTCTGACCAGTGTGATGTGATACCTCATTGTAGTTTTGATTTTCATTTCTCTAATAATTAGTGACGTTGAGCATCTTTTCATATGCTTTTTGACCATCTATATGTCTTTGAAATGTCTATTTAGATCTTCTGCCCATTTTTTTTTTTTTTTTTTGGGGGGGTATGTGGGCCTCTCACTGTTGTGGCCTCTCCCATTGTGGAGCACAGGCTCTGGACGCACAAGCTCAATGGCCATGGCTCACGGGCCCAGCCGCTCCGCAGCACGTGGGATCCTTCCAGACCGGGGCACGAACCCGTGTCCCCTGCATCAGCAGGCGGACTCTCAACCTCTGCGCCACCAGGGAAGCCCCCTGCCCATTTTTTGATTGGGTTGTTGGTTTTTTTTTTTTTTTTTTGATATAGAGCTGTGTGAGCTGTGTGTATATTTTGGAGATTAATCCCTTGTTGGTCACTTCACTTGCAAATATTTTCTCCCATTCTGTGGGTTGTCTTTTCATCCTGTTTATGGTTTCCTTTGCTGTGCAAAAGCTTTTAAGTTTCATTAGGTCCCGTTTGTTTATTTTTGGTTTTATTCTCATTACTCTAGGAGGTGGGTCCAAAAAGCTTGCTGCAATTTATATCAGAAAGAAATCTTCATTTTATTTAGAATTCAGAATCGGTACTTTATTTTTTTATTTGACATTTAATTATCTTTATATATCAGGGTCTTTCATATTACATATTCTAGTGCCCTCATTATAAGCATCAGAAGCAGTGTTCTTAAGTGCAGAAGTTCTTTTTTAGTTGATATGTGATCCATGGGGAAATCTATTACTTCTCACTATATCCCTGGAATTCATGTTCTTAACTTCCACCCTGAAAGAAAAATATTGAAAAATCCTTGACAAGATCTTTCTGAATGAGGCAACTTAATTTAAATATATTTTTATTGAAGGCATCAATGTTGCAATGCTTAAACCTCTGATCTTTCAAAATATGGCTTTCAGAGGTTTCAGCCTAAACGTTTAATCTACCAAAAAGTTCTATGAGAACTCCCTTTTGATATATCCTCTAAGTCATCCCTTCATAGCCAGTTTCATTTTACAACCCAAGACTCAAAGTATCCAGTGAACTCTGTTCTTTATTTAATCTGCTTGGTTCTATTTTTATCACACTAAAAAAAGTTCCTGAAAAAGTGGAAGGCCTATGGCCTCAAGCTTTAAGCTTTACGTGGCCCTTTGTATATAGCCCTCCCCAACATAATTTCCATTTGCCAGCCAAGTATTGCTGTCTTCCTCCATTCTTCTAAAGATTAATCCTTGCACAGCTAACGAGAAGACCCATAATAATCAAGAAACAATATTTCTGCATTCCATTTTTGAATGTGTATGTGTGTTCAAAGTAGCTCCCCAAAATCCGGATCTTTGCCCCTGAGGGTCCCAAGAGAAGATTTCATTAGGTTGATCAGGAAAAGTCCCATTTGAACTTATTGTTAGCAGTCGAGGACATATTCCACAGAGCAATCGGGCCAGTGTTATGTCGTTCTGGTCACTAGGCCAAGTTTCCAGAGCAGGAGGCCACTATGACTCTTTATAGACTGACATCTTTGAAAGAAATAATCAGGAAAATAAGCTGTTGTCTTTGAGTTTCATCCATTCCTACATTCCCAAGAGAATGTATTCAACCGTTTTTTAAAGATACCTAAAGAAGGAGGTTCGGGAGTTTCTTAATTCCAATTCCTCACCATCAGAGAAGAATGTTCCTTTTATCCTAGCCAAATCCCTCCTCCTGTGATTTAGGTCCATCTCTTCCTGTTCAGAACAGCATGATTTCTCTATACTAGCATGCTGGGCCCTCAGGGTCAAGAACAGGTTATCAACAATTCAATCCAATTTGGCCAATAGTCATTGAGTACTCTATTCAACATGTCAGTACTCAATACTGCTCTTATCTGTGTTATCAGTGTCTCCCATGCAGCTGGTCTATTGGGCAGAGACTCTGGGGGAAGATGAGTAGTCAAGTCTGAGGCACAGATTTTTACTACTAGGCATTTCAGGTTTTTAAGTTTCTTTGCTTCTGAGTTTCTACTGCTCATGTGTTGATGATTCCCTTTTAAATCTCTTGGAGTGCCTTCCTGGCTATACTTACTATTTCTTCAATTCCTATACCCACTAAACATCTTCACTGTCTCTTTCCATTTCTGTGCCTGCCCTAGGAAATTTTTCCAACTTTTTATCTCATTGACCACTTTGGCTGAAATTTACCAGAGCAAAGGAATTACATTTTTCAGTTAGCGAGATACAGAATCCATTCCCACAATCCAGGATTACAATTCAATCCGCAGACTTGCAAGAAGTGTCACTAATGCCCCTCCTTTAGGCTCTTGCTTATCTTGGGATCCCATCCCTGCATGAGAAGCCACCAATAAATTGCCTGTAGTGTACTGCCATCCCTAGCTTGTCCCAAAGTCCCCCCGGAGCTGTTTACAGACAGGTGGATGTGGCTGGGAGAGCCACATAAAACAGGTGCAATGAATGCATGAGTCCTCCTGATGGTGGCAGTGGATGGAGAACTGGCAGTGGGGGCCCTCCATGGGGGTGGAGAGCATATGTGTTGGCAAGAGCTGCAGCATTAGCAACAGAGGCAGCAGGAGAGAAGAAATGGAAAGAGCTGTATCACCAGCTTTTCTCCCAACCTCATGAAAAGTTTCATCTCCTTTTTGGACCTACGGAGATCCTTCTAAGGGGAAGAGATATATCTAGTTCCTTAGGGTCTCTTCAGACCAATTCCCTCCACTACTGAAAACCAGCTTTAGGTTGAAGTCCTTAAACCCCCTTCCCAATTAGTTCTGCGATGAATTGTGCGGTGTCAGGAGAGAAACTGCATTTATCCTTGCTTGGCACACGAGAGTTCCATGGTGGTATTTACAGGGAACACTCCTGGCAAGGTTGGCGGTACTGTTGCCACCATTAGGATTTGTTTGCTTTTTCTCCCTGGCACCTGCCATCACACTGGCAAAAATAACTTGGGATGGAAAGGAAAAAGTGGTTTACCTGTTAGTCTGTGCTCTCAGTATATCCCTGCTTACCCCACAGGGTTATAAAACATCAAGCCCAGATCAGACACTTGCCCAGTCCCCAGAAAGATAGATGGTCCCTCACTCTGTATGTAGAATCAAACATACGGTGTCGAGGGGTAAGCAAATTATATGGGTCACTAAAAGTTGGCTTCTAATCTGGAAATAAAATCCAGAATTACAAACTCTAGTTTCTAGATTCTAGTTGCCAAACTCCCTTGCCCAGTGTCAAGGAGGAGGTATTCAAAATGTCCCCATGTGGTTGTCGCAGATCTCTTTACCATTAGGTAGATATGTAAAAGGAAAAAATGAGATATTTTATAATTGCCATATCATGGAGAGTCTGTGAGTACATCGATGAATTTATTTTTAATCCCATTTTCATTTTGGCTTAGTATGATGTAAAACATTATTGCTCTTTACATATGATCTTGAATTAGTTGTAGCTCTTACAGTTTGATGGTTCTTGGCATTTTCCCCCAGATCCACTGATAAGTCAAAAGAAATGCTTTAGGAAATCTAGCTATCTAAAACAACTCCTTTGGTAACTGTTGTTCTAAAATCAAGAAAAAATAGTAATAAAAACAATAACTCTACTTTCTGTATCAATTCTATTAGCTGGGATTTTCAGTTTAGAATATGAGTACCTGCATCATTCATTCTTTTATATAAAAGATACAAAATATGGGTGAGTAGATGTGACACAAAACAATGAATACTTGTTGGAACATCCCATTTTTTATTGTAATGTTGTATTTTATTTGACCTCAACTTTTCATTTATTAGCCTTACCTTATCTTTATCCTTATTTTCTAATAATGCTCTACCAAACACAAATATATAGTGGGGATTTGCTTTTTGCTCGGTTTTATTGGGGATGAAATACCATGTAAGTCTTCTTGAACTTTGTATAACTACTTCCTTGAAAGGGCTTTATTTTTCTCCAACCACTTCATTCCAGCAAGCTTCATCAGGACTCCCTTCCTTGCTCATCAGTAATCTCTAGAGCAGGTCCCATGGTTTTCCAGTCACTTTCAGTGACAAGGACCAGCCCGGTTTTGGTAAATGGGACTCATTTCAGGTGTTAAAAAAAATCCAGTCTAAAGCCTGACTTGTGTTAAGGGATCTACAATGGGGAAGAGAAAGCATGTCCATTTTTCTTCCTTTTCTTCAGTTCCCTTCTCTTCTCTTGTTGACTTCCTCAGGGTCATGGAAGAAAAGATAAAATTAAACAAAAAGTAGCAGAGTCTAACTCCTTAATATTGTTCTAATGCATCTACTGTTGCCTTCTTATTTGTAGGTGTCTCATGGGATTTTTTTGTGTGGATTCCATAGAGGTCTCCCATGGGAGATTCCATGCTTCACAGTTCCTGATGCAGGTGACACACGCTTTGGCAAATTTCTTGCACCCCTATCCATTACTGCCTCAAAGATCCACCCACAACCTTCTACTTCCGTGTTCCTGTTCCCGAGCAGTCAGCCAATATCAGGTCCTATCATGTTGACAAAACTCCTTGCTTTCTTGGCATCCACTAGGCTTGCAGAAAACTTGTTCTATCAAAAGAGGAAAGTACAACTAGTCCAGCACTATCTTCTCTACTTGCCTCACCACTGGGTAAGACGCAGCCAGCCTCAGAACTTCAGAATTTGTTGAACGAGCTGCAGGTATCAGCTTCTGCATTAGGCCATGATCCCCAAATCCTGAGATCGTATAAGAATCTCGGAAGATCCTTCTTCACCCTAGTGGCTGCATCAGAATTACCCTATAAGTCTTGTCACCTCCATAGCAAGCCTCTTGAAAGGAGTGGAATGTCCATCTCACCTTTCTTGCAGACACCCTCAATTTCTTCATGCTGTTCTCTAAGATATCCTTCATATGCTTTGAGAGAGGAGTATGGAGTATCCCCATCCTCCCTCAAGTGGTAAGGAGATAACCTGGAGAAATTTCTCTACTGAATTCCCCTCTTGAACTTGCTTTTCATGAATCTTCTTATATAGGAAGGGTCTTCTCTTACATAAGTTGTCTTTTACAGATCTTCAGAGGAAGATGGGCTTGAAGGTGTAAGGCTGATTCTTTGTGTAAGTCCTGCAGACATATGTCTAACAGTGCCAGTGGAGTTACTTATCACCTATTTTTCTAAGCTCTACTCATCATTCTCCAGTACATCCTGCTACATAGCTGAATGGCTCCATCATCTTTCTAGCTGCTCAAGCCAGATCATCCTTGAGTCCTCCCTTACCTTACTTCTATATCAAATCCTTCACTAAGTCCCATTGAATCTAATTCTAAAGTATATGTTGAATCCTTTTGCTTGAAGGCCCAATGTTGTTCCCTTCTCAAATGATCACATTCGTACACTTCAAATGGATCCGCCTTCCTACTTAATTGTCAAGTTTGAACTAAAATATTACTTATCTCACAAGGCTGTTGTAAGGGCTAGATAAATTAATGCATATGCAAAGTACTTTAAGACTGTAAATAGCAATATAAATAGGCTGTAGAACTTCAGATATCCTACTATTTATTTGGAATAACAGAGGCTGAAAGAAATGAGCAAATGTAGAAAAAAATTGGGGTTTGGATAAAGCAACTGTATGAATTTGGTCATGATTGGGAAAATGTAGATTGTGTTTATTTTAAGCAGGCCTTGCAACAAAATTCTGAGCTTGCAAATTTAGACATTTTCTAATACCATACTGTGCATTTCCAGGTAGTTTCTCAGATATTGGATTAGGCTCTATTTCCTTTCTAAATCACCCTGAGTGAGAATGCGCTTTCTGTCTCCCTGAGGTTTAGTTCTGACCCGTCTCCCCTCATAAACATCTCATGCGGACCACCCTAAGAGTCCTCCTCAGGCCATTTCCACTCTACGTGCAGCTCAGTTTACCCACCATGACACTCACAGGACCCTGCCTGTTCACTTAGATCTGAGATCATGTAAGCAAAACATGCAGTCTTTTGGCAATACACACACACACACACACACACACACACACTCTCTCTCTCTCACTCTCTCTCTCTCTCTCTCTCTCTCTCCCCCAAAACCACACAGATGCTGCTAAATTGGCATCCACCCACTTCACCTTTACCAAAGAGCAGTCTATCAGTTTACGGGAGAAGTGGGTGGGAAGACTGTTTGCCCTTTGACACAGGCATGTTGTTATTTTCTGGCCTTTAACTGAATTATAAGGAAACCCTTGTTAGACACCCAAGAATCCCACGGAGCCTTGTTAAAAAAATATATGAAAGTAAAAGGAACTAGTCCACACTGTAACAGGCCCAGGCCATAAATTCAGAATATGTGCCATTTAGCAGAGACAGCAAGCTGTAAGTGGCAGTGAAGGGCAGAAGTTAATTGAACTACTGGGCTCTTGTCACCAGTGGAAAGTAGCCACTACCTGAGGCAAGATGGCTGCCCCCGAGTCCCCGGTTGCAGCCAAGAGATCACATCCTGAGCTCCGCAAGGGCTTCTGGGTGAGGGGGAAATCATACACAGACGACCAATTCTTTTATGGTTCACAGCCGATCAAAGTGAAATTCAGCAGCTGTTCAGGACAAGTGACCACTGTAACGGCTGTAATATAACCTACTAAATAGAGAGGGAATTGCATTAGAGCAAGAGGTTAGCCGTGATTATCGGCAGGTGAGTGCTTTATTGAAGTTGAAAGACCATTAACATTGATAGAGTAATTATTTCAACTTGAAAGTAATTACCTTGATGGGTGATAACTTCTCCAGCGTTCCCAGATTTGATTGGGCCAAACAATGGTGAGCTCCTGAAGCCTAGAAAAATATTACAACAATACTGTGATTTTTAAATTACTGAAACCACTGTTGGAGTATTTTAATTATGCCAAACAGTGAAAAGATTTTTGTCTTATACCAGCCAGTGACCTCTCATGTAGAGAGAGACATTTGCTTTTTAATCCAAATGCAATGACCCACACCCGCCACCTGTGAATACATATGTGATGGGTTTGCAAATGAATCTTTTTATCTCGTTAGAATGTTTAAGGTGAAACACCTTGTTAGTGCTGTAGCTGGATGTTACTAAGTTCCAATGGCTGGCCTTAGGGATCATATCTATGAACTGGGATGCCCTAAAAGAGTATTTTCTCTTTGTCACAGAGGGTTTAAATTTGTATATATTAAATATCTTGATAATGCCATCCTCAAAATTGAAAATTCTGGATGCCCTATATCGTGGATCCCAAATCTCAGATTTTAGTCCTAGAACTCATTCGTTGAGACAGCTTTCTTGCTTGATGTGATGCAAGTCCACTAAAAACATGCCGTGGTCAGGGTGTTTCTGTTCATCCATACTGAACATCAGTTAAACAAAATGAAATTGGAAAACCTGAGCTTCTCTGAAAACTAACGCATGTACGAAAATTGCGAGTCATTTGCAATTGAGGACCAAGACACACAAAATCTAACGTGGTTGATCAAGACCAAGAAATACTATGGGACTCTTCCAGTCATCAGTTGTTCACCTTAAATCTCCTTTGATACTCTATCATGCCCAGAAGCTACGACAGAGACAAAGAAAGAAGAAATAGTCTCTTCCCTCTGGGACCCATGGTGGTCTTGGAGCACATGAGGAAAGAGACGAATTACAATATGATAAGCAATTCTTTGGTCATGCGTGGGCATTGACTGTACTTATAAATTCTCCAAAGAACTTGGGGGAGCCCTTACTCATACCCCTGCTTCCAAACCCAGCACTCGCCCTACAGAACCGCAAAGCATTGACTGAACAAACACAGCATCGTGAGTCTTAGTTCTGCTGTCAGAAGAGATGGATGTGGCATCACCTTCAAGTTCCCGGATGGTTCCTTAGACCTTTCTATCATCTTGGCAGGATTTGATCAGATGATCAGCCAATGAAGGACTGTCTTTATGGCAGTACTTCCCGGGATTTGTCTCCTAATGAAAATCTTAGACTCTCCTAAGGGCAAAACAGGTTTCCACCTGTTGTCTGCGAGCCACTAAGGACTGCTTTACCAAGGAAGCCATAAATTCAGAATGTGTGCTGTGGGTTGCCACCGTCTCCCCATCTCTGCTCTGAATTCCTCTCCATAGACAAGGTCATTGGGTCTGTCTTTCAGAGGGAATCAGAGTACAGAAATCCCTGCCTGCCAAGCCAAAAGAGATTTGCTAACTGAAAAGTGAAGAACTCTGACCCACGTGATGTCACATCAGAGTTCTCACCACAGCAGGTTTGCCGTGTGTCATACAAGGTTGGGCTAAAGATCATCTTAAGGAGCCCCTCAGGTACTCTGAATTTAAAATAAGT
Organism: Tursiops truncatus; assembly: GCF_011762595.2. NCBI lineage: Eukaryota > Metazoa > Chordata > Mammalia > Artiodactyla > Delphinidae > Tursiops > Tursiops truncatus. The sequence goes on along the minus strand of NC_047034.1, from coordinate 14,082,264 downwards.
GTAATAGGGCTTCCCTGGTGGTGCAGTGGTTGAGAGTCCGCCTGCCGATGCAGGGGACGCGGGTTCGTGCCCCGGTCCGGGAGGATCCCACATGCCACAGAGTGGCTGGGCCTGTGAGCCGTGGCCGCTGAGCCTGCGTGTCCAGAGCCTGTGCTCTGCAACGGGAGAGGCCACAATAGTGAGAGGCCCGCGTACTGCAAAAACAAAATAAAATAAGTGTAATAACTCATTTTTAAACATTTCCTATGATACTTGGATTATTAAATGTTCACATTACAAAATCAGAGAGTTTTCATCCATTCCAAAAGATGCATTGTCTACTTCTGAAAGATAATGACCATGTCTAGCTAGTAAAATTACGGTATATTTTTAACGCATGTAAATGTTACTTTTTGACAAGACACAAGTAATGAGTTTTCTCATATAAGTTCCTATTGGGTGATTATGATACAGGGTTTTATTTTTGCTAAAGCAATTACTAGTGTCATGGCTGGATACCTGTGCCCATTAGTGGTTGGTTCTGTGTTTTTTTTTTAGGATGGTTATTGATCTCTTGCTGAGCTGACATTCAGGTTTTATGCCAGATAGCTTGATTAATGGGTTGGTTTCAATAAGTGGACTGAATGGGGATAGAAAGCAGGGGCAGCCTTCTCTGCCAACCCCAAATCCGTCAAGACGCATCGCTCATTATGAAACAGTTATCAAGGGTACGTGAAAAATTAACGGGGCTCAGTTTGATCCTGAAAAGAGTCGGCTTTCTACTTGGCAGAGCACCCCCCACTCTTTCCAGATGTTGTGCACGGGCCCCTGGAGAAACAGCAAAGGGAGATGTATTAATACATTGTATTGATTAGATCAAGACCCCTGACAGCTATTTGTAGAGATACCATCTGGCCGCTGTTCGAATTCCTTCACCAAAAACAGGACGTGACATGTTATTAATCTCAACTCTCTAAGTATAGACAGTTGCCTTTTCTCCTAAACCACATTTTACCATTCCGTAGGAGATAGAGGCAGACCTGAAGGGTGCAGAAATTAAGGTTATTACACAAATTGAGCCATATGGTCCAAATATTTCAACAAGAAAATTGCCAGACAATAAAAATTGCTCCTGCCTTCCTAATGGTGTAAATTACAGTTTAACCATGCCTCTGATGATGTCCTTCTGCCGCACTTAACTACTGTTACATGAAGGACATTGTTTTAAAAATATAAAAAACAAGTAAATGCCAGCAGCGTGTTTTACAATCTGTTAGTGTGTCATTAAGAACACTGTCAGAATTGCATAAACATAATGGCAGGCAAGCCAGCATACAAAGGAACTCGTATGGAAATAGAAAGGGTCTTGAAAACTCTCATCTTTAGCTCTGTATTGTCAAGAGCATGGTCCCCTCTGGAAGTTTTCCAGAGAGAAAAACCCTGTCCAGTGCTTTACTCTCATTCTCTCCTGTGCCCCGACGGCAGTGTTTTTCCAAACAAGGCTCGCCAGAACTTGCGAACCTCTGTACACATCCTGCCCCAAGTGAGGGGAGAGCTAACCAACTCTGAATGGATTGACAGAAGTTGGCCTTTTTAAGTATTTCTGCTGGTGGAGGAAAGTGTTCAGACCCCACCATCTTCCTAAACGGCGACAAATAGTATTTAAAACACAAATTATGCTTTTTTTTTTCCCAAAGAAAGTAATCTCGTTCTTTGGGGCACAATATTAAGGGGATACTTACCCAAGATAATCATACAGTAAAGACCCTTCATAGCTGAGGAAGACTTGAACCCATACAATGTTTTTGTACCTTTTATACCAAAGCACCTGGCATTTAAAATATATATATATATATACAGGTCATAAGAATATTGATGTTTTACTCTAAATTGCGCACTCTGCCAACCTTTTGGACTTCTAAGATGTTCAAAACCCAGTTTAGGGTAAAAGTCAGGAGAGACATTTATCATAATTAGATTATCCAAAATTTGAAGGAAAACTACTTTTAAGTCCTAGTGGAGATTTTTCTTCCAGCACTTTTTTCTCCTCCGTCTCCCTGAAGGGAGAAGGCCTACGGTATATTTTTCCCTTTAAACTAAAAGATTAAAAAAACAGGAGAAAAACAGGAAAGATATAGATATACGTATACACATATATCTCTCCTATTTTGTAAGCATGCATTAAAATTAATGAGGACCAGTTATTATTTCCTCATGGCTCGAAGGGCGGGGGTAGCGATCTGTTGACTGGAGCATTTTCCGCCTGGAAAGCTCCTCCCCAGGTATCCCCATGGCTGACTTCCTTACTTCCTTCTGGTCTTGATTAAAGTGTCACCTTCTATCATTCTCAGGGAGAACTTACCTGACCTACCTAGCTATCATTTCACCCCCTCCTCCACCACACACAGACTTTCTATCCCTCTTCCCTGCTTTATTTTTCTCCTTAATATTTAACATTATATAGCAGTATATATTTTTGCTTATTTATCTTGTTTACTGTCTGTCTCTCCAACCAGAATATAAGCCCCATGAGGGCAGAGGTTTTTCTGCTTACTCAGTTCCCTTATTCCCAGAACCTAGAATAATGCCACACTTAGACAAATATTTGTGTAATGCGTGAAAGGATTCATGAATTGATAAACTCTGTAATGAGCATGAGGCAACTTGCATGTTTTTTCTTGTTTCTATTCAAACTGTAATCATATTCTAGAGTCTCTTGCAATTTCTTGGTAATGCTATAGAGGAGAGCTTAAGAGGAGATCTACATGTTCACAGATAAATCCAACTGAGGTGGAATCATTTATATCTTCCAATTTTAATCAATAAGCAGTTATTGGCTGATAACTTTCAACATAAAACACGTTGTGGGCACATTACACATGTTATCTTATTTCATCTTAATAACCATTTTGTGGAGTGAGCATTATTATCTGCAATTTATTAGTGAAGAAACAGAAACTCAGAGACATGCCCACAGTTACACTGTGATTCAATTTCAGGTCTCTCTGCTTCTAAAGTTTGTTCTTTCTACTACCCAGTGCTACTTCTTGAGTTACCAGCCCAGAGGAAATGAGATATTATTTATGAAAAGCTAAATATCAATGAAAGCCACAAATTATAGTTCAGTGCAACACAAGTGAGAGGTGCCAAATAGCTTGATATGATTGTCTAAAAGAAATACAGAAAACCATTTATAAAAGATTCAAAGAATTAGAGGCCAATCCCCTGCCCTCCAAGGCCCCCACTTCGCCCCCCAGCCGCATTGGTCCTGGGGCATAAGAGGAAGGCCGGGGAGATGAGGAGAGGCAGGCAGGAGGAACCCTCCCAGACCCCAGACCAGAGGAGCAGGAGAGGAGAGGAGGGCGTTTGTCCCACCCACTCGAGCCCAGGAAATTTGCTGGGCTCCCAGGTGAGGTTCCCTGTCCTCTGAGACCGGGGGTGGGGGGCACGCCTGGGCCCCTTCTGTTCCTTGAGCCTAAGCCCCACCCCCCACAGCCCACAGGGCCTTTTCCAGCCCTGTGGGTCCTGAGCTTTGGCCCCGCTCACTGCCCAAACCTTGCCCTTGCTTAGGCCCCTCCCTCCACAGCCAAGGCCTTCCCCCCTCCCTTTTTTTTTTTTCCTTTCCCCAGCTCCTCTTTTTTACTATTGTGGTACTGATGTACCTTCCAGTTGTTGATTCATCATCTATATTTTTATTTTTACATTCTTTCTAACATATCTGTTAGTTTCCTAGTATAATTTTATTTTTTACTTTGTTATTGTTCTTTTTTATTTATTCATATATATTTTTTGCCACCCCACATGGCTTGTGGGATCCTGGGTTGTGAGCCCAGGGTCGGGCAGAAGCTCCCATGGTGAGAACTCCAAGTCCAAACCATCGGACTAACAGAGAACCACAGACCCCAGGGAATATTCATCGGAGTGAGGTCTCACAGAGTTCCTCATCTCAGCACCAAGACCCAGCTCTACCCAATGGCCTACAAACTCCAGTGTTGGAAGCCTCAGGCCAAACAACCAATAAAACAGGAACACAATCCCACTCATAAAAAGAAAAAAAAAATGAGATGGAAAAAAAATATGTCAGGGATGAAGGAGCAAGGTAAGAACCTACAAGACCAAATAAATGAAGAGGAAATAGGCAATCTACCTAAAAAAGAATTCAGAGTAATGATAGTAAAGATGATCCAGAATCTCAAAAATAGAATGGAAGCATCATGAGAAAATACAAGAAATGTTTAACAAAGATCTAGAAGAACTAGAACAAACAGATGAACAACACAACAACTGAAATGAAAAATACACTAGAAGGAATCAATAACAGAAAAACTGAGGCAGAAGAATGAATAAGTGAGCTGGAAGACAAAATGGTGGAAATAACTGACAAGGAGCAGAATAAAGAAAAAAGAATGAAAAGAATTGAAGACAATCTCAGAGACCTCTGGGACAACACTAAATGCACCAACATACAAATTATAGGGGTCCCAGAAGAAAGAGAGAAAAAGAAAGGGTCTGAGAAAATATTTGAAGAGATTATAGTGGAAAACTTCCCTAACATGGGAAAGGAAATACTCACCCAAGTCCAGGAAGCACAGAGAGTCCCATACAGGATAAAGCCTGGGAAAAACACAACAAGACACATTTAATCAAACTAACAAAAATTAAATTCAAAGAAACAATATTAAAAGTAGCAAGGGAAAAACAAAAAATAACATACAAAGGAATCCCCATAAGGTTATCAGCTTGTTTTTCAGTGGAAACTCTGCAAGCCAGAAGGGAGTGGCAGGATATACTTAAAGTGATGAAAGAGAAAAACCTACAACCAAGATTACTCTACCCAGCAAGGATCTCATTCAGATTCAATGGAGAAGTCAAAAGCTTTACAGACAAGCAAAAGCTAAGAGAATTCAGAACCACCAAACCAGCTTTACAACAAATGCTAAAGAAACTTCTCTAAGTGGGAAACACAAAAGTAGAAAAAGACCCACAAAAACAAACCCAAAACAATTAAGAAAATGGTAATAGGAACATACATATTGATGATCACCTTGAATGTAAATGGATTAAATGCCCCAACCAAAAGACACAGACTGGCTGAATGGATACAAAAACAAGACCCAGGGCTTCCCTGGTGGCGCAGTGGTTGAAAATCCGCCTGCCGACGCAGGGGACACGGGTTCGTGCCCCGGTCCGGGAAGATCCCACATGCGGCTGGGCCCGTGAGCCATGGCCGCTGGGCCTGTGCGTCCGGAGCCTGTGCTCTGCAACGGGAGAGACCACAACAGTGAGCGGCCCGTGTATCGCAAAAAAAAAAAAAAAAAAAAAAATGAAAAAAAAAAAAAAAAAAAAAAAACAAGACCCACATATATGCTGTCTACAAGAGACCCACTTCAGACCTAGGGACACATACAGACTGAAAGTGAAGGGATGGAAAAAGATATTCCATGAAAATGGAAATCAAAAGAAAGCTCGAGTAGCAATACTCGTATCACATAAAATAGGCTTTAAAATAAAAACTGTTACAAGAGATAAGGAAGGACACTACATAACGATCAAAGGATCAATCCAAGAAGAAGATATAACAATTATAAATTGCACCCAACATAGGAGCACCTCAATACATAAGGCAAATGCTAACAACCATGAAAGGAGAAATCGACAGTAACACAATAATAGTAGGGGACTTTAACACCCCACTTACACCAATGGACAAATCATCAAAACAGAAAATAAATAAGAAAACAGAAGCTTTAAATGATACAATAGACCAGATAGTCTAATTGATATTTATAGAACATTCCACCCAAAAGTGGCAGAATACGCTTTCTTCTCAAGTGCACATGGAACATTCTCCAGGATAGATCACATCTTGGGTCACAAATCAAGCCTCAGAAAATTTAAGAAAATTGAAATCCTTTCAAGCATCTTTTCTGACCACAACGCTATGAGATTGGAAATCAATTACAGGAAAAAAAATGTAAAAAACACAAATACATGGAGGCTAAACAGCACGCTACTAAATAACCAAGAGATCACTGAAGAAATCAAAGAAGAAATAACAAAATACATAGAAACAAATGACAATGAAAACACGATGACCCAAAACCTATGGGATGCAGCAAAAGCAGTTCTAAGAGGGAAGTTTATAGCAATTCAATCTCACCTCAAGAAACAAGAAAAATCTCAAATAAACAATCTAACCCTACACTTAAAACAACTAGAGAGGGGCTTCCCTGATGGGGCAGTGGTTAAGAATCCGCCTGCCAACTTAGGGGACACGGGTTCGAGCCCTGGTCCAGGAAGATCCCACATGCCACGGAGCAACTAAGCCTGTGCACCACAACTACTGAGCCTGCACTCTAGAGCCCACGAGCCACAACTACTGAAACCTGTGAGCCACAACTACTGAAGCCCGCGAGCCTAGAGCCTGTGCTGTGCAACAAGAAAAGCCACTGCAATGAGAAGCTCATGCACCACAATGAAGAGTAGCCGCTGCTTACCGCAACTAGAGAAAGCCAGCACTCAAAAACAAAGACCCAATACAGCCAAAAATAAATTAAAAATTAAAAAAAAAACAACTAGAGAAAGAAGAACAAAGAAAACCCAAGTCAGTAGAAAGAAAGAAATCATAAATATCAGAGCAGAAATAAATGAAATAGAAACAAAGAAAACAATAGCAAAGATCAATAAAACTAAAAGCTGTTTCTTTCAGAAGATGAACCAAATTGATAAACCCTTAGCCAGATTCACCAAGATAAAAAGGGAGAGGACTCAAATCAATAAAATTGGAAATGAAAAAGGAGAAATCACAACTGACACTGCAGGACCACAAAGGATTATAAGAGACTACTACAAACAACTATATGCCAATAAAATGGACAACCGTGAAGAAATGGACAAATTCTTGGAAAGGTACAATTTTCCAAGACTGAACCAGGAAGAATTAGAAAATATAAACAGACCTGTCACAAGTAATGAATTTGAAACCATAATTAAAAACCTTCCAATAAACAAAAGTCCAGGACCAGATTGCTTCACAGGCAAATTCTACCAGACATTTAGAGAAGAGCTAACACCCATCCTTTTCAAAGTCTTCCAAAATATTTCAGAGGGAGAAACACTCCCAAATTCATTCTACGAAGTCACCATCACCCTGATACCAAAACCAGAAAAAGATGTCACAAAAAAAAGAAAATTATAAAACTATATCACTGATGAACATAGATGCAAAAATCCTGAATAAAATACTAGCAAACAGAATCCAACAGCACATTAAAAGGATCACACACCATGAGGAAGTGGGATTTATCCCAGGTATGCAAGGATTCTTCAATATACACAAATCAGTCAATGTGATACACCACATTAACAAATTAAGGAATAAAATCCATATGATCATCTCAATAGATGCAGAAAAACTTTTGACAAAATTCAACACCAATTTATGTTAAAAACTCTCCAGAAAATGGGCATAGAGGGAACCTACCTCAACATAATAAAGACCATATATGACAAACCCACAGCAAGCATCATTCTCGATGGTGAAAAACTAAAAGCATTTGCACTAGGGTCAGGAACAAGACAGGGATGTCCACTCTCACCACTCTTATTCAACATAGTTTTGGAAGTCCTAGCCACAGCAATCAGAGAAGAAAAAGAAATAAAAAGAATACAAATTGGAAAAGAAGAAGTAAAACTGCCACTATTAGCCAATTATGTAATACTATACATAGAAAATCCTAAAGATGCCACCAGAAAACTACTAGAACTAATCAATGAATTTAGTAAGGTTGCAGGATACAAAATTAATGCACAGAAATCTCTGGCATTCCTATACACCACCAACAAAAAATCAGAAAGGGAAATTAAGGAAACACTCCCATTTACCACTGCAGCAGAAAGAATAAAATACCTAGGAATAAACCTACCTAGGGAGGTGAAAGACTTGTACTCAGAAAACTATAAAACACTGATGAAATAAATTAAAGATGACATAAACAGATGGAGAAATATACCATGTTCTTAGATTGGAAGAATCAATATTGTGAAAATGACTATACTACCCAAAGCAATCTACAGATTCAATGTAATCCCTATCAAACTACCAATGGCATTCTTCACAGAATTAGAACAAAAAATTTTACAGTTCATATGGGAACACGAAAGACCCCTAATAGCCAAAGCAATCTTGAGAAAGAAAAACGGAGTTGGAGGAATCAGGCTCCCCAACTTTAAACTATACCACAAAGCTACAGTAATCAAGACAGTATGGTACTGGCACAAAAACAGAAATATAGATCAATGGTACAGGACAGAATGCCCAGAGATAAACCCATGCACATATGCGCACCTAATTTATGACAAAGGAGGCAAGAACATACAATGGAGAAAAGACAGCCTCTTCAATAAGTGGTGCTGGGAAAACTTGACAGCTACATGTAAAAGAATGAAATTAGAACACTACCTAACACCATACACAAAAATAAACTCCAAATGGATTAAAGACTTAAATGTAAGACCAGACAGTATAAAACTTTTAGAGAAAAACATAGGAAAAACACTCTTTGACGTAATCCACAGCAAGATCTTTTTTGACCCACCTCCTAGAGTAACAGGAATAAAAATAAAAATAAACAAATGGGACTTAATTAAACTTAAATGCTTTTGCACAGCAAAGGAAACCATAAAGAGGACAAAAAGACAACCCTCAGAATGGGAGAAAATATTTGCAAATGAAACAACAGACAAAGGATTAACCTCCAAAACATACAAACAGTTTATGGAGCTCAATATTTAAAAAACAAACAATCCAGTTAAAAAATGGGCAAAAGACCTAAATAGACATTTCACCAAGGAAGACATACAGATGGCCAAGAGGCACATGAAAAGATGCTCAACATCACTAATTATTAGAGAAATGCAAATCAAAACTACAGTGAGGTATCACCTCACACTGGTCAGAAAGGCCATTATCTAAAAAGCTAGAAAAAATAAATCCTGGAAAGAGTGTGGTGAAAAAGGAACCCTCCTATACTGTTAGTGGGAATGTAAATTGTTACAACCACTATGGAAAACAGTATGGAGGTTCCTTAAAAAACTAAAAACAGACCTACCATAAGACCCAGCAATCCCACTGCTGGGCACATACCCTGAGAAAACCATAATTCAAAAAGAGTCATGTACCCAAATATTCACTGCAGCTCTATTTACAATAGCCAGGACATGGAAGCAACCTAAGTATCCATCAACAGGTGAATGGATAAAGAAGATGTGGCACATATATACAATGGAATATTACTTAGCCATAAAAAGAAAAGAAATTGAGTTATTTGTAGTGAGGTGGTATGCTAACACATATATATGGAATCTAAAAAAACAAAATTGGTTCTGAAGAATCTAGAGGCAGGACAGGAATGAAGACGTAGATGTAGAGAATGGACTTGAGGACATGGGTAGGGGGAGGGGGAAACTGGGGCAAAGAGAGATTAACATCGACATATATACACTACCGAATGTAAAATAGACAGCTAGTGGGAAGCAACCGCATAGCACAGGGAGATCAGGTCGGTGCTTTGCGATGACCTAGAGATGTGGCATAGGGAGGGCAGGAGGAATGCTCAAGAGGGAGGGGACATGGGGACATGCATATGCGTATGGCTGATTCGTTTTGTTGTGCAACAGAAACTAAGATGGTATTGTGAAGCGGTTATAATCAACAACCCATGAAGATCTATTAAAAAAAAGATTCAAAGAATTAAAGGATCCGTTGGACTGAGAAGTTTAGACTTTGGGGAGAGGTCTGTGTCTTAAACAATGGGTTGGATTCAAACAGAAGGAGAGGAGAGAAACTGACATTTCCTTATTCAGGCAAAGAAGCAGGAGGCTGGTTTATAAACATCCAATGGCACGTGTCTGCTTCAGGAGGCTGAGAGGGAAATATTTTTCCAATCTGTCCCCATTTGCTGGGCTGATACTCATTCAAAATGCTCCCAGCAAATGCCTAGCAAAGCTGTCGAGTGAGGGGGTCAGTGGCTTGGGTCTAGGGGTCCAGGCATGTGTGGATTAGTGACTGTCTTGGCGTTTTGCGGAGGTTATGTGTGGTGATGTCTCCCTCAGAGGGGCAGCTCCCCATAGGGTAGCAGGAACAGAGTAGATAACCCAGTGAATGGTGGTTGTTATGACCTGAAGTAGATTGATGGAGAGAAAAATCAGTACACGAAGATGTCATTGTGCTCATGTATTGAGAGGGTACTGTCTGGACTCAACCAGAATATTTTTAAAGGGAAAAAAAGAAAAGCTTTTCTCTCTTTATTCCCCCTTCCTTCCCTAACAACTCTTTCCCAGAAGCATGTACCACTTAACAAATCACATTAGTAACAGAATGGTCTTGTGGCAGTTGACCCAAGAGTCCAGGTGACAGCAGTGGGGAAGGAAAAGGCAGGCTACTGGTTGGGAAAATTAGAATAGGCTTTGTCTCCAAAGCTGACTTGCGATACTAAACTCACTTAACATATCACGTAAAGTTCACAGCATTCAGGTGATGCCTCACTGTGCCGAGGACAGTGCTGGGTCCCAACCCAAACCTCATCAGGTAAGCCTGTGAGGTCTTCACTGGCTTTGGGGAACTGCCTGGGGCCACCTCCCCAGCATTCACATCTAGAGCACTGACCACAGTCAAGTGGGTGAGGACACAGCCCCGAGGCCTGCCCTTGAGATGCCACAGAGCCGCTTGAAGAACGAGGGGAAGGAAGAGCCAATCACTCTTCTGAGGTTGTCTTCTAGGCTTTCTCTGTGTAGGACCTGTGCCACCATCTTTTCTTACCTTATCCTGTGTCATTTCTGATTTACAAAAAATCTTAATGTATACCTAAAATTAGCTTCCTAAATATTGCTGTGTACATTAAACTGTGATAATGTTCTTCCTTTGTGACCGACCATATTCTAGAAATACAATAATAACACGTTTAGGTTGAGCATAGTCAGGGCCTCAGGAGGGCCACCAATTTGTCCTTTCTGTCCAGAAGTACCTGGTCATCGTACCTCATGCCTTGGCATCCTTTTCTTAACAGAGTGATAATTATGTATTAGTGGAATATATGCTTATTATATCCAGAAATTAAAGTTGTGAGAGGCATTGTGCATCCAGGTCCCTGTGGCTGGATGGTCACATCTGTTAGAAATAAATCACTTTAAAAAATTATATTAGCCTCACAGACGGTCAAGAAATGGAGGGAGGTGAGGGAGGGGCGACTGGGGCGAGGACGCTTGATTTTAAATCTTGTGAAATAGAGTGTGGTCAGTCTGCTGTCAGCATATTACAGCATTCAGACACCAACTCTGTATTTCTGCTCTTTGAACCCCAGGTGGCCAATTAATGGTATGTGCTATTTATTCATTACAAAATAGGCAGGATAAATTGAATGGTTAGATTGGCTGATAAGAATTCTTAGCAAGGAGTGGAATAAAAGATGATAGATGACGAGAGACACCCCCCCCCAAAAAATAATAAAATTCTTTGGGAAATTCCAGAAAAAATCTGGAGTCATTTTCCTCTTAAATGTACCTGGAGTTTCAACTGGAAACAAGGAAATTTAAATGGAAAGATTCTCTGGTAAATGTTCTTCCTAAAATGTATTCTCTTTAATTCTCTCATTTGTGTTTCCTTAGAGTTTCTTTCCTTCCTAAGGCAGAAAGACAGTCTTAAATTCTTCCCAATTATTAGTTTCATTAGGGTGTTTTCGTGCCTCTTTTTACGATAAGCAATGCCATCTTGCAGACTCTCTATTCATCAAGCTGCAAGTCAGCAAATGAGGAGCCTGTGAGTTTACCTGATGTTGTGAACACCCATTTTTGCAAATATGAATGAACTAAGGCAGGGATTATAAAACAATCTGTCTACATAATTAAAATTCCGTTTAAATATATGTATTAAACATATTAACTTACAAATATTCATTTTGTGGCCAAAGAGTAACGCTTCTACATAGCTGACATTTATTCCTATAAATAATGTTCTCGCTCTCTCTCTCTCTTATTTCAAAAGGTACATCAGAAGAATAAACTAGAAGAGAGTGAATTTTCGAGGGTTTTCTTTTAACTGATGCAGTAGTGGCATACCATGCAGTGTTACTAGATTGTATGCCTTGGGATCTATAGAAGCTTGTAGAGGTTCCCAGAAATAAGAAATCCTTACCTCATCTTCAAAGATGCAAAAAGATAGTATGAATGCTCTTTGTTTCCTAACTTTTAAATAACTTAGTAATTCTAATAGTTCAGAAAGATAAAGTTTCCATCTGACAGCATCTAGAAGAAACGATTCAATTGGGTACACCTTTGAAAGCCAAATATATCATTTTAGAAGTCAGCATTTGTTTCAGCAGTGACTGTTTCTGACTATTTTAGGGTGTGTGGTCTACTGAGTATTTTCATTTTTGAGCCCTCCTGCCGGGTACTCCGTGGAAAATGGTCTGACCCTTTTCTTTCCATGAGGAGAGTGCCCTCTGCTGGTTATGTGTACATGCCACGTGCCACTGCTAAGACAAGAAACCACCTGTGCATCAAACGGGTGAGCAGTTAAGATGCATCTGAGCATCTTAGGGAGGTTTTTGGAAAATCCTTGCCTCTTCTTGTACTAGAATGATTGCAAGTGTGAAAGTGGCCATAGTTCACATAGTTTTCTTTTTGCTGCTGTATTATTGCACCCTGTTGGGGGATACATCTAGGCATTTCATGTGTCCTGCTTTTAAAATGCCCAGATGGTGACTACGTGCTCTGGTTTGAATTGAGCAGGCCTCATCTTTCATGCGCTGTAGTCCGCCTGGTTATCAGAGAGACACGAGACAAGGAAAATTCTTCCATTTTTCAGCTCCTCTTCATCTGTTTCGAGTCACCCACAGTGAATGATGCACTTGCACAATTGTTAAGATGACAGTCACCGTGATAACTGAACATCGCTTCCCTGGGATGGGAAATGCCCTGTGTACCCGGAGCTCCCTGCTTCCCTCCCAGCCCAGTACCTTTTGTGGTGTAACTGATTACTTGCAATCTTGTAAGTAACACGGGAGTGAGAGGCGGTGTAAATATTTTATACCTTGCCGAAACCACTTACGTTTGCACTGGTCTTCTTCACTCTAGACTTTAAGCTTAACAGAGAATTTAAATCAAATCATTCAACCTGAGAAATAGTCAAAAGAACGAATAAAATACATGTAACAGTGTAACTGGTTAAAATAGCCCAAGTGCATAATAGAGGTTTAGGATGATTTTGTGACACGCCCATTTTACAGGGCTTTCGTCTCCAACTATATTCTTCAAAGTGCCATCTGGGCAATGACCATCGGTATCATTTTTATCAGTAATAGTCAGCACTTCCCACTGGGAAATTAGTCAAGGGGATGAGATTTTTTTTACAAATCATCCTTAAGCATTTATCTTCCAAAAAGCGTTGTAGGACTTTGTCCATTACAAGGCCGGGACCTAAATGAGTTCCTTGTTCTTATTTTAGAACTTTATTCATGATAAGCTAGTGATTGGATTGCATTTGATTTTTCAGAGAAGGAAATGATATTGCTTTGTTTTCCTTCTTAGTAATAGCTTTTCTGAAGGCAGAATGTTAATATAGTCCAGTTGTCTCCAAACTTTTTAGAATGTGCACTCCTATAAATAACAATTTTGGGAGTACACATTTCCATTATATGTATGTTTACTTACTTATAAATTATAAAATATGTACTAGTGAACAAATATTATTTACACTATGAAAGTAGAAATTTTTTTTCTTATAATTTTATTTTATTTTTTAACATCTTTATTGGAGTATAATTGCTTTACAATGGTGTGTTAGTTTCTGCTTCATAACAAAGTGAAATCAGTTATACGTATACATATATCCCCATATCTCTTCTCTCTTGCATCTCCCTCCCTCCCACCCTCCCTATCCTATCCCTCTAGGTGGTCACAAAACACCGAGCTGATCTCCCTGTGCTCTGCGGCTGCTTCCCACTAGCTAGCTATTTTACATTTGGTAGTATATATATGTCCATGCCACTCTCTCACTTTGTCCCAGCTTACCCTTCCCCCTCCCCGTATCCTCAAGTCCATTCTCTAGTAGGTCTGCATGTTTATTCTCTTCTTGCCCCTACGTTCTTCATGACCATTTTTTTGTTTTGTTTTTTAGATTCCATATATATGTGTTAGCATACAGTATTTGTTTTTCTCTTTCTGACTCACTTCACTCTGTATGACAGACTCTAGGTCCATCTACCTCACTACAAATAACTCAATTTCGTTTCTTTCTATGGCTGAGTAATATTCCATTGTATATATGTGCCACATCTCTTTTATCCATTCATCTGTTGATGGACACTTAGGTTGCTTCCATGTCCTGGCTATTGTAAATAGAGCTGCAATGAACATTGTGATACATGACTCCCTTTGAATTATGGTTTTCTCAGGGTATATGCCCAGTAGTGGGATTGCGGGGTCGTATGGTAGTTCTATTTTTAGTTTTTTAAGGAACCTCCATACTGTTCTCCATAGTGGCTCTACCAATTTACATTCCCACCAACAGTGCAAGCAGGTTCCCTTTTCTCCACACCCTCTCCAGAATTTATTGTTTGTAGATTTTTTGTTGATGGCTATTCTGACCGGTGTGAGAAGATATCTCGTTGTAGTTTTGATTTGCATTTCTCTAATGATTAATGATGTTGAGCATTCTTTCATGTGTTTGTTGGCAATCTGTATATCTTCTTTGGAGAAATGTCTATTTAAGTCTTCTGCCCATTTTTGGGTTGGGTTGTTTGTTTTTCTGATATTGAGCTGCATGAGCTGCTTGTAAATTTTGGAGATTAATCCTTTGTCAGTTGCTTCATTTGCAAATATTTTCTCCCATTCTGAGGGTTGTCTTTTCGTTTTGTTTATGGTTTCCTTTGCTGTGCAAAAGCTTTGAAGTTTCATTAGGTCCCATTTGTTTATTTTTGTTTTTATTTCCATTTCTCTAGGAGGTGGGTCCAAAGGATCTTGCTGTGATTTATGTCATAGAGTGTTCTGCCTATGTTTTCCTCAAAGAGTTTGATAGTGTCTGGCCTTACATTTAGGTCTTTAATCCATTTTGAGTTTATTTTTGTGTATGGTGTTAGGGAGTGTTCTAATTTCATTCTTTTACATGTAGCTGTCCAGTTTTCCCAGCACCACTTATTGAAGAGGCTGTCCTTTCTCCACTGTATATTCTTGCCTCCTTTATCAAAGATAAGGTGACCATACGTGCGTGGGTTTATCTCTGGGCTTTCTATCCTGTTCCATTGATCTATATTTCTGTTTTTGTGCCAGTACCATACTATCTTGATTACTGTAGCTTTGTAGTATAGTCTGAAGTCAGGGAGCCTGATTCCTCCAGCTCCCTTTTTCTTTCTCAAGATTGCTTTGGCTATTTGGGGTCTTTTGTGTTTCCATACAAATTGTGAAATTTTTTGTTCTAGTTCTGTGAAAAATGGCAGTGGTAGTTTGATAGGGATTGCACTGAATCTGTAGATTGCTTTGGGTAGTAGCGTCATTTTCACAGTGTTGATTCTTCCAATCCAAGAACATGGTATATCTCTCCATCTATTTGTATCACCTTTAATTTCTTTCATCAGTGTCTTAAAATTTTCTGCATACAGGTCTTTTGTCTCCTTAGGTAGGTTTATTCCTAGATATTTTATTCTTTTTGTTGCAATGGTAAGAGGGAGTGTTTTCTTAATTTTACTTTCAGATTTTTCATTGAAAGTAGAAATTTTAAGAGCAGTAGACATAGATAAAATCATCAGAATATTAGAATATTTGCTTAATCAGGAAATACCATCATTAGCTAGTACCTCAGGGCACAATATACACTTATTAAAAGATTCATTGTTAAATACTGGATGTCAATCCATTTTCCATGTGGTCTCCTTGACAATATCAAATTTTTTTGTAAATCTCTGGTCAACTCTGATTGGACTATCAGTGCTTATATCTCATACTATGGCTGGTAAAGAGCTTGTCTCTTAAGTAAGAAATATCAAACCGGACTTTTACTTATTCTTTATTAATTATGAATTTAAGTATTATATCTGAACCATGGTTTTTCCTTCTTTCAGGAATCTTGAAAGTCACCCATGTTTCCAAATGTAGTATAGTTAAAACCAGATAATATAATTCATGAACCCACTTAGCATGGAACCATAAACTGTGCTGAAAAAAAAGCATAAAGCATGATGTGCTAAAAGCAAATAAATGAGATAAATATTTCCAGCTCCTCCACATTGTAAAACTCCCATTCTTCCCTTTCTAGGGACTGATCCAGAACTTCAGTTATTCATTCACTTATCCAATCAATATGCCACCTGGGTATGCAGCAGTGAATACACTGGACAAAAATTCTTTCTTCTTGAGGCTTTTATTCTAGTGGGGAAAGACAATAAACAGGATAAGTAAGCAATTTATATATATATATATATATGTGTGTGTGTGTGTGTGTGTGTATATATATATTGATATGGTATGATAAGGGCAATGGAAAAAAATAAATCATAGATGAGGGATCAGAGGTTCTGCCCTGGCCTAGTAGGGGAGTGTTATATTGGCCAAGCATGGGACTGGGAAGAGTGTTGGCCTGTTGGGATAGGGAGGGTGGTATTTAACGTAAGGAGTCCAGGGAAAGCCTCACAAGAAGATAACATTAGAGCAGAGATTTGAAGGAGAAAACCATGCATTTAACTGGAAGAAGAATCTTAGTTCTGGAATGGGGATGCGTATTCATATTCTGGGCTTCAGAAGTCTGGGTTTGGTCCCTGGGTGTTCCTTTAATTCCCAGAATCCATCGTATGTGCATTGACCTTCAGCCTAGGATTCCTAAAGGTCAGGTTCAACCACTGACATCCCTTTGATGGGTAAATACTTCGTTGCTTGGGGACTTAAGGCTAAACCACCAGATGAGTTGTGTAATGTAGACATTTTCCCAGTTTCCAAATCTGCTCTTTGGGTCCATAACATTCACATACTGGTAATGAAGTCTTCCTTGAATGCCAGTCCATCCTCTGGCTATCTAACAACCTTCATTTCTTGCCATACACTCTTTCAAAATGTCCTCATATTCCAGGTAAACCAGAATAAGACACATTCGTTGCAAAATAGAGAGAAGTTCTTTCCAATCACTATATCCAGCTTCAAGCCCAGGAACTCTTAACAATGTTCCATATCTTTCTCTAGTGTTTTTCCTAATCCCATTTTAATAATCTATAGCCCCCAAAATAAATGGTAAGTGTAACTACCCCAAAACATCATATATACGATATTGGACTAAAAGAAGAGAATGCATATTTATATGCATGACACAACAACAAAAAAGAAAACAGTACAGTCCATAGACTTTATTTCTGTAACAGGTCATGAGGCCAGTAGTGATATTTATGATTTCCGTTTCTTATCTCCCTAATGAATTGGGGTTATTTGGCTGATGAGCTCAATCAACCAAGCTCATTTCTGAAGGATCTGAGTTCTTGGTGGTCTTGCATCCATAAGCTTGCAGTGATCTTCCATTAGCCTGGCGAGGTGGTCAAAAAAAGAGAGGGAGGTCTCTGTTTTATCCTATCAATCACCCCAGCCACTGCATTTTTTTTTTTTTTTTTTGCCTCCTTGCCTAGTGGCAGAAGGTAATCCAAATGATGAGGCAACAGTTTTCTAACTTCAGTTCAGTGAAACCATTATAGAAGCATTTCTCTTCCAAATTAGCAGATTCCAGAGTCTCAGTTACAGTAAATAAAACTTTTGCAAATTGATCTTTAGTCTTATTATATTTGAAAGGATGCCTCCCCTCCCTGCCTTTCTACCCTCAGTCTTCTGGGATTTCTGCATCATATATGAAGGTCAAATGGTTAACTGTAAATTCTCTTCTGACTCCAAGACTCTAGGAATTTTAAATTTGTTTTAATTTGCTTAAATCTTGCGTTGAATGATACTGTGCTACTCTTCTATCTAATATACGTAGTACACTTCCTACCTATTGCTATTTAAAGCCCATCCTGTCTGTGGAGTTTTTTGTGACTGCTTAATTTAAGCCCATGATGACTTCTTACATGTATACCTTTAGTGCTAGTTTCCATGTGTTTTTACAGTGCTTTCACAAATGTGAGTCTTGCATTCCTAACGGCTTGCAGTTCCAGAAATCCAAGATTTGCATGCTTTGTACTTCTTTTCCACTCCCTTTAGTGCCTAGCACCATGCTAGAAAAGAATAGTTGTTAAATCAATATTCGACTGTGGATTTGACTCTCAGACCATAAACCAATCTCAGCATTTTTCTTTGCTGAGATTTTTTTAAACAAAGCATAAAATCAAATTTATAAATAAATCAACTATACTTCAATTATAAATAAATAAACAAGTGCCCTTTGAAATCCCCATACCCCCTCCCCTCCATTGCCTTAGCTGCTTCTATTAGCAAGGGTCTGATTCAGAGCACTTTTATTGAGTGCCACTATGTACCAGGCACTTTCAGAAAGGTCATCTCGTTTAATCCTCACAAAAGTCCATGAGAAATAGATTAACTGTTAGAAACCAAGACTCAGAAAAAGTAGGTAATTTGCCAAAGGTCCCTCTAGTATGAGTGACGGAGCTGTAACTTGAACTCCGGTCTTCTACGCTGACTGCTTTTTTATTAAAGCACTTCGACTCTCAGAGTTTACCTCATTCCCCAGACATTAGTCACAGGGCTTCTCAGAGAATTTCCTCCTGCACTAAAGACATCATTTCTGGCTTTTTGCTAAGACAAGACAAGCAAAATGATAGATTATAGAATAATTTTAATAATGCATTCAAAATACCGAACTCACAGCACACTGTCTATCCTCAGTGAGAAAATTTTTTTTCTGTTTTGTCCAAGGGTCTAATAAAAATGATTATGCAAAATTAAAAACAATCTTTGATTTGCCTAAATGAAAATAAGAACCACAACTTCTAGCTCTCAGAACCAATAAAAGTTGTTTTCATTTTTAATTAAGTATGCTTAGCTTAAGTACATTTTCTCTTAAGGTGTAATGACTAAACCGTGATCATTTCCTTTTGTTTATTCATTTAAAGTGCAAATAAAAGCAGATAATCAATAGATCATAATCTAAAACTAGAGGATTTACAAGTTAATAAGCTTGAGTCAATAGATATTCCATGCCGAAACCCTCAGTGCTGAACCTGACATAATTTGCTTTGCACTAAGCTGGTTGACTTAATGCTTTAATTTAATTCCAGTATTACCTGAAAAATCCAAAGAAAAGGGGAAATTTTAAATCCTATTAAAATGTTTTCAAAACAACAACACAACTGCTTCAGCGTGCCACCAGCTTCTGCAGAAAACACCTGGGCTCTGATTGTTGATAACAGTTAACCCCTTTGGAGCCTGGCACAAATGAATTGTGGAAGACGGTCTACCTTTACAATATCTTTTCTTAGCCTCAAGTGTTATCAGTTTTTAGTCTTATAACATCTGCTTTTCCTGACTTGCAGGCAAACTATTGGCGTTGTGTTTATTTGGAAGCAAGTTTTCTATTCCCCTTGATTCCTCTTGAGATTATCATTCAGTCTGACATCCCATAAACCAGAACATTAAACAGGTCAGAGAGCAGAGGATGCCTTTCCTGGGTCCCTGGAAAGAAGAAATGAGACCCTCTCCATATGAAGAAGTAGCATAGGCTGGCTTCCACCTTCCAAAGTCTGGTGGGACTAATGGGGGTACATTCAAGGTTATAAGCCCAGACTCTATAGTCAGAAGGCCTCAACTCAAATCCTGGTTCTGTCCCTTATAATTATATGACCATGGACAATTTGCTTCAACTGTCTTTACATCTATTTCCTTATCTGAAAATGAGGATAAGAGCAGTGTCTATCTCATGAGGTTGTTTTAAGGATTAAACAATGTAATATACATTAGGCACTTGGAAAATGCCTGCTGTATAGCAAGCACTCAGTGTGATTAACCCTTGAGAAACTCTTTAGGAAAAGGATGAAAAAGTACACAGAACATATGCTAAGAATAACTTTGAAAGCAGCAGCAGCGCTGAATGTAGTGGTCAGATGTGTCTTTCGGCACTGTTTTGTGTGCACAGCCGAAGTCCTAATGTATTCCATTTGTTACCATCCTCACAAAATCATCTGTGAGTTCTCAGTCTGCTTTTCATTTTGTGTTATCATTGGTCCCATTGTAGCCAGAGTGGCGGTATGTTTCGGCTGCCCTTTAACTAGACCAGCTTCAGCTTTCTCGTCCCATCGTTGTCGCCAAAAACAAGTCAGTTCACTTTGCTAAAATAAATGGGCTAGAAGTTGTGCACTGGCTTTTGACCATAGAGTACACTTTTCTATTCAGGAAGGATACTCAGAAAACAGAGAACAGAAAGCTCCTTGATTTTTATGGTGAACATTTGTTCACATTTCTCCATCTCTCTCTGAAATCACATGCATCTAAGTCTTACCATCAACGTAGGTGACAGTTGTTACATACTTGTTTCCTGTGCCTGCACGGACTTGATCAATGCCATTCACACTCCTGTCACTTCAGTTGAGCTATGTATGCTGTCGGTACTACACACGTTGAGTTTAATTGCCACTTAAAATGTCTTCAAAAAGATTACACCATGATTTCGCATTAAAATGAAAAGTTATTTTATAAACAGAAAGGCACAGAAGCAGCAGCTTAATATATAATTTAAAAAAAAAAACCTATACCCATGCAAGTCTAAAGGTGTCTTTCCACAAATATAAAACAAAAACTCCAAGTGTTAAAAAAGCATTGTATGTTCATTCAATTGGAAGTATTTTTTCCTTTCTTAGGTATACATAAAATAACAGTGTCTTGGATTCCTTCAAATTCAAGCATTCAAAGAAATGAGGTATATTCCATGACGAATTTATTTTACTAAAGTACAGTTGATTCACAATGTTGTGTTAATTTCTGCTGTACAGCAAAGTGATTCAGTTATACATATATATATATACACACATTCTTTTTCATATTCTTTTCCATTGGTTTATCACAGGATATTAAATATAATTCCCTGTGCTATACAGTAGGATGTTGTTGTTTATCCTTTCTATATATAATAGTTTGCACCTGCTAATCCCAAACTCCCAGTCCATCCATCCCCCACCCCCTCACCCTTGGCAACCACAAATCTGTTCTCTATGTCTGTGAGTCTATTTCTATTTTGTAGATAAGTTCATTTGTGTTATATTTTAGATTCCACATATAAGTGATATTATATGACATTTGTGTTTCTCTTTCTGACTTACTTCACTTAGTATGATAATCTCTAGGTCTATCCATGTTGCTGCAATGGCATTATTTCATTCTTTTTTATGGCTCAGTAATATTCCATTGTGTATATATACCACATCTTCTTTATCAATTTATCTGTCAGTGGATACTTAGGTTGCCTCCATGTCTTGGCTGTTGTAAACAGTGCTGCTATGAACACTGGGGTACATTATCTTTTTGAATTATAGTATTCTCCAGATAAATGCCCAGAAGTGGGATTGCTAGAGCATACGGCAACTCATTTTTTAAGGAACCTCCATACTGTTTTCCATAGTGATTACACCAATTTATATTCCCATCAACGGTGTAGGAGGATTCCCTTTTCTCCACACCCTCTCCAGCATTTGTTATTTGTAGATCTTTTAGTGATGGTTATTCTGACCGGTGTGAGGTGTTACCTTGTTGTCATTTTGATTTGCACTTCTCTAATAATTAGCACTTCTCTAATAATTAGCACTTCTCTGATGACCATGCTTTCATGTGCCTGTTGGCCATCTGTATGCCTTCTTTGGAGAAATGTTTGTTTAGTTATTCTGCCCATTTTTCTATTGGGTTGTTTTTTGTTGTTGTTGTTATTGAGTTGTATGAGCTGTTTATATATTTTGGAAATTAAGCCCTTACTGGTCATATCGTTTGCAAACATTTTCTCCCATTCTGTGGGTTGTCTTTTCATTTTGGTTATGGTTTCCTTTGCTGTGCAAAAGATTATAAGTTTGATTAGGTCCTGTTTGTTTATTTTTGCTTTTATTTCTATTGCCTTGGGAAACTGGCCTGAGAAAAGCTTGGTATGATTTATGTCAGAGAATCGGGTTTTTTTTTTGGTGTGGCATTGCCTAGATTATCAGTACAATAATGAATAGAGGGAATTCTGGCTTACCTGATTGTTATATTAATGGGAAGGTTTCTAAGGCTTTTATGTTAAATATGGGTTGGCCAAAAAGCTCGTTTGGGTTTTTTCATAAAGCGTTATGGGAAAACTCAAACGAACTTTTTGGCCAGCCCAATATAATTTACTGTATGGTTTTAGTAAATGTTTTTGATCAGACTAAGGATAATTTCTTCCATTTTCACCTGGCAAAGAGGTTTTATCATGAACGGGTGTTGAATTTTGTTAATTCTATTAAGATGGTCATATGGGAATCAACTTTTCTAAGGGCTAAATCTTATACAGTCATGATATCTCTTTTAAATATATTGTTGGACTCTATTTGCTAATATTATGACTTTTTCATCTCATCTCAAGTGATTTTGGTCAACAGAAACACATTTTTCTTGTTATGTTCTTGTCCAATTTTGATATTTTCTTGATGACATGTCATGAGTTTGGTATGTGGCCCAGTTTACCTCTTTTCTGGAACCCTTTGTCTATACATAATATTATCTGTTACTTGCAGATTTAGTTAAAAGCAATAACAAAAAACTTCACTGGTAAAACTCTCTGGACCTGGGCCTTTTTGAAGTAAGGGGCTGATTTAGGGCTTTATTTATTTTTATTTTAAGACTGATTAATATATTTGAGTACATTTGTTTAAGTTCTCCTATTTTTCTCGAATTGCCCACTTTATGTACACTTTCACATTTACTATCATAAACTGGTTCACATTTTCCTATTTCCAAGGATAACCTGGCCCATGAGGACTAAATGAGTATCTGCCATCCTAATACCCAAGACCCTCTGAAAAGTATCATTTTGAGTTTATTAGCACCAACCTCCCTTTGTAAATGTCCCATACTACCTAATAGTATGATTTATTCTTCATTGGAGAAAGACATTGTCTTTTTCAGCTCAGCCCCCAAAGTCAGGGTAAGAACACAAAAACGGTATCATATTCCATGCCCTATAGGTAAAAGCGAAAAATCATGCTCATTATTATATGATCCAGTTTATATATATATATATATATATATATATATATATATATATATATACACACATATATGTATATACATATATATGTAAATACATTTCTAAAGACCAAATAGCTGACGTCAATAACAAGGAAGAATTTACTCAATTAGCCAATGCATATTTATCCAGTACCTACTAGGTCTTCACAGCAAACATTTACAAAGGTAGTGTTTATGGATTTAACCTAAAAGATCTACTTACATTCATAAGATGCTACGCCATTTTTCAAAATCATTCTCCATATATTCTCCATATAAGCCAGGGTACTATGCACTAAAAATACCTTGTGAGTTATTCAGTACTTTAGACTCAACCTTTTATTTATGCATAGCTTCCAGAATATCTATTGAATATCTTATGCATAGAAGCATCTCTTAGATGCTTAGGATAATAATAAAACCTAGCACTTATTAAATTCCTACTGCATAACAGAAACTATTCTACAAGTTAACTCACTAAAACTTACAAACTGAAAAAGATAGGTACTATTACTATTCCTTTTTTACATATGAAGAAACCAGAGTAAAGCAAGGTTAAGAAACAGTCCTGACGCGAAGCGTTTCGTTCACTTTGCAGTGGGAAGACAAACAAGTGAACAGACAGATATAATACAGTAGAAGATCCATTAATAAAGGAAGTAGATCTGTGAATAAATTCAAACCCATTCTCTGTCACACGGAGCAATGCTTTTGACGAAGAAATTTGGGACAACTTGTTTCAAACAAATAATTTGAATTGAAAAGAGTGTGTACATATGAGTTGGGAATCTCAAGTTCAATTGCAAATCTAGTGTTGATGGATTGTAGGACCTTGTACAGGTAATTTAGGCCGTTTGGATTTTAGTTTCAACTACAAAATTAGCCTGTTGGAGTAGAATCCAGTTATAATTTTTTGACTCTTTACCCTTAATTAAAAGTTTTACTAATAGGACTTATGTATACATGGATATTTCATATTGAATCACAAGTACTATGAGTGTGTCTATCAAAAGTTGGAAATATAAGACTCCTCCCTTCACTGCATAAAAGTTCAAACAAATCTTTGATTAATCTTTAATTGGAACTGTCAGTTAAAGCCAAGTATAATGCAGTTAAGTGGTACAGTATAGTTCGTGAACCCCTTAGAGTCCCAGAAACGTTTTCAGGGATCTGCCAGGTCAAAAATATTTTCATAATAATATGAAGACATTATGTGTCTTTTTCACTCTCATCCCCTCACAGGTGTACAGTGGAGTTTTCCAGAGGCTACATTATGTGTGATGATGCTTCTTCTCTGCTGGCTAACAGAATATGTGCTTCTGTGTTCTTTTCCTTTAATACTTTCTCAATTTTAACTTTTTATATAGCAAATATTGGTAGATATAAATCACAGAAACAAAAGCTTTTGGGAATCCTCTATTATTTTTAAGAAGTAGGGGTCCTGAGATCAAAACATTAGGACCACTGATGCAGTTGACAAGAACATTTGAAGTCAATATAGTACAGGAGTAAAAGCATAACCCTGCCACTTACTAGAACTGTGACTCTGGGCAAGTTACTTATCTAAGCCTCAGTTTCCTTATCTGTAATGTTACCACCCTCAGAACTTTGTTGTGAAGATGAAATGAGATTATGCATGTAAAGTCCTTTTTACACCAGGTCTGACGCAGTAAAAGCAAAAACTTTTATCAAAAATAATGATCCTGTCTTAGAAAGGATACACAAGAAAATGGTAAACTGATAACTTTTGTTACCATTGGGCAGGGAACTTGTCATTGTATCCTATTCACATGGAAGTCGCAATTTATCAAAAGTAACGATTTAATGAAAACTCTAAAAATTTTTTTTAATTACCTTGTTCCTAATAGATAAAGGCCTTGTTCATTTCTGATGAAATTTTATCTCTGAAAAGAGCATTGACCATCAATGATGGTAGCTCTTAGTATATGCATTGTTTTGCTGTGGAGACTACAGCCAACTGCAAGTTAATTGGCTGATACCCAAGCATACCTGTATCACTTTGCCGCACACAGAATTTTAGCTAACCTAGTTTCCACATGCAAAGTGAAAAGGAAGTCCTGATTTCTAAAAAATAGTATACCTCTCCTACATCATCAGTCTCTCTCTTGTTATTAGAGAATTCCCAACAGTATACACACATGCTCTAGCATCTCCCTTGTTTTTTAAATGTGATCCCACAGGCCCCTCCAGCTACCATCCTATTTCCCTGATCTCCTTCACAGCCACACTTCTCAGAAGACTTATGTTACTATTCTGTTCCTACTTCTATACATCTGGTTGTCCCTTCCTCCCACTCCAACGGATTTCTGCTGGCTCTACTTCCAAAGTATAAGTCCACTCAGTTAGTTTCATCTCTGCCATTATCACACTACTCCAAGCCACTATCAGCCCTCCCTGGACTTCTGCAAAAGCCACTCCCTCTTGACCCCCATTATCTACTGAATTGTGTTCCCCCCAAATTCATATGTTGATCCCCTAACCCCCAATGTGACTTTATTTAGAAATAGGACTATAGGGAAGTAATTAAGGTTAAATGAGGTTGTAAGAGTGGGGCCCTAATCTGATAGGACTGGTGTCCTTATAAGAAGAGGAAGAGACACAAGAGATCTCTCCCTCTCTCCATGTGCACAGAAAGCAAAGCCACGTGAGGACACAGCGAGAAGGCAGCAGTCTACAACCAGGAAGAGAGCCCTCACCAGAAACCCTGATGGCACTGTGATCTGGGTGTTCTAGCCTCCAGACTGCAAGAATATAAATTTCTGTTTTTAAGCCAGTCTGGTATTTTTGTTATGGCAGCCTGAGTAGACTAATACAACCCCCTACATATATTTTTCACACAGCAGCCATAGTGATCTTCTTTAATTTATTTATTTTTATTGAAGTACACTTGATTTACAGTGTTGTGTTAGTTTCAGGTGTACAGCAGAGTGATTCAGATATATAGATATATAGATATATAGATGATGTGCTTTTTCAGATTCTTTTCCACTGTAGGTTATTACAAGATATTGAATATAGTTCCCATGCTATACAGTATATCCTTGCTGATTATCAATTTTATATATAGTAGTGTTTATATTTTAATCCCAAACTCCTAATTTATCCCTCCTCACTACCTTTACCCTTTGGTAACCATAAGTTTGTTTTCTATGTCTGTGAGTCTGTTTCTGTTTGGTAAATAAGTTTAGTTGTACCATTTTTTAGATTCCACATATGTGATATCATATAATATTTGTCTTTGTCTGACTTACTTCACTTAATATAATAATCTCTAGGTCCATCTATGTTGCTGCAAATGGCATTATTTCATTCTTTTTATGGCTGAGTAATATTCCATTTTATATATATATATATATATATATATATATATATATATTCCACATCTTCTTTATCCATTCATCTATCCATGGACATTTAGGTTGTTTCTGTGTCTTGGCTATTGTAAATAGTGCTGCTATGAACACTGGGGTGCCTGTAGCTTTTTGAATTAGAGTTTTCTCCAGATATATGTGCAGGAGTGGGATTGCTGGATCATATGGTAACTCTGTTTTTAGTTTTTGAAGGAAGAATGATCTCTTTAAAACCTAAATCAAATTGTGTCACTCCCTTGCTTAAAGGCCTTCAATAATTTTCCATTGAAATTAGCATCAGACTCTAACTCTTATATTGGCCTGAAAGCTATCCACCATCTGGCACCTGCCCATCACTTTGACCATACCTCAGGTCATCCTCCCTCACAGGCCTCACTCACACTAACTTCTCTCTGCCAGCAAAAATCTCAAGCTCATCCTTCTGCCTAAAAGTTCCCCCTGGGGCTTCCCTGGTGGCGCAGTGGTTGAGAGTCCTCCTGCCGATGCAGGGGGCGCGGGTTCGTGCCCTGGTCCGGGAAGATCCCACATGCCGCGGAGCGGCTGGGCCTGTGAGCCATGGCCGTTGAGCCTGCGAGTCCGGAGCCTGTGCTCCGCAATGGGAGAGGCCACAGCGGTGAGAGGCCCGCATACCAAAAAAAAAAAAAAAAAAATTTCCCCCCTGGTTTTTCACATGGTTTCTTCTGTAGTCTTGCCTACATGGAACTTCCTCAAGGATCTTCACCCACCTTTCTTAAACCAAGACTCAGTCTTCCCTACCACCTAAAAAACACTAGTTCATCACTCTAATTATTTCCTTCATAATTTATCACAGCTTCTAATTCGCTGTCTCTGTCTCTCTCTCTCTCTGACCCACTCACTCCCTCTCTCTCCATTTTCTTGTATAAATATAGGACTCCTTACTTTTTCCCTCCTTACAATGTAAGACTCAGGAGGGTATGTCCTTGTCTCCCGTGCTTTCTGCTGTGTCCTCAGAGCTTAGGAGGGTGCCTAGTACACAGGAAACCTTCAATAAATATGTGTTTAATCAAGGGCTGAATAAACATAAGACTGGCTGGAATTAATGAAATTCTGTTCAATGCAGTTTAGTACAGTTTTACTGGTATTGCCATAAAATAGATTGCCAGAGTGGAATTGCTGGGTCACAGAGTATACACATTTTTAATTTTGATAGATCAGAAGGACTGCTTTTTAATATTTAGTGTGACTGATTTGCCACTTTAAAATTTAATTATCACAAATTTAATTTTTTTTCCTCTTCTCCTTTGAAAAATGAGCCATTTCAAAACCTTTCTTTTTTCTCCCCCAAGTTTTTATGGTAACTGAGGCTTCATCGTTCATTTGCAAGAACCCTAGCTTTTGTTTTATATGGATAGATTAAATTGATAGAGCCCATTTATCTATAAATGCGTTATCTATAAATGAGTTGAATCTTCTTGTTGCACTGACCCCCCCATTACAAAATGAATGATGTACTTCAATGAGAGAAGAAAATACCCCCTTTTTCACATGTCATTCTTCTTCTCTGAATGTAGATATTTGTGGAAGACACAAAAGTACACACAGCACTAACACATGAAAACTCTAAGCTGAACATTTTAAATTTGAAATTTACAGTTGTTACAACAGATGACCCCCGACTAATCAGTTATGTAACAATACATATCACAATTACTTAACGGGAGGATATGCATTTATACTTTCTTGAAATCTTTCCAATTGAGCCCTCTGACATCAGTTAGAACCCAGAGCTAGGAATGCTTTCACACTTGTTTGAACTTTTGAATTAGCTTCATTCTATTTTGTTGTCATCAACAGTATCCCTAAACTTTTCCAGCTGCCTTCTAGCTGTTTGATGTGTATAAAGTATAAGGGTATGGATGGTTCCACACAAACATGTCCCCACTACCAGCAAAAACCATAAACCAGGTACATGTGATTCAGGACAGAGGACAGTATAATTGTCTTCAATTCAGTCCAGCTGTTATAATCCCCACCTTGAGTTCAATCAAAAGACAAACACTGCAAAGAATAATTTCAAATTTTGAAATGGATCAAATATTCAATAAAATTTTTTTAAATCTTATTCCTTTTTTTAAATGTTATCATGTTTTAATTTATAGGAGAAGAAATTTTGTCTCTGAAGATTATGAGCTGAACAGGCACACATTTGGCCTAATTATATACAGTTGAGGAATAATGGCTTCCACCTCTTTGTACAACTGCCGTAGTCACTCATGTATAATATCTCTGACCATGGGCATTTTTTTTTTTTTTTTTTTTTTTTTTTTGCGGTACACGGGCCTCTCACTGCTGTGGTCTCTCCCATTGCGGAGCACAGGTTCCGGATGCGCAGGCTCAGCAGCCATGGCTCACGGGCCCAGCGGCTCCGCGGCATGTGGGATCTTCCCGGACCGGGGCACGAACCCGTGTCCCCTGCATCGGCAGGCGGACTCTCAACCACTGCGCCACCAGGGAAGCCCCATGGGCATTTTTATGTTAACGTTATTTACAATGTTCCAATTGTAAGTTTACAATGTATAGCATATCTATTTTTTCTCTTTTTTTTAATTGAAGTATAGTTGATATATAATGTTGTGTTAGTTTAAGATATGCAGCAAAGTGATTCAGATATATATACATGTATTCTTATACATATATATGTATTCTTTTCAGATTCTTTTCCCTTATAGGTTATTTAAAAATATTGAGTAGATTTCCCTGTGCTATACAGTAGGTCCTTGCTGGTTATCTACTTTATATACAGTAGTGTGTATATTTTAATCCCAAACTCCTAATTTACCCTTGTTGTTCATCTATTTTATATTTAGTAATTTATATCTGCTAATCCCAAACTCCTAATTTATCCTTCCCTGCCTCCCTTTCCCCTTTGGTAACTATAAGTTTGTTTCCTCTGTCTGCGAGTTTATTTATGATTTAAGTTCATTTATATCTTTTTTTTTTTAAGATTCCACATATAAGTGATACCGTATGATATTTGTCTTTCTCTGTCTGGTGTACTTCACTTAGTATAATAATCTCTAGGTCCCTCCATGTTGCTGCAAAATCGTATTCCTAAGAAAATACTCTCCTATTACTTTTAAATATGACAGTCTGTACTTTATTGGCTGAATAATAATTAAATGAATGAATGAATTCATCTTAACAGATTTATTATTTTATCAGTCACTAACCATGACCAAAATTTAAACGTTCTTCCATTATTCCTTCAAATTGCATGGCAGAGTTCTGTTGTTCATTGTTTCCTAACAAATGTAGTCCAGAACCTTTAGGGTGACATTCACAGCCCTGTCCAATCTTACCACCAGTCTCTTCCCTTCCTTAATCCCCACTATTGCCCTGTATCCACAACCCTTCAGCTACGTTCAACTCTTAGCTCTTTTCCAAATGTATCCTGCATTTTTTCCTTCTGTTCTTTCTTCCAATCCCTCACACATTTTCATCTACTCAAACTCTACATCTTTCCTGTCCTACATCAGATGCCAGCGAAGTTTTCCCCCGCCCCTCACCTTCTTTCCCAATTAGAAGTATGTATCTCTTCAGTATTTCCCTGATTTCCCTGGCGCTCAGTATAGCATCTACTACAC
Organism: Tursiops truncatus; assembly: GCF_011762595.2. Lineage (NCBI taxonomy): Eukaryota > Metazoa > Chordata > Mammalia > Artiodactyla > Delphinidae > Tursiops > Tursiops truncatus. The sequence goes on along the minus strand of NC_047034.1, from coordinate 14,052,086 downwards.
TCTGAATTGTGTGCATCTGTATATATTGTTGATCTGCTCTATTAGATTAAAAGTTCCTAAGCATCAAAAGCCTGTGCTCGGGCTTCCCTGGTGGCGCAGTGGTTGGGAGTCCGCCTGCCGATGCAGGGGACGCGGGTTCGTGCCCCGGTCCGGGAGGATCCCACATGCCGCGGAGCGGCTGGGCCCGTGAGCCATGGCCGCTGAGCCTGCGCGTCCGGAGCCTGTGCTCCGCAACGGGAGAGGCCACAACAGTGAGAGGCCCGCGTACCGCGAGAAAAAAAAAAAAGCCTGTGCTCTCCATCTCGTATCCCCACACCAACTTTACTGAATCTTGTACATATCAGATGCTCAAAAGGGTTTAAAGAATTGAATGGAGCTGCTGGCCGACAATACTAAATGTTTCCCCTGACCATTTTGGCAACTCTGTCTTGCCACTTAGCAACGCCACCTAACATAGACACACTGTTCACACACATGGCAATAGATCATGAACCCAAAGGGTGTTTTCTTCTTCCTTTCTTGTACTGTCAGTCGATCTTTCATTCTGGAGCAACTCTACGTGTATGTGTGTGTCATGAAAAAATGTCTTCTTTGTCCCACCAGCCAGGAGCTCTGTAGACAGAGATGGCATTTTATACTGACCCATAAAGTCAGTATACACGTGAAATCAGTGGAAATTTTCTGACTGTGTTAACATTTTGCAGGCTTGGAAGTCCATGCTTAGATAACCATGGATAAGCACTTAAGGTTGATATTTGGGGATGGGTAACAAAGAGCATTTCTGTATTAAGACTGATTGGATTTTTACAAAATAAGTACTAGATAGAAATATGTTGATGAACTTTTGGAGAACTCAAAAATTAGCTTTATGAATGGGAAGGAATATAGATTGACAATGCCTCAAATTATTTGGCTTTCAGAAATCTAGAAAAATATTTTGTGTTGATTTTTTAGGCACTAAAATATGTAAAAGTCATCCAATTGACTGGATGTACGCGGCTCAAAGCCATGAATTTCAGGTGATGCTAAATGGGAACTTTTCTTATTTCTCGTGTTTCAGTGGTAACTAAACCAGAAGCTTGTCAATAACCAGTCCTTTATTTTATCATTATGACAAGATAAACTGTAACTTACAATAAAACGGAGACGCAGCATCCAAGTGGTTCAACTGAAGAAAACAAAAGTAAATATATTTAAATCTAGATTTCCCTGAAGTTCTCTGTGCAAAATAAGCAAACTTTCAATATGAGGTATTCTCTGGGTCTTGGCATTCGTGAGAATTAAGGAGGCAAAGGAATCCTACAACTGGGTTAGGATTTATAAGCCAAGAGTCACCCATTTTTAAATACGGAGCCCAAGATAAGGGGTGAAGCCAGAAGAAACCCCATTGGCTGGAAATGAAGTTGATGGTGACCAGGAAGATTAACCCCTTCCAAATGCAATAAGCACACATAAAACTCTGTTGATGAACACAGCAGTGCCGAGACATCACTGTTTTAGTTCATTACCAGGAGCAGGGTAAAAAGAGTCCTTAGGGCCAAGGTAAATGGGTTCAGTGAAAATGCACCTTAAAGACCAGAGGGAAGGCTCTGGAAACTGCTGGATCATCAGATCAATGGACTCAAAGATGACTAAGTTAGGTTGCTTTATGCAGTTTAAACATTTGTGCAGGGAGTCTCCCCATGCAGCCTTTTATTGACAGCTACAGATCAATGGTAATTTTTGATCATTTTCAACCTACATAAACCTATTGACCCCATGGCCACCTTTGGGGCACTTCAAGTAATCAAAAATAATCAGAGGAGATGGTGTAAAATTGTCTGACTGCCAAAGACTCCAAGTAGTTTCACGTGCCCCCAGGAGCAGAGTTGAGAGGTTAAAGTGTAGTTCACATTGCCAGCAGAACCTCAACTGGCGGAGTGTTCCAGAGAGTCTTGTCTTTATGTCTCATTAAAGGACTCACTGATCTGTATGTATTAGATTGCAGAGAATGAATTATTCCTGTTTTCCTTTGTTGAGTCATTCTTTTCTTCGGCTGCCTAACAGAAGTGGTTAATATACTTTTAGAATTAAAAAAAAATTAGCAATATTATGTGGTTGTACACATGGACAGGACAAAGACAAAAGGGAAGAAGGTATAAGTTAGGTAGCCCAAAGGTCAGGGATAACAAATATATATATATATATATATATATATATATCTCAAAAGAATCAGTAGGACAGAAAAGGGAAATAACAAACAAAACAATGACAATGAAAAGAAATCTTATTGAATTAAGATAATCTCCAGAGGGAAGGAAGAAAAGGGGCAGCAGCGGAGCGAAAAGAAGGAAGTTTTTAATGAGGACTTTCCCAGTCAGTGGGACAGAATGCTCCGTCCCCAAAGGAAGGAATGGAATCCAAATCACGTAAGGTCAACAGGGCTCAAGCAAATATTCTGAATTTAAGGAAAATCACAAGTAACTGAGTAAACAAACAAGACTCAACCTAATCCATAGAGTGAACTGTGCCCAGATTTTACAGTTGGTTTCTAAAATAGTGAACTCTGGGGTTAGATATCCATTCAGGGAAGAATAATATAAAGGATTTCCTAAAATGTCAAAGGATAAATCGGTTAGGGATTGTCTTGCCATTGTGAAGTTTTCTTTATTTTTTATGTGGACTTAACTAAATATTGACAAAAAGTATGGCTATCACTGAGGTTTATTTAAAGCATGCGTGTGTGTGTTGTAGTTTTGCAGAAATAACAAGTTGACATAATATGGGAACTTGTCTCAGTATAAATTTATGATAGAAAAATTCTCCTTCACGTTTCCTGTACATTTATGATATGTGATTATTTCTATATTTTAAGAAGATATATAGACCAAATTAAGCAAAACAACGGTTGTAATCACCTTTTGTAGGAGTCTACATGTAAACATTTCTGTGTCAGGCAGGCGTGAACTTCAACTTGAGACCTGCGGGTCATATTTCCACATTAGTTGGTGGAGGTTTTGAAGCCAGAACATTTTCAGTACTTCTGCTTTCAAGGATCTGGCTATAAATGTTTATTAAAAGAATCTATAATGAAATCAGTTTTGTTATTTTTTAAATGGCGGCCTGGAGTGTGTTGGATGACTGAATGTCAGTTAATCATTGAGCACTCATGGCACCGAAAGTGCTTGACAGTGTTGCCATCTAGGGGCTGAATGGAATTCTCAGCTCTGAAATAAACTGTAATGGAGCAGGTGCTGCTATGGACAATATACGTATGTTTTTGCTTTACAGCCCACATGCTTTTCGTGTTTCTTATGACAAAAGCTATCTCTAAATGTCCCCCAGCAGCCTACCTTTTTTCATATATAATCTGTTAGAGGTGATCACTGTTTGCTTTGGAGCTGATGCTTTTTTGGCATCTACTACTGAATATTCTGAACAAAGAATGGTTCTTTTTTGCATTATTAATCTTGCCCGTGTTTGCCCTATTTCCACAGAAAAGGAATCATTTATCAGAAAAGAATGTTTGTAATCGGGACTTGTAGCATATTCAACTTTAATATTCACTATGGTCATTCTATTTCTGTGCTGTATTTATCTAAAAGACCAATCCAGTGTTGTTGGAGAAATAAGTTTTAAATATTTATGATCTAACTTTTAATATTTTAAAAAAGAGAAATTAGTATTTCTGTATACTTTTTTTCAGAGCCTGGTCGCTTAGCAAATGTTTAAATATTAAAAGATTTCAAGAGTTCAGCCTGTAATATCATAATAGGACCTTACTGAAACAGGAAAATTGACTTTACAAGTTTTTGATAAGTAAAGGAAATTATATTTCCCCTGCTTGTGTTTAACACATAATAAGAAACATTAACTAATAGAAACTTATAAAACTTACAACCAAGAATGTGGGGGAATGGTGTCAAAAATTATTTCTATGGTGTGTTTTGGTTTCGTCTAACCAGTTTTTTTGGAAAGTGGTTCAGTTGGATTTTGCCACCTGGTTTTAGATTTTATTCAAAATGAGATTTGGATTCCCTCAAATTAAAAAGAATTTCCATACACATAACTTTGTCTGGTGCTTTCGGGTACTGCTCTCAGAAATAACTTTCTCTTCTTCATCTCATCTTCCTCTTCCTGTGCCCACCAAGAAAAGGACAATTGAAGATGATCTGTCACATTTAAGTGTCAAATAAACCAAAGCTGACCTCACATACCATTAAGTGTATATATCCTAGTAAACCAGTAAAAACTTCTTTGTGATTATTCACGTCCAATGGATATGGTACACAACAGAAAGTGTCTGTGTGTGTTTACCTATACATACATTACTGGTCCACTTGCAGACATAATTCCTATCTGTAAACAGACACTTCCATCCAGCCCAGATGTAGAAAGAGCACCCTGGGCTCTTTCAAAACATTAGGATTCTTAGGTCCAGTTTAATTATGCAAAATATGGTTAGTGCTGCTGTCCAAGCAGGAAAAAAACGAATTATGCTATCATTTTTTTTTCTTTTAAATTAACAAAGACCAAATACTCAAAGCCTAGCTAACAATTACTTTTGGTAAATTTCAGAGCTTTAGTTAGGATGTTTTTAACAAATGAGAATATTTTCACGTTGATATTAATAGTAGACTGCCCTCAGGGTGCTTGTGCATCTATAGTTCAGTTGGCTTATTGTTGTTTCCTTGTGTTTGTTTTATTGTCTTTGTAAAATGTAAATACACACCAAGAGAATGAGAGAGGGGGGAGATGGGGAGAGTCTTATGTAAAAAATAGTGTCGGGGTTTAATGAGAGAGAATTAGTGTTGCTCAGGTTCAATTTCCAAATCCTTAAGATTATTCCATTCTCTGCCACTCAACTTGGTACCACTGATTTCCATCATGAAATCATGCTACACTGACCTGAGACATCATAGATTTTTTTTATTGCTTTTGTAATATATTGCATCCCTTGGGTCGCAAGCTCTGAAAGGGCAAGGATCCTATCTGATCCAAGCTCTGTGTGTGTGTGTGTGTGTGTGTGTGTGTCTGAAATCACACAACATTAGGTAATATATTTAGCATGTGAAGAACAAGAAAAAACCATATTGTTTTCTTAATAATTCAAATCTCTGTTGTGATATTTCTGCTGTCATTGGTGAGGCGTCTTGGCCAAAGAATGACCTTCCAGCAATTGGTAGCAGTTTCCAAAAGGAAACTAAACTGTTCATTTTCTTCCAGGGGACGAGCCATCAAGCCCACCTGTTCGGCTTAGAACCCTTCACCACATATCACATTAGTGTTGTGGCCACAAACCGGGCAGGAGAAGTTTCAAGCCCCTGGACTCTAGTACGAACCCTAGAATCTTCCCCCAGTGGGCTGAGCTACTTTTCGGTGGAGCAGAAGGAGAACGGCCGGGCATTGCTACTGCGGTGGTCAGAGCCTGTAAGAACCAATGGTGTGATTAAGGTAATGTCTACCCTGAATATGCGATCATGTTTGGTATTCTACAGATAAATAGATGAGCCCTGACATGCCATCAGGTCACTGTGGGAAAACTCCCTTCACAGTCTGGTTAATTCTTCCTGATAGTTCCTCCAGGCGCTTAATCATAGATCAGAGAAAACTAGCTCACACGTGTTAAGCTTCCTATGAACCCAACGCTGTCTAAGTGCTCTCTATGGATTATCTCATTTAATCCGCACATCAGCCCTACTCTGTAGGTACCACTAAACCTCACTGGGCACATAAAGGCTAAATCACTGTCTGAGGCTAAACAACATTGCGACAACCGAATTGGGATTTGAAGCCAGGTAGTCACACCAAAACGGAACTCTAAATGACCATGTTCCTAGTGCCTCCCGAATTGTCCTTCCCAGCTCTTTGCTTAAGCTTTGCCTGATTTGCACTTTGAGCAGAGCTCACTCATCAGGAAACAGGAAGCCCCGCATGTCTGCTAAGTCCACGATGTCCCTATGTAGCCATGAGCAGCAGTCTTACTAATGTCACATCGAACCCCAGCTTCACCAGTCTGTGAGCGCCCAAATAAGGTTTCCATTATCATCCACATTTTGATGCTTTGAACCATCACCCACATAAGAGGCAGCATCATCACCCTTCTGATGTTCTTCTCCAAGGCTGCTGGCGACTCAGCTGTCCGTCTATTACTGCCTCTGCCTCTAGTCTCCTCTGGCCCTGGACCACCACTCAGGCCCTCATCCATCACCTCGTGCAGGCGGGGACTGCCACCCCCTGCAGATGCTGTAGACACTCTGCCTCTCCTTTACCACTCCCTCTCAAGGTGGCAAAGACCCCCCCACTAATTCCACATAGAACTTCTAAGACTAAGCTGTGACTTTTGATAAACCTTCCCTGAAAACCCCATAGTGGGATGCTGGCAGGAAATTACCTACAGCAGTGACTTAGATCTGTAACTAGAGCTCACAGACCCAGGCCCATCCTCATGGGCCTCCCTGTAGGCTGCCTCACTGCCTGGTACGGTGGCCACCTCTCTACCCACCTCCAGGTATGCTACAAGCTGCTTTCTACCAGCCCCTGGCATGTGACTGAGCCGGACTTTGGCTACTCTAGGACAGGAGGCCTGAGCCCTAGGAACCATGGCCTTAAAATCCAAGCCTCAGCCCTAAGGTCCCCATCAGAGCAAAGAGTATCTCTCTCACACCCATCAAAGCACCCCTCCTTGTGAGTGTTTATTTCCCATCCCAGTGTCTGCCTCTTCCTGGAATGATTGACAATAGAAATATCTACTCCTTTTACGTGTGTTTGTGGTTCACCAAATATTTATTGAGGCTTCTACTAAGTTCCAGGCAATTATTCAGGAGTGAACAAGACAGGCAAGGTCCCTGCTGTCATAGACCTTGTGTGTGTGTGAGAATACATGAACAGTGGGGCTACAGAGAGGCAAACAAAAAGCTAGTACACAAACCAGAAAATTTCAGAGAGTGGTGAATGCTATAAAGAATATTAAACAGAATAATGTAATTATGCCTGCTCGGGCTGTTTTAGCATGGATGATCATTTGAATTGAGTTGACGTTTGAGCTGAGCCCTGAATGACAAGACAGAGTCAGTCATGTGAAGATACGAGAGCAAAATGTTCAGACAAAGTGAACAGCAAATGCAAGGCCTGAAGCCAGGGATGAACTTGGTTTCTTCACATCAAGGGAAGAAAGCCAGTGTGGTTGAAGTTTGGGAGGGTTGGGGAGGGAAGATGATACTAGATGAGATTCAAGGGATTGGTGAAAGGTGGACTGTGTGCTCAACCTTGTGGGCTGTGATCAGAGCTTGGGATTTATTCTGAGTGTGATGAAAAACTACAGAAGGGTTTAGGCAAAGGGATAGCACAATCAAATTTATGTTTTTCCAAATCACTCTGGCTCCTATGTAGGAAATGGGCTATAAGGAGACCAGTGGAGTTTGGAATCTGTGAAAGAAGTCAGGGTAGAATTGACTGTGGCTTGAATTAGAGTGGGAGTTGAGAAGGTCAAGAAATGTGAGTGGATTGGGGATGTATCCAGAGGTAGAGATGACAAGGTCTGTTAATGGACTGAATGTGATACATGAAGGAAAAGTAGTACTTCAGAATGACATCTGGACTTTGGCCTTGAGTCATTGACTGGGAAGGGAAGGCTGGAAGATGTACAGGTTTGAGGGGATAAGTAGGTAGTTGGAAGTACAAGTCTAGAACACTCGAGAGAGTTCTTCATGAAGATATATGTATTTGGAATTCATTAGCAGATGAGTAGTATTCAAACCCATGGGCCTGGAGGACATCACCTATGGAGAGAATCTAACTCGAGATGAAGAGAGCCTGGGATCAAGCCCTGGGGAATACAAAAATTTAGAGGTCAAGAGTATGGAGAGGAGCTGTCAAGACACATGAGGTAGAAGGAAAAGTAGATGAGAGGGATGTCCCAGAAGGGAACAGAAAATGTGCCAATGGTGTTGAGAGATCCAGTAACATGAGGGCAGAGATATGACCCTGTATTTGGAAACCAGGAGGTCACTGTGATCTTCACAAGAAAATCAAATGTTGAAATGGGAAACCTGGTCGGGATGGTTTGAGGGAATAGGATAGCAACTCTTCAAAGAAGTATAGATGGAAAGAAAAAAACAGAGAAATGGGGCAGGAGCCAGGGGACTATGGTGTCAAGAAGTTTTATTCAAAAATCAGTGAAAGATCCTAGAGTACATTTAAATGTTAATGGAAATAACCCAGTAGAGGGAGATAAATCAGTGAAGCAAGAGATGATGAGAATAATTGCAAGAGGGAAATCTGTAGGAAGGAGGAGAGGACAGGATCCAGAGCTCAGGTGGACTTCAGTGGGGGCAGAGGTACTTCATCCATAGGAAAAGGAACAGAGGCAAATAGGGTACGTCTAGATTCACATGCCTATGGCAGTGATAATCTATAACATGAGAACATTCCTGTCTGACTGCCTCTACTTTCCTCAGTCAAATATATGGTTATGTCAACAACCACCTGTGAGGGAGAGAAGGGGGTATTGGCTGTTAGTGGGGAAAGGAGAAGATATTTCTTACTTTGAAAAATGAGAGAGCAAACATATGGTTTTATAGTTGGTAATCATCTATTTAAAAGTTATGGTAAGAAATTTAAAGTGACACCAGTCAATATATTTGAGAGTTTTTCTCCAAACCCAGTTAGAAGCTAAGGCCCAGAGGGAGAGCTGAATTTAACACTAGTTAGAGATTTGCCAGGTGAATATGGGGGAGGGGACAGAGAGTCAGAGAGACTTTCAAATTGATTGTGGAATCTAAGCTGTCTTCAGAAAATACTCTATTCCCCTTCCCTCAGGGGTATGATCTTGCCCTGAGACCCCCAACAAGAAAATCACACCAAAATACAATAGTCCAACATAAATAGATTTCCAGATCTAGGCTATTTAATCTTAAATAACATTAAAGTATATCAACAATCCAGGAACAACCTGTGGGAAGATTTGCCTCTCAAGGGACTCTGGTATTTGTCCATCTCATCTTAAGAGACATAATCACAGGGTCACGACCATGTACAGGAAGGTCTCCTGTCTCTCAGGTACACTGAAGCATGAAAAGATGGGGAACCATCATTCAAAAACATCTACATTCAAGCTAAGTTACCTCTCATCTTCCCCAAAGAACAATGAATAATATGGGTTGGAAACTTGCTCTACGTTTGTATCATGAGCATTCAGATGGTTTTCCCTGGAACAAAACAATACTTTGCTCCAAAGAAACCATCTATTCTTCTATAACTGGTAAGAGAAAACAGGGTGGGTTTTCCATTTTCTGGTCATCAGTTTGTACCTATGTTTTTGTATATGTGTATAACATGTATATGTACCTATGTACACGTGTGCATGTGTGCCCACACCAGACACTCACACATTTTCTGCCCTGGCACCCTGGTACTAATGATTAAGCATTATAATTCCATTTCCCAGTAAATGCTGTGGCAATAGACAATGTGGATAGGCCCAATTTAGCCTACTCAGGGTGAAATTAGAAGCTCTTAATTTTTATAAAATAGGGAATTTGAATACTATTCCCCACTTCTAAAAGATAAAAATGGGAGGAAACCCCGTGAGCGCTCTTTAAGTCAACGAATTAATTTCAGTGACTCTTAGCTTTTAGATATATGCTTACATGATATCCAACCTTAAAAAGAGAAAAGGCAAAGATCACATTCCCAAAATTCATATCAGAATGCTTCTTCTGGGTTAGGATCATCAAGGTGAGGAACAGGGGGCAGAAGGGGTTAAAAGGGACGAAGTAGTGACACCAAGAAATCATATGCTTTGTTCCCCATCTTCCTGCAGACGTACAATGTCTTCAGTGATGGTGTCTTGGAGTACGCCGGCCTGAATCGTCAATTTCTCTTCCGACGCCTGGACCCCTTCACGCTCTACACGCTGACGCTGGAGGCCTGCACCAGGGCGGGCTGTGCACACTCGGCACCCCAGCCTCTGTGGACAGAAGAAGCCGCACCCCAGTCTCAGCTGGCTCCCACCATCCAGTCTGTGGGGTCCACCAGCGTTGAGCTGAGCTGGTCAGAGCCCGTTAACCCAAACGGAAAGATAATTCGCTATGAAGTGATTCGCAGATGCTTCGAGGGAAAAGCTGGGGGGAATCAGACAATCCAGGACGATGAGAAAATTGTTTTCACAGAATATGATACTGAAAGGAATACATTTGTGTATAATGACACAGGTCTGCGGCCATGGATGCAGTGTGAATATAAAATCCACACTTGGAATTCAGCAGGCCGTACCTGCAGCTCTTGGAGTGTGGTAAGGACCAGGCAGGCACTTCCAGAAGGCCTCTCTCCACCTGAGATAGCCCAGGTATCTGTGAATCCCCCCAAACTGATGATTTCCTGGATCCCACCAGCACAGCCTAATGGCATTATCCAGTCCTATAGGCTTCAAAGGAACGGGGTGCTCTATCCTTTCAGCTTCGATGCCGAGACTTTCAATTATACTGATGAAGCGCTGCTTCCTTTTTCCACGTACAGATATGTAGTCACAGCCTGCACCAGTGAGGGCTGTTCCACTAGCACGCCTACCAGCATCACAACCCTTGAGGCTGCCCCTGCAGGGGTCCGCCCTCCAGCTCTTTGGACCATCAGTGCCACTCAAATAAATGCATCTTGGTCACCGCCATCAATTCAAAATGGAGAGATCACTCAGTATTTACTCAGACTGGATGGTAAGGAGTACCTTGCTGGGCAGAACCTGTCCCTGTTGGTTTCCCACCTGCAGCCTTCCACACAGTATAATCTCTCCCTAGTGGCCTGCACCAACGGAGGTTGCACAGCTAGTGTGGCAGAGTCTGCCTGGACGATGGAGGCCCCGCCACAAAACATGGACCCTCCAAAACTACAAGTCACGGGCTCAGAATCCATAGAAATCACCTGGAAACCGCCAGGAACCCCAAATGGCCAGATCAGAAGCTATGAACTTAGGAGGGACGGAACCATTGTCTATACCGGCCTGGAAACTCGCTATCATGATTTTACTCTCGCCCCAGGTGTGGAGTATGGCTACACAGTGATGGCCAACAACAGCCAAGGGGGTGTTTTGAGTCCACTTGTCAAAGATCGAACCAGCCCCTCAGCGCCTTCAGGGATGGAGCCTCCAAAATTGCTGGCCAAGGGCCCTCAGGACATCTTAGTGAGCTGGGACCCTCCAGTAAGGACAAACGGTCATATCGTCAACTACACCCTCTTCATCCGTGAGCTGTTTGAAAGAGAAACAAAAATCGTACACGTAAACACAACTCATAATTCTTTTGGTACACGGTCATTCATAGTAAACCAGCTGAAGCCATTTCACAGGTAGGTAACTGACCCTGGCTTTCCTGAGAACAAGCCACTGCCCCTTTCTATTGCGTGAGCCCTCGGTCAGTCCCAGTGGAGACTCTAACAGCAAGATGTGTGACGTGCCCAAGCCCCATCCGTTTAACCATCCAAGTAGACTAACTACGTCCTTATCCAGCCCAAACCTGCTTGATTACTTCTGGAGAGCAAAATTCTTGCAGGTGACATTTTGAGAGTCAGTTTTTTTAGAAATGTTTGCACTTCATCGCGATGTCTGTAACCAAGGAGTGGAGAGGTAGGGCCACTTCCCTGAGTCTGGTCCCTCCTGGAAACATGCCAGCCCCTGGTCAGTTCTGAGAACCCCAATGCGGTTCTCTGAACTAGACTGTGAGGCAAAGGAGTATTATTTTAAAGAATGAAAAAAGGGGCCGTCATTGAGAGCTATTGCCAGCCAGAGTTGGACTGATCCGAAATTTGCTCTGGGGCCAGCCCTCCTTATTGAATCCAGCACGTCTTCCAGGAATAGTGAGGCTCCTCTGACTATTTCCCCAGCCCTTCAGTCAGCTCTGATCTCGTGGTTTCTTGGGACGGTGCCACTCTGCCAGCTCCTGTTTTCTTAGTGGTCCCCTCTGAGCTCTCTGATGAGCAAGGGTGTGTGTTGCTTTCCACACAAAGGAATCTGACCACCAGCCCTCTTCCCATACTTTAAAGAATTGCTTGGCTTTTTTCCCCATCACATTTTAACTAACATACATCCCCAGAGAGAAGAGTAACAAAGGACATTGTATTCTTAAAATTTAGTAAAATGAACAGAACCACTTTAAAAGAATTAAAGGCTGGGTGTTGATTACCAACCACCATTGATAAAATTCATCTATTATTGTAATGTACTGATGTGTAGATTAGATCTCTCCTATAATTATCTCTGATATATAGTGCTGTTGAAATGAAACATTCGCAGTCTTATGCATATCCTAATGACAATTATTTAGGGTTGCATTAAATATTAAACAGTGATTAAAACTTCTGCAAGTATCTTCCATAGCTAATCCACATGCTCTGTGAGTTGGCTTTTCTCTTACTCTGATGCAGGGCATAAAAAAGGCCCATGTTAGCTGCAGAGCTGTACATTTCATCCCGGCTTCCTCTTTACCTGACTGGTACTTGCACGTTTTAAAGATCGTATCAGCTTGCTCCCCTCCGAAACTCTTATTCAAAAAGATTTCTAGGGAAAAAAAAAGTCTCTGGATGTGAGAGGGGCATTTTTCCCAGGCTGAAAAAAGAAAGTCTGATTTTTGTGAGAAACTTAGCCATGGGATTTAAGGCAATGAGAGATGCCCCTTCACCGTCCACTCTCATCGAAGATGTAAGTGACATTAACGACTTAGAATATCAACGGAATATTACTCAGCCATAAATAAGAATGAAAATTTTGTCATTTGCAACAATATGAGTAGACCTGGAGGGCATAATGCTTAGTGAAATAAGTCAGACAGAGAAAGACAAATACTGTATGTATTCACTTATATGTGGAATTTGAAAAATAAAACTAATGAATGGATGTAACAAAAGGGAAACCGACAGATACAGAGAATAAACTAGTGTTACCAATGAGGAGACGAGGAGGGAAGGGCAAGATAGGTGAGGGGGGTTAAGACATACAAACTACTGGGTATAAAATAAATAAGGTATGTGGACGTAATGTACAGCACAGGGAATATAGCCAATATTTTATAATAACTTTATATAGAGTATAAACAATAAAAAACATCAAATCACACACAAAAATAAAACCAGGGCTTCCCTGGTGGCGCAGTGGTTGAGAGTCCGCCTGCCGATGCAGGGCACGCGGGTTCGTGCCCCGGTCCGGGAGGATCCCACATGCCGCGGAGCGGTTGGGCCCGTGAGCCATGGCCGCTGGGCCTGCGCGTCCGGAGCCTGTGCTCCGCAACGGGAGAGGCCACAGCAGTGAGAGGCCCGCATACCGCAAGAAAAATAAATAAATAAAAATAAAACCAGAATATGACTTCTATATGAAGTTGGGATTCATGTCATTTGGGGTTTTTCCAGCAGCTTAATGTTTACTGAGTACTGCAAATTAGTGTGTCCTCCTTGAGGTACCCCCGAGATGGTCAGTAGGAAGAAGGATCCTGAGAATACCCTAAGAAGCAGGAGGAATCTGACCCAGAATTTTAAAACCACCAGAGATAATCCAGAAAACAAATAATCCAGACGTGGAAAATCAAAACTGAGTTCTCAGAATCGCTTAGAAGGCAGATCTGCCATTCACAGCTGTAGATCTGTTCACCAATTAACTGGCAGCCCATCACGGTGAAAATGGGCGTGAGAGGAGAGGGAGGGAAGGGGAAGCAGAAAAGGGAACTGGGAGACTCCCCAAAGGGAGAGAGAAGTGTAATTAAGAAGAGGGCAAGGGGAACAGAAAGAAAGCGAGGAAGTGAGCACAAGGCGGTGATTATCTGGAAGAGCGAAAGCAGAAAGTAGAAGACGGAAAAGCCTGGAAGCAAAAGAAATAAAGGGAGAAAGGGAGGTGGCTGGGGCTTGAGGGGAAATTAGGGGTGTCATAATATCATAAAAATTAGGGGCATGGAAAAGAGGGGGAAGCACTTATTTGCAGCCATAGGCACTTAAGACTAACAAAAGCCCCTTTTGTTGGAAGGGAAAAGTCCCTGTTATGTAAATAGACCTTTCCCAGTGGCAGGAGACCCGCTATGAAGCAAAACATAATTGATTGGTTGAGTTTAACTGGGTGGTGATAAGATGTCTCCATGATTGATAATCTGGTGTGTAGCTGGGTTAACTTTGGCCCCGGAAGTTCCCCATGTGGTGTAAGGGAGCCTGTTTTAAGATGTCAGGTATCAGGTGAGGGGGTTTATTAGCACAGAGACCTTGATTCCATGACGTTCCTTCCTGACCTGGAAACGTTCCTGGGGAATCATTTAGCTCCAGCTGCAGAGAGAGGAGCTCAGGGCTGCTGAAAACTCGTTCAAACTCCCAAGATCTGTATTCTCCCTCGCTGTGTTAAGGAACTCTACAGCATACCAGAATTTTCCTGCTGGAGAGTATCTTGAAAGTGTATTCATTCTATACATTCCTGTTTAGGGAAGAATCGTGCCCACCCTTTCCAGACAGGTGAGCATCTTCCTTTAGTTTGGAAAGCCAGGAGGTTTGAAAATGTTCTAAAATTTCCGTGGAAACATGACTTTGTTGTCCTTGAAAAGGGTTCGTTGTAGGTAAGAATAGATATAAACGTGTCTGTCTTTTTTTCAGAAAACACTTGGCCTTTTAAAGATTCTTCCCACGAAAATCGATTTTGCCAATAATGGGTTATTTCTGCCTTGTGTCCTGAAGGTATGAAGTTCGAATTCAAGCCTGCACCAGGCTGGGATGTGCATCAGGTGACTGGACATCCATACAGACCCCTGAGGTTGCACCTCGGATGCAACCGCCTCCACATCTAGAGGTCCAGACGGCTCCAGGGGGATTCCAGCCCATGGTTTCCCTTCTGTGGACAGGACCACTGCAGCCAAATGGACAGGTTTTATATTATGAATTGTACAGAAGACAAATAGCAGCTGAGCCTGGAAAATCAAACCCAGTGCTAACCTATAATGGAAGCTCAAGCTCTTTTATGGACATGGAACTACTGCCTTTCACAGAGTATGAATACCAGGTAAGGAATGTGTGTTACCAACAACTCGCACTGGGACGGGTGTGGGTACACGTCAGCGCCTGTCTGGAAAAAAATTGCTTGCAATCTAAAAAGCCACTTAAAGAAACATGGGACTTATGTCGTTTAATAATATTCTTTAAAAAAAATTTAAGCAGTAAATGAGGGAAGAAAGGCCATATTCATTTGCCTTCTTCATTTTCTCAGTTCTTGGTCCGTGTGATATAGGCTTGTTATTCCTATGCAGATTTCTGGTGAAGTATTTTCATTTCTTATTAATGAAGTGGTTTCTACCATTAAGCTTCTCTCTGTCAGTGTTGCCTTGGCTGGAAATACTCCTTGTGAAAAGATCACTTTGAAAATAACTCAGGAATTGTACCGAGAGAAAATAAAATCGAATGGGCGAGCATCTCTAGCCCCTGTGCTCAAGACAGACATAGACTGCTGAGAAAAGTCTAGAGGAAAACAACTAACCTGTGCATGGAGATGAATTAAGTTTTGTAGGAGGACAGCCTAGAAAAGAGGACTTCGCATATCTCTGAAAAGTCAGGAATTAAGAACACTATTCTGAAGGTATTTTGAAATCAATAGAAGACTTCCGTTAGGTTTGTTTTGTTTTGCCGTCTGGGTGCATTTGCAGTTTTCTTGTAACAAGCAGCTCCAGTTCCTGTGGGGGGATGATTCCTCCACCCCGTGCTCAGCCTTGGTGGGAGTGTCAATCAATGTGTCAGGCTGTCACCTAGCCAAGTGTTGGGCACCCAAGCGCTGCTCTGCCCCTCAGACTTGCCTGGGGCCTGATCTCCAGCAAAGTGACTCAGGATTTTAAAAGGTGGAGCTAAGTCCTGATAAAATATCTCTAACATCAATCCAAAAGCTTTTCTTATCCTCACCATTTCCAAGCCTGGTTCTTCAACTGTTCTTTTAATTACATATATAGTTGTCCCTCGGTATCCAAGGGGGGTTGTTTCCAGGACCCCTGCAGACACCAAACTCCTCAGATGCTCGAGTATCTTGTATAGAATGGTACAGTATTTGCATATAACCTACGCACATCTTCCCCTATACTTCAATTCATCTCTAGATTATTTATAATACCTAATGCAATGTAAGTGCCACGTAAATAGCTGTAAATACAATGTAAACGCTATGTCAGTAGTTGCAGGCAGGCAGCAAATTCAAGTTTTGCTTTTTGGAACTTTCTGGAATCCTCTTTTCAAATATTTTGGATCCACAGTTGGTTGAATCCACGGATACAGAAGTCATGGAGAAGGAGGGCTGACTGTACCCCCAATAAATTCCCTTTGCTTAAGTCTCTTGCTTGCAGTTTCAAAGGAAACTTCCTGAATGATGCAAGCACCACGTGCCAAGCACAAGACCAAGTGCAATTTTCTAGAAGAGGAAACGGAACCTTGAACAGCTTACCATAACCAGAAATAATAAGATCACGAAGTCACCAGGAATATGGCGAGCAAATCAGTGAGGGCAGTGATTAGAGGTAACAGTTTAGACGTGAAAGGAATGTGTTTTAGGCCAGTAATGTACAGGACAAATTTCCCAATGAAGTTAGTAAGAATTGAAAATATACATTGATTCTTGAATGGTGTGGAGAAATACATAGATGTAAACCCATAATCCCTTGTTTGCAATTCCAAATCTAAAAATCTCTTTAAAAGAAGTTGTTGGGTTTTCTATCTCTCTTTTTGTTTTCGGCCAAGCTGCGTGGCTTGCGGGATCTTAGTTCCCCGTCCATGGATCGAACCCAAGCCCACGGCAGTGAAAGCGCCGCATCCTAACCACTGGACTGCCAGGGAATTCCCCAAAACAAGTTTTTATCTAGGTTTGGTACAACTCATTCAACAGCAAAACCCAGTTTAAACAAACCACACTATTTACAGCATTTATTTATCTCATTTAATATGAATAGTTATATATTTTGCTACAGAAGTATTGTATTCTATTACAAGGGCATTCTGCAGATATTACAAAATATACAGTATATGCATTTTATTAACTTTCCCAAATCTGAAAAAATTAAAAATTATTTAAAAGCACTTCAGGTCCCAAGGGTTTAGGGTAAGGATTGTGGCTTATATCATGAAGGAACAAAATATCTATTGATGCCACAGTTGGAGAAAGAATACTGTTAGAAACAGCCAGAACCTATGTGGCCACTTTTTTGTTCTTTATCATTATCTTTACAGAAAAGTATCAAGTTATCAAAGACCTTTCTATTCTCAATTGTCTAGTCCCCTTTATGAATAAAAGTGCACCGTTGTAAGAGAGCTGAATGGAATCAGCATGAAATATTTGACCTCTAACTAGACAAAACTAAGTGACCTGTGGATACTGAAAGCAAACCAGTGATTGTAGCTTCTTTGGCATCATACTGTGTCATTGGGTTAAACAATTGGCCATATCATCTGTAAAGTCTTCCCTGAGTTTTCTAAGGAATGGTAAACTCCAAGCATGTATCTTAGCTCTGTCAGTTTTCTTACTGTGGGAGGATGGAGAGAATGAAAAGTGCCCACCAGACTGAGAAGGTATCTTGAGACCAAAAATTGAGACAAGCAGCTCCGTATAATCGATGGATCAGTTTATTACACTTACGCACAGGGTGGGATTGAGCGGACAATAATCCTGAAACACTGGCAGCTGCACTCTGCACCGTCAAGGGACCAATGGGACAGTTTTATAGTTAACCTAGGGTAGGGGGTACGTGCTTGGAAACAGGACGTGCATTCCTAAGTCAAGATTTATGAATCGGTAACTAGTTTTGTGGGCCCTGAGAACATGTCAGCGAAGGTCTTCATCGTTGTTTGGGGACTAACAGATCATAGAGGCCGCCTGGTCCTAGTGATTATGAAAGAATATCTACTAACTACAAAGCCCTTGAGGCAGAGAACTGATTCACTGCACAGACTGCACAGTTCAGTCCTGGGTAGGGGCAATGGAAGGCCAGGAGGAAAGGTACGAACCCAATATGGCAACAGTGATGCTAACAGCCATACACTCACCAGAAGCTAAGGACAACCAGTTACCAAGGGACCCACATTTCAGAGGGGAGACAAGTTAAGAACCTCAGGCTATGCTCTTTTATTTTTTTTGCAGTACGCGGGCCTCTCACTGCTGTGGCCTCTCCCGTTGCGGAGCACAGGCTCCGGACGCACAGGCTCAGCGGCCATGGCTCACGGGCCCAGCCGCTCTGCGGCATGTGGGATCTTCCCGGACCGGGGCACGAACCCGTGTCTCCGGCATCGGCAGGCGGGCTCTCAACCACTGCGCCACCAGGGAAGCCCCTATGCTGTCTCTTTTGTAACTGTTACTATCAGCCCTGTGTCAGGCTCCTCCCCCATACTCACATCACCCAAATGAAATTACTTAATTTGGTTTTCACAGCAGACTGACCTCAAATTTGCATTTACTAGCTAATCCCATGTTGTTACAACATAAGAAGGATAGAGAGCAGACAAAAAAAAAAAATCTAGTCTATCAGCCCCAAAACCAAGATTTTACAGGAAATATTTTGAAAAATATAGATTAAATGCTGAAATAAATGAACTAAACTATTGGATTTATTTAGCCTGTGCAAATGCTAAGTCTTTATAGATCCTGAGTTATCTTCCCGAAGTCATTTAGGAAGTAATGTACTATAAGAATTGATTTCCCTTTAACAAAAGAACATTTTGTCTTTGAGATGAATTTGAATTGCTCTCAAACCTGTCTGAGGGTTACTTTATCCACAGGCTGCTTTTCAGAAAACACCTTTATTGTCCTAGAGTCATTGGTTCGCCCACCATATCTGTGATTTGACCCTCCTACAGAGGATTGTGTTTTTGAGACAATCCATATATTCGTAGGGGATGAAAACAAAGAACCGAGAAACTGCCCAGAGATGGAAACCTATTCATCAGAAGGATGGTGAGGACCCATGGTCGGGTAGGTGGCCGTCCACCTGGTGTGCCTGGAGGGTGTCCAATGTCCCTCCCCACACCCCACTACCTGGCCCTACGTCATTGTATTCATTTCTGGTTTTGAGTTAAATCATTGAAGATAGCTCCCAAGCATTCCCTATGTTATCGAATGGGGGAGGGTGTCCTGCTGCTCGAGGCTAACAAAATCAATTACATACAAATGTAAATAAAACGGAAAGGTGCCTTTACTCAGAATGCTGGCCATCTGGGGATGGTGGACTTAGTGTCCCCAAAAACCACCTCCAAAGATTCCGCTTGGCCATGAAAGCTTTTCAAGGGAAACAGAGAAGTTATCTCAGTTAATCATTGACATAAGGGGTCAGAGTCTTCGCCATCCCCCACTGCATGCAGGCGTGTGATCTTCCTCTAGATCTCATCTTGGTCACACAGTTTGTTTGGGAGATTACTGAAGGGGAAGGTAGGGAAGAGATCTGGTCATCTGTTAGTTACTTATTCTTCATTTCTACTTCTTTGATCTATGGAAAACAAGTTAGGCCAGGTGTTGTGTGATTAAAAGATTTGAAAGGTGTGCTTGGACGGGAGATGAGTAGAGCACGGGGCCGCCTGGTATAAAAGTTAGTTACAATATAGCTTTGCTAAAGTGACAAGAAAAGGGGCTCCTTGCTGAGGGCGGTTTCCTGCAAAGAGCAGCTTACAACCCCCACTTGTCAGACATCATTCCATTTCTATGGGATTAGGGGCAGAGGTCTATCTTCCGTAACTTTTTCATGCTGACATAGGCACCATATTCTTTTTTTTTCCTTAATTAATTTTTATTGGAATATAGTTGCTTTACAATGTTGTGTTAGCTTCTGCTGTATAACAAAGTGAACCAGCTATATGTATACATATATCCCCTCTTTTTCAGATTTCCTTCCCATTTAGTTCACCACAGAGCATTGAGTAGAGTTCCTTGTGCTATACAGTAGGTTCTCATTAGTCATCTATTTTATACATAGTATCAATAGTGTATATATGTCAAGCCCAATCTCCCAAATCATCGCCCCCCTTCCCCCCTTGGTGTCCATACATTTAGGCACCGTATTCTCAGAGTGGAAGATGTCAACATGGGTCTCTTTGCTGACAAATTTAGTTGTAGCATCTCTTTGCTGACAATTTTAGTTGTCTGCTTACATATACGGGCAGAGCAAGCTACAATTATTTTGATGCACGCAAAGATATAGATTATTATGAGCAATAACGTTAATCCCATTGTCTTGAGGCCAGTTCTTGGAATTGTGCTAGCCATAGATTCAGTACTACTCAAGATGGAGCAGTTATGTCATGGCTACAGTCTGGTCATCATGCAGTTAGCTTTTTTCCTCTGGTGGCAGTTACAGTATCTATAGAACAACTCAGGAATGTGCATCAGACACCGAGTCTATGACTCTCTTGCCCTCACCATTAACTGCTCGGTTTTGTAGTTGGAGGGTGAGGAGGCCCTGCAGGATTCTGCTCGGTTCCACCTAGTCTAAATTAATTCATCAATCTGATGACCAATGATAGAGCTCTGGGAAAAAGAATACAGCACGGATAAATTCTGCTGAACGGGAGGGTCAAGAAATACCTGGAGAAAGAGATTCTCACTGAGAGAGGGGAGAATCATTTGCTACAGAAGATCTTGGAGGCAAGGACCAGCAGATGTCACCTCACAATGACTCACACATCAGTATGGGAACTGGCATGTTTGGTGGGCAGAAGCTGTGCGATTTTACAAGCACCTTCTAAGTTTTCAGTGATACCTCAAAATTGAACGCCCTAAGGCGTTAGTAGCTCTCGGTGTTTATAGTACAAACGGATTGCCCAAAGAGCGCATTCAAAATGCAGATGCAGAGGGGTGGGATGGCAATTCCCAGAAATCTGCATTTTTAACCAGCAGCTTCGGTGGTCCACAACCTACTTTTTTGAGAAATACTGTCCCGGAGGATACAGCCATGTCACTATGCTACTTAAGCCTGATTTTCTGGTGCGGCTTTCCTAAATCAGTGTTCTCAGCCCTGACTGCACATTAGAATCACCTGGGGAACTTTAACAACATTCTGGATGCCAAGGCCCCATCCGCCTGTAGTTCTGCTTATGGGGTGGGTCCAGGCATCAATGCATTTCAAAAGGTCCCTAGGTGATTCTAATGTACAGTCAGGGCTGAGAATCACAGTCCTAAACCATCGTAAACTGATTGCCTAAGTAAGTGAAGCCAACTCCCCTCAAGTGCCTAATTTACATGATGATAATTGATGACCAACCTATTTACCTTGGTCTGTCCATGGCTTTCCTGAATCAGAGTCGTATTTATTGTTTTGGATGAAGCTGGAAAGGTAGACAGAATATATTACCTGCTAAGCTCATGTCTTCGATTCATCAAATAATTTCTTTCACTCTTCCTCCTGGATTTTATTTGGTTTTGGTTGTCATTGTTTCATTTTGTTTTGTGTCTCACTTGGGAGGCCTGGATTTTGGTTGGAAGAGTAACATTCACCATCGTTTAAAACAGGAACTTTCTAGTTTTGATCCATTTCAACACAGCTTCTACAATTCTGGGATTCTGAAGGATCAAACTCTGAATGATCAGCTTTCATAAAACGAGTAAAGATCTGAAATTGAAATCACAGAAATTTGGAGTTTTTAAAAAACTATTTCACAAGGATGAAAGGGCTGGCTTTGCAGAGTGACGCAGTGCAGGGTCTCATCAGAGAACAAACATTTGTGAATTTCAGATATAATTTTATTTACCAAAATCCTACTTTCAAACTACTCTATAAATGTGTGATTCATACATCAATGAGGTGCCTCTTTACCAAATGAAATTCTTCCCATGCACAGACCTTTTCGTTCAATGCAGATTACAGGCTAGCTGTGCAGAATACACACGCAGCAGAGTGTTTTTTTCACAGACAGTACTCATTTCTATCATCAACCCTCTCAAAATTGGAATATATACTAATATATATGATATAAAGCTCCGAATTCTATGTGGGGAAGTTTCTAATTGTTCAGCAAGAAGATTCAGACAGTGGTCCCTGCAGGTTTCAGAGACGGACCTGGGTGTGAGTCTGCTTTTATAAGAAGCTTCCGTTTTGACCTGCGGGGAGAGAGCTGAGACCGCTGAGCAGTTCTCAGTAATTGCGCATTCACATTCATACTCTCGCTGAAGGCGATGACTCACCGCGGATTTGCTCGGGCCGCCATGGCCCCCCTTTCATTGAATCCTGCTGTCAGTGACTTAATTCGTTTTCCTGAAACTTCCCCACTTTGACAGATTTTTTTCGATAAGCACCCACGCACACCCAGAGTCTCCAAAGGCTTCTGGGGTCCCGGGGCTGGACCACTGAGACCCGACAAGTCCGCCTGGGAGGAAACCCCGTGTATGACGCACTCGAGTGTGGGTCTGATCTTGGAGCTGCTGCTATGGAAAGTTCCCCAGGACGGCAGCCTGCTACTTACTAACAGACCAACGCTGGCCCCGAACAATTCAGTCTGAAGGTTTACGCGGGAGAGGATGGAGGAATGGTTGGAGGGCAGACAGTCAAGTGGGTCCTCACTGTTCCTGCCAAAAGGAGCTGTGTGGCGACTCCAGCAGGGGACAGCGGAGACGTTCTCTGTGCCAGCCCCACGAAAGGCTGCAACAGCGTGGACGACAAGCTAGAAAGGAGAAGCAGAAAAGACAGCAGCTTTTAGTCCTTTCCCCCTATTTCTGGATCCTTGAGTAAATTAACCTCCTTCAGCCTTTCCTCACCTGGGAATGGTTCACTCCAGGGCTAGATTCTGGGGGCGTAAGTGAGGGTCGCCTACAACCATATGCTTTTAAAAATTCTCATCAAACACTGGTTTCTCTTGATTGGCCTTGGTCATCTATGATTTGTAAAACCTCACAGAATATTTTCTGACCCTAAGCGATTTGATTTTCTAACAGTTTTTAGCTTTACGTTGGATCAAAGCAAGTGACTATATAAACAACAGAGTCCTACTGTGTAGCACAGGAAACTATGTTCAATGTCATATGATAAACCATAATGGAAAAGACTATGAAAAAGAACACATATATGTATAACCGAATCACTTGGCGGTACAGCAGAAATGAACACAACATTGGAAATCAACTGTACTTCGATAAAATTTTTTTTAAAAAAAGCAAGTGAGGGTATGAGACCAGCTTCATACACTGATAGTCGTGTCATTATCCACCACCAAAATGGATATATGGAAGGATCAGTAGCGGTGTTTCTGAAACCTAATTTATTTATGTACTAATAAATTTATTGAATGAATTAGAAGTATATTATAAAATATAAATGTAAATAAATAATAAAACTAATTTTTTTAGTTTACTAAATAA
The DNA here is from genome assembly GCF_011762595.2 of Tursiops truncatus. Lineage (NCBI taxonomy): Eukaryota > Metazoa > Chordata > Mammalia > Artiodactyla > Delphinidae > Tursiops > Tursiops truncatus. Next base: position 14,028,793 of record NC_047034.1, on the reverse strand, counting down.
GAGTCCCACTTAGACCCTCGAGAAAACCTACATCATCAGTAAGGTGTCAGGACTATTTCTCTCCAAGTGAAAGCCAACTTTCCCTTAAATGGAAGAGAATTGTTTCTGCTCACCTGTCTGGGAAAGGGACTAAAGAAGTTCCTTGAAACCAAGGAAAAGGTGCAAACACTTTTTTCTCTCTCAAGAATCCCTCTGGGAGCCTGAGATGCAGGATTTGACACTGTTGGATTCATTCCTTCTCTCCTTCCTTCACCTCAGGTTGCCGTGTTTTGGCTTCATTTTTTTTGTTTTTACATCTTTATTGGAGTATAATTGCTTTACAGTGTTGTGTTAGTTTCTGCTGTACAACAAAGTGAATCAGCTCTATGTATACATATATCCCCATATCCCCTCCTTCTTGAGCCTCCCTCCCACCCTCCCTATCCCACCCCTCTAGGTGGACACAAAGCACCGAGCTGATCTCCCTGTGCTATGCAGCTGCTTCCCACTAGCTATCTATTTTACATTTGGTAGTGTATATATGTCCATGCCACTCTCTCACTTCATCCCAGCGTACCCTTCCCCCTCCCCGGGTCCTCAAGTCCATTCTCTTCATCTGCGTCTCTATTCCTGCTCTGCCACTAGGTTCATCAGTACCATTTTTCTAGATTTCATATATATGTGTTAATATACAGTATTTATTTTTCTCTTTCTGACTTACTTCACTCTGTGTGACAGACTCTAGGTCCATCCACATCACTACAAATGACTCAGTTTCGTTCCTTTCTATGGCTGAGTAATATTCCATTGTATATATGTGCCACATCTTCTTTATCCACTCATCTGTCGATAGACATTTTGGTTGCTTCCATGTCCTGGCTATTGTAAACAGTGCTGCCTCATTCTATACCAGACTCTCTCCAGGCATCAGAGAAAATGAGTACCCCAGCACTGCGTGATTCCACCCTTCTCTGTGCTTTGGTTTCCTTGTCTTTAAAATGTCGATAGGAGCACCATTGTACTCCTGGGCTTGCTTTGGGATGAAATGTGTTGATATGTGAATATGCTTAGGACAGCAACTCATACATAGAAGCTATTCAACTAGCATAATAATAACAGGTGTTATTATTATTACCCTCCCACCTCAGAGTGGAAAGAGGACTTCTGTCATCCAATATCCGTAAACCAACCAAGGGCAGGGTTCTTACTAATATCCTAGCACCATGTACTTTCCTGTGAGCAAGAGAATAAATGACCATGATTGAATAGGCCTGGGCGTGGGGCCCCCTCCTTCAGTCAGGGTTTCATGGGTATGTGGGAAACACTTTCAGCCAGAAACCAGAGCTGCCCCCGCAACTGCACACAGCAGCCATGCTACCGTGAAATCGTTAGAATCCTGATGCTCTTTCCCATTTGATGCTCACAGCCATTCTGTTTTCCAGATGAAAGAACTGAATGAAAATCATACAGTTTGGGCAAGATACTTTACTTCTTATAGGCTCACTTGCTCATTCAAAAATGGGTATATTGGGGACTTCGCTGGCTGTTCAGTGGTTAAGACTTCGCCTTCCCGGGCTTCCCTGGTGGCGCAATGGTTGAGAGTCCGCCTGCCGATGCAGGGGACACGGGTTCGTGCCCTGGTCCGGGAAGATCCCACATGCCGCAGAGCGGCTGGGCCCGTGAGCCATGGCCACTGAGCCTGCGCGTCCGGAGCCTGTGCTCCACAACGGGAGAGGCCACAACAGTGAGAGGCCCGCGTACCGCAAAAAAACCGACTTCGCCTTCCAATTCAGAGAGTGCAGGTTCGATCCCTGGTCGGGGAGCTAAGATTCCACATGCCTCGTGGCCAAAAATCCAAAATATAAAACAGAAGCAATATTGTAACAAATTCAATAAAGGCTTTAAAAATGGTCCACATCAAAAAAAAATCTTTTAAAAAAAAGGGTGTATTATGAGAACTAAGAAATTTTGTGTGTCCAGCAGGATGCCTGGTACACAGTAGGGCCGCCTCCCCACTCTACCCTCAGCCTCCCACTAAATAAAAGAAGGAGGTGCTTTCTTCCAAGAGGGAAAAGAGCCAGGTTAACAAAATTCTTATGTCACTAACAGTCATTAAGCCGGTGTTAGAATGTAAACATCTCTAACCAAGAGCACAATTGGCTCTGAAGGTGTGATGCCCCTTTGATGAGACAGTTCAACCTTCCTGGTCCTTGCTACTCTCTTCCCAGGAAAAGAATGATTTTCCCATGTTCCCACGGATAAGATTCTTTCGAACTCTGATAGTCTGATTCTACATTTCTGTGACTGGTAACTTGCTTCAGATTCCTTGTTTTCTCTTGCCATCACCCTTAACTCATTCCTCTCTTAAGAGATTTTTGGTATCGTATTTAGAGAAAATTCATTGAGCATGTTTTCTGTTTGGCTTACGGCTTGCATTTAATCAGGTATGAATCCCCCTAATGTATTTCTGACTGGCGTGAGGCTGTTGTCTGGTTAGTTTCTCCTACGGGATCTAAGCTGCTCCCCCCCACGACTCCCACAGCTCAAGGTTTTAAATGATTTATTGCTATTGGCTGACTCAAGCCGTGCATGCGTTCTAACACCTTAGAGCCTGAGCGCCACAGCTTAGACTGAAGACCATCAGGACATTTCGTGAATGGAAATCTGAATTCTGGCACTCGGGCCAGGGACCGTGTTCTTTTTGGCCATCAGGTCTTTTGTTGCAACAGGAGGTCATCTCTACCTGTGAGGGCGCACAGGAGCACGTCTGTTCTTTTTCTGTCCCTCATGGCACCCCCTAGGGCTCTACTCCTAAGCCTTTTGCCAGCGATCTCTACGTTGCCTTTGAGACAAGTTACTCGTCTGAAGATGGGTTGCTTCTCACCTTCCTGTTGACCCAACTCACTTAAGCCATGATTGATCCTCCTGTCTCTGTGTTGGAAGCTTGTTGGCTGGGCGTAAAACGTTCAATGCAACCAAGTTTTCTCCGAGTGAATGTAGGTAATGTAGAATTCCAACCTGCCCTCATGGCTTTTCACAAACGGTTCCTGCTCAGCGAGGTAGCCATAAAAATGAAGGTTCTCCAAAGTCACCTGAAACTTAGGAAAGGGTGAGACATGTTTTCCTTCTTTCCCTTTATCCTCTAAGTTGAGGATTTACTAACTTGTAGTTATTAAGCAGCCGCCAAGTTCAGAGTGTATGTCTAGTTGCTAGGATTGGTGCAGGAGGCTAAAAACCATGGACTCTGCCGCTCAGGGACTTAAAGTTGAGTTGATAAGACAAAGAAACAGACAACTCCTCATCTTCAGGGACAGCCCAGTCCCACACCAAACTCTCCTGGACACTCTCATTCCACTCTCTGGCCAGATGGTCTTGAGGAGCACGCGTGGTTCCTTGACATTAAAGACGAGAAGCATTCCACAGAGACATGAGGAGGGACTATTTCTCTATTTCTGCAGTCTCACAAAAGATGCTCTTTCCAAATGTCTCCATCCTTTTGAGCAAATGCACACTGTTATTGGTACCTTGGAAGGGTTCAAAATGTTCTCCCCTCCAGCAGTCAGAATCTCAGCAGGAAGCAGTTAAATGTCAAAAGGACATTTAAAGAGAATTTAATGAAAAGACTTTATGGAGGTATGGGCAGGATTAAGAGAATCAATAAGGGATATTAACATATTCTGGGACTAGCCATAGCCAGAAGCCATTACCTCTAGACCTAAAAGGACGAGAGGAAGAAGCTGTTTCCGGAACCCAGTAAATGCTATAGCCAGTGGGGTGGGGCTGCCATTCAGAAGCTGTGCCCATAGAGAAGGAACGCAGCCTGTTGCCAAACCAGGATGCCAAAGAGAGAGAGAAAGGAGAAAACAAAACCTTTCTCCTTCTTTTGTAAAGCAGTTTGCAGAACCAGCTTCACGGGCTACAGAGAGGAGCAGGGAAGGGCAGAGAATGGATCTGGGGACAAACAGAGAATACCCAGCACATCCCCTGTACCCCAGATTGGCGCCACTTCTCACCCATGTTGTGGCAATACCTTCTCCAGTAGAATTCTTTTGGGGCTAGAGGATCACCTGGCAAGCTTTGGCTTGCCACTCTGCGATTATTGATAAAACACTAAGTAACTCTGAAGGCTTTAGGAGGATTGCACTTAAGTACTTGGGCTAATGGTGTATTTCCATTAAGTTCCAAATAAATGTCTCTGTCTCTAGGAAGCAATCAAATCTACAGATGGTGACAAACACGTTAACATATTGAAGTAAATCAGATGCCGTCGATGAAAATCTTGAAGAAGATGGTCGAGGTTTTCTCTTGTAAATTGATTTATCTATCTGTTGGTGAATCTGATCATTACTAAGATGCCTATAAGTGTCTAGGAAACTGTACAGTTCTCTCCCAAAGGCATATTTTCAATGGAAATTGGAAACAAAATTCTTCACTTCGAAGAATCCATTGAATTGCTTCACCATTTTCTTTTTACATACTTTGGGGTGCTTTTGAGAAATGTTAATTCATAATAATGTTAAATGGAGGATGCCACCCAATCAACAGATTTTGACGCAGCAGCAGTATTTCTGAAAAGCCAGGCTTTTGTTTATTCTAACCCTCAGAGTTCTAGAGTGGAGAAGTACCCAGAGACAGAGACACAGAGAGACGAGGGCTGACCTCAGAATGTAGTGAGGGTTTTCAGATCTATTGTTGATCCATAACAGCCAAATGGACCCAGAAGTGAGTTACAGAATTGCTGTTTAGTCTCACTTTCTCTTCCAAGGGGTCATATCCTGACTTTTCACACAAATAATATAATAATAACCATCGTTATGTATTTAGTGCTTGCTTTGTGCTAAAGACTATGTTAAAAATTTTGCGTACATTAACTCATAATAATCATTTGAGACAAGGATTATTCTGAACAATTACCCTTAGAAATCCGAGGCACTGCGAGGTTAGTTAACATACCCAAGGATGCAGCCGGTGAGCAGGAGAACTCGAATTTGAACATAGAAATTCAAGTTCTACAGACTGTGTTCTTAAATTCACCCTCCGGTTACTCCAGATTGTGTTTGTGTACACCTCTGGGGCTTTCAAAATCTTAATAAAATATTTACAAATGTACTTATCCACCACCGCATTCCTCAAAGTTTATAGCAACTTTATTGCATGTAAATCTCAGAATAGTCCTGTGAGGTAGAGATTATTTTTTCCATATAATCAGGAAACTGAATGACCCAGTGAGGTGCCCAGTCAGAAGACGTTAGAGTCAGAACTTGAGTCCAGATGTTCTGATCCCAAATCCCATCCTCATTCTGCTGAAGCACAGTGTCCTCAAGTCACACCCATCAGGAGCATGAACTCCTGACTCTGCAAAGATAAACTGACTCGAGTTGTAATCTAGGCTGCATGACTTACTGGTTCTATGTTCTCAGCCAGTAATTTACTCTCTAAGCCTCAGTTTCCTTACCTGTAAAATTGGGAATGAAAAAGCCTACCTTAGTAGTTTTACTGACCAGGGTTCTTAGCCTCCTTAATCAATATAAATTGATCAGAGGCCAGACAAGAAATTCAGGCAAGGCTTTATCGGGGCCCCTGCTGCAGCAGGAGGGGAGCGAGAACAAGCAACAGGTCTCCTTGCTTGCTCGCCAAGACAGCGGGGAGCTGGTTCCTTACATGGGGTGAGGGTAGGGATGTGTCCGTGGGTCGGGTCAGAGGGTGGCTTAGGTGATCTGTCCACGCCTTTGGTGATGTTGAGTGCAGGGGGCATGTGCAGTCCCCCACTTTTGCTCCTGGCTCTTCAGAAGTGGCAGTTGGCTTTTTTTGGTCTTCTTGTATCTTTTTGTCCGTAATTTTGCCCCAGACTTGCATGCACATAGTTATTTTTAGTCCCTTATAGTTTCTTTGTATTTTGTAGCTCAAGGAGACGTTTGTCCAGATGCAAGAACTGCAGCAAAGGGTCCCAGGTCCCAGCCTGTTTCAGTAGGATTGCTGTGAGCTTTAAATAAGTTAATTTAAAGGCCAGGACAGTGTCACTCACATATAAAAGTAAAATTTAAGATATAAATATATAGGAATTAGTCAATATCCAGTTATCCCTCTACAATGTAAGTCAGATAGTCGCTCCTTTACAGGGAACCCTCCCTTGGCCTCCCATGAAATGCAGACTCCTCTCTGGCTCAGTGAGGTCTCTCATGGTCTGACTTTTGTCCACATCTGTCATCATCCTGTCACTCTCTGGCCCTTACTCTCCAAGTCCAGCTGCACCAAACTTTTTTGAGACTCCAGCCTCATGGTCTTTTGCGCTTGCCCTCCCTTTGCCTAGAATGTTCTCCCCCCAGGTCTTCATATGGTGGCCTCCTTCTTGTCCTTAGTATCCCAGCTTATCACCTCCTGAGAGCACCTCCTGGACGACTCACCCATTCTCTACTCCATTGCTGCAGGCTGTAAGTTGTTTCCTTTCTAGCACGTATCATCACCTTTTTGTCTTGTGTTTATTGGCTGGCTCTCCCTAACAGGGTGTTAACTCCAGCCTTGTTCCCTGTTGTCTCCCCAACTCATAGAATAGTGCCTGGAACATAGAATGGCTCAGTGAGTACGGATGATAAATAATCTTACCTAGTTAACTATACTGTCACTTTTTGAGAAGTTAATCATGATGGGTGATTGTGAGCTTAGCTTACTCTAGCAACTAATTCTGGAGAAAGGATATGTTTCCAGTGTTACGTTAGTAGGGTATAGTTATGATCTCAGTTAACACAGCGGAATTTTTACACATGTTTGGAACAGTAGGGAAAGTATTTGAGTAGCATTTGCCTCTGTATAACATGCAATATTGTTTAAAGCATGACACGTGGCAGCAGGTATGGATGCTGTGATGTTTGCGGTCATTGTCACCACCTCACTTTGGGGCTGTTCTCTGCAGAAACAGCCAGCCCGTGCAGGGGTCAATGACAGCTCTAGGGCAGGATCTCAAACACTTACAAGATGTGTCCAGACCCTCCTTCAATAGAAAAAAGTAGAGAGTTCAGGCTTTTACATCCCATACCTGTATTAGAAGGCTGGCCCTGCCACATACCAAGGTGCATAAACTTCTCCGTACCTCTGTTTCCCTGTGTGTAAACTGGTGATGATGCTAATACCAGCCTCATAGGATTGCTGAGAGGATGAAATAAACGAGTACATGTAATACCCTTATAAAAGTATACGCGCTCAATAAACCCATGACCTACTTTTACGTATCCTCCATGAGAGCTGGATGGGACTGGGTTCCTATTTTCTCTCAGGGAGAGCAGACACAAGCAATAAAAAGGAGTATGATAAATTCCAAATTTTCATTATCATTATGAACATCACATGGAAGCTAGTTTCAGTATTCCCCACTAATGCTGAAGCCAATTTTCCCCTCCTTATATTTTAGAAGAGAGCCATTAATATTTGTTGAGCACCCACAAAGGGCAAGGCTGTGTGCTCAGCAGTAGTGACAGAAGACACCCATTTCTAGCAAGGAAAACGTCTTATAATCTCTTTACTAGCTTCACATCTCTGAATTTCAAAAGCACCGGTAGAAAGGAACACAATGTTCTGCTGTACCCTTCGTCCCCTGGGTCCCAGAATTCAATTAAAATTGTGTTCCATCTTGCCCGATCCAAAGTGTTTTAGATTAAAGAAGCCCGGAAGGCAAGGACCCTATCTGTAAAAGCATAACTATTAATGGACCCAGCAAAGCACCATGCAAACAGAGATGCTGAGAAAAGTCCACCTGATGAGGAAAGAAAATCAGATAGGCAGATGGTTAAACAGATAGCTACACAGAGCTTTTCAGCAAGTTATTCCTTTACGACTGCAGCCTACAGGACTGTTCATGAAATTTTTAAAAAAAATCTTGTTATCGTTTCAGATTTATTGCCTTCCCTTTTTAGCCACGAGGCTCTCTTAACCACGTGTCCGTTTTGGCACGTTGCTCTTCGCACATATTCAAAACCCACGGCAAGCTACCCTTTAAAAGACATTAGCGTGAGTGCCATGGGAAAATATACTCCAAGGTTGTAGATGAATTGATATGATTTCCTTGATTGTATCTTTTTATTTATGAGGCATAATTTATGAGTGCTGGAGAGCAAACTGCAGTGAGTGATGACTAACTACAGCCCAAGTCATAAATCAGGAGCAGTGAAAAAAGAGGTGATTTTGATCGAATCTATTGAATTAGCTGTTGGCCTCAGCCAATACAGGTATCGGAAAGACCTTTTTAATATCTATTTGTCTCTCTTCTGGGAGTGTGATAACAATCTCATTACATGCCCCTAAGAAACAAATAATTTAATTGTTTGCCTCTTAACATGCAACCTATTTACTCTTCTTATTAATTACTGGCATGGCTGTTCATGTTGGATTTTTGTTTACTTCTGATGTGAATCGTCACAAAAATATATTCACATTCTCCAGTTTTTATAATGATGTTGCCTCCCTAACGCTGCTTGATATGAAACAGTATTGTTGAAATGTCTCTGTTTCATCAAACATTATCATTATTCCACAAGGAAGTGTGTTTTAGAATATCACAGAAGTTGCAGAGAACTGAAAAATCCCTCCATGTATTAATCCTCTGAGAGTAGCAGTTATACTGCAACTCATAACAAACAGCCTGGAAGAAAAAGCAAACTCTCAAATTGCTTCAAGGACAAGGATAGCCACTGTCACTTACATTAGGAGTCAGCAGATGAGAGGGTTTTTGTGAAAGATCACCGGCTGAATTTGGTTATTCCTGTTATCCATTTTTATATGGAATATGATAGCAAATACAAGACCAAGTAGACATCAGCTGGATGCTAACAGTATAGAACGCATCACTAGGTATGGCCTCTTGGTCTCATCAAGACTTGTAGCATTTCCCCAGCCAAAAGAATCATAAGGTATTTTTACCATTAAGGACTTTTTTATTCCATGATAAAGGAAAAACACATCAAGAAACCCTGGAAATGTGGAAATGTACATTAAGAGTTTCTCTTTGCAGTGAGGCTACACTTGGAAAGTATCAGTCCTGGGGAATGTTATTTTAGAAAGCTATGAGCCATTGAGTGAGACAACGCATTGAAATGAAAACTGCTTTACAGTTAAGTGTGGAAATTGTGCTATAAGCGTAACTAGGTCAGTAACATAAGCACCCAACGGGCCACCACTCTAAGAGAATTTCTGAAGCATCTCCCCTTCTCCCAGCCTCGGCAGAGTCATGGGTCCTTCTCTTTCTCTTTCACAAAATTTATTACAAGTGCTTCCATTCACAAATCTTGCTTTCCTTCTGGAATAAAATTAGAAGGAGAAATGTTGTAGGAGAGGAACTAGGAGCATTTTAGAATAGTTAATACTATTCATCTGGGCTGTAAAGAAAAAATAGACCCAACAAGTTCCAGAAAGATCAGTGTTTCAAGAAATTTGCACCTGGAGTGAAAACTAGGCAGCAAATGGTTGTTCTCCAAAGCTAGTGAACTCTGGTTCTGCTTGGAACTGTGGCCACAGTTCCAATAACTCAGTGGTGATCATTGCAGTTGTAACATACGCAGCCAGATACATGCTGTGTGCTTATTTGAATGGCTGAAGGTAATGACAAAAGTAATGCAAAGTACAACTCTAAATAGACAACCCATGAACAGAAATTGAAAAAATGTATGGTGCCTAGATTTGTGTTCCTGGTTCTATAGAGAAGAGCTCTCTATGTTTCTCAAATAAGACTGGGCACAAGAATCACTTGGAAATCTGTTAAAAAGGCAGGTTCCGAGATCTTTTCACTATAAATTATCTTACAAGAACGCAAGATGATTTTGATGATTGTAGCCAAGGAACACATTTTGACAAAGACTCCTCTGAAGGAAGATTTCTAAGAGGCAGTTTTCAACAGAGGACACACAACGGAGCCCATTGTTTCCACAGCAATGAGATCTGGGCAGCGTGGTGACAGATGCTGACATCTCATGTAATTAAAACTTTATAAAGCAAACTACAGTGATTAGACCTGGGGGATGGGAGGGGAGCAGAGTAAATAAAAGAACAGTTTTATTTTTTAATGGAAAACAGCATAAAGATGGTGATAGTCACTAGTTAGATATCAAAAATTAGATTGAGAACAAATAGATCTCTTCTTTCACTAGTCAGTTATAGAATTTATGGTTAGATCACTTTAGTTATTTTTAATGTATTCAAATAGTTAACCTGTGTTTTCCATGACATCTTCTTACATTGTAACTCCTTTCGCTGTTTCACCCAAAACGTTAGAGAGGAAAACACCCCAACTTGGCCAGTCCTGACTTGTTCTCATTTTTAACAGCTCTGCATTGGGAAGTTCCTAACTCGTGTGTGTGTGTGTGTGTGTGTGTGTGTACACACACATGTGCAAGTGTTCATTAAACCCAAATAATAAGTTACTTTAGTGGAAATTTTAATCATCTAATTTTTTTATTATAAAAAAATATGTTCAATTCCACTAATGCTGTGGGTTTAAGGATATTCTGAATAAAAGAAAGATAAAAGTATCCTTACATTTTTTTCTCTTGGCCATGGAATTCATAAGCTGTACTTCTGTTTCCAGCTCTTAAAATGTCCCTTCTTTTTTGCGAGTAGCTCACACACTGTTTATATACTCAGTGATGATGTGAGGGAACCTTGGGATACAAACCAGGTGGATTGGCTTATCAGTTAGGTAACAAGTAGATAGATAGGCAATAGATGATAGATAGGTAGATAGATAGATAGGATAGACTGAGATAGACAAAGTAGGCAACTCTACGTCTGTTCTCAAGATATTTAATTTCTTGATTCGTTAAAAATAAAAGATCAGGGCATATTACCCAAATTTTCCCACTCAAGATCTCTGCTTTTTCTTTCTCTACCATATAAAGATGGACCCAAATCTTGGGGCCATTATTTCTCAGTAGAAGTAAATCATAAGCATAATCTGTTAGTATTTTTATCCTGAACCTTGAACTATACTTTAGTTCCTTTATCTTTTTGTAATAAATTTATTTATTTTATTTTATTGTTTTACTCTATTCTTTTTGGCTGCGTTGGGTCTTCGTTGCTGCGCGTGGCTTTCTCTAGTTGCGGCAAGCGGGGGCTGCTCTTCGTTGTGGCACGCGGGCTTCTCATTGCTGTGGCTTCTGTTGTTGCGGAGCACGGGCTCTCGGCGCGCGGGCTTCAGTAGTTGTGGCTCGTGGGCTATAGAGCGTAGTCTCAGTAGTTGTGGCGCACGGGCTTAGTTGCTCCACGGCATGTGGGATCTTCCCGGACCAGGGCTTGAACCCGAGTCCCCAGAATTGGCAGGCGGATTCTTAACCACTGAGCCACCAGGAAAGCCCTAGTTCCTTTATCTCTTGCTTAGCTGGGCATAGACAAAAATCTACAGCGATTTTTGGATAAAGGACTTTTTACCTCGAGAGAGAGAGAGACAGAGAGAGAAAGAAAGAATATCACTGACAGTTTCTTTTTGACTTTTCTTCTGGTGGTTTGGTATAAGATACGATGCCTTGTTGGTACAAGATCTGTGAAATCCATAATGCTTCATTAGCACAGCTTTCTCTTCATTGTAACAGCTTTCATTTCCAGAGGAGCTCATGTAAATAGGCTGCTCCTGCTTTGCATAAGCATGTTGATTTATATGAATGCTATTTTGATCTGAAATTGATTGAATACTAAAAAGAAAGACTAGGAAAAAAGCACTGTATTATGAAGGTCTCCTGTCAAAGACAAAAGACACTAGATCCTACATACATTTCCACTTACTGATGGGGAATTCTGTATTGCCTAGGTTTTAGAAGAGAATATTTCTAAAGATCCGTAGCAAAATACCACACTATTGAGATGCAAGTATTTGAAAATACCATGGATTAAATTACGTTTTGGAACTAGGACTCCTCCACCCCCGTTTGCCCATGTAACGCAGAAAGGCATGAGGTCTAGTCCTATCTGCCAACAGCAGCATTAAAAAGCCTTAATAGATGGAATGCTCAGTAATTAATTGGCAACTTGCTGAATTTTTGTCAAGCCCAGTTGCACTTTCCTCCTTGCGTTCTCTATCCTTTGTGGCCCCCACTAAAATTCTGTATACCCTTAAATCACCAACCAACCAAAGCCCTTCTCTTGGCAAAGAATTTGATATCAATATGTGCACCTTATTTTGCATCCCTTTCTCAAGAATATTTTCCTTTCAGTCTTTGTTACTCGTCGTGTAATCAAAAATCCTCCACCGCAAGACATCAGCAGTAACAGAGGTTGGTCTGGAGCAGACTGGGGAGTCCACGACTGCTTCTCATCAGCCCTGAAATCTGACCTCCTCACCAATTACCTCCTATAGCTACCCTCCCTGTTGGAAGACTGACCATGGCCATTCCAGAGCGGATGCTAAGAGCAGCTACAGTTGTGTTCTGCCCTGTACTCTGTTTTCCATGGAGCCTAGCTTTCCCATTGCTAAGACAGTTTTCTGGGCCTATCAAAACAAACCTCTATCATTCGAGACAACCTGGGCATGTCTGTTTACCCTTGCAAGCTAAGAGACTTTACCCAATCCAGAATTGCAGGTAGGTAATTGTCTATAGAAAAGTCATTTCATATTCATGATCCTGAGTATCTTATTTATGTGTATGGATGACATACAGATCAAAAGCACAGTTTACTGGGAAGAGCAATAAAGTTTATTGGCGAGTAGAATTCTAGTTTCAGCTCTAGTGACTTCTGTCACCTTGAACGAGAGTCACATTTCAGAGCCTTGATTTCCTCATCTGTAAAAGGGGCTAATAATACATTCTCCAGCCACCTTACGAGGTTGTGTTGTGAGGACCAAGTCAGCGAACGTTTGTTAAAGTGCTTTGTAAAGTATAGAATTTATACAGATGTTAGTGGTTATTATGCAAACTATGAGAGAAATGGATCAGAGCTCTGAAAAGGACAGGTTCTGCTTTGTAAGTAGGTTAGTTACCTCTTTTTAAAATGTGGCATGTATGTCAACTATTTCTCAATAAAACCGGGGAAAAAAACGGGGTTTCTGGCAATCCTATCAGCAAGAGGAGATTTGCATTTGACAGCAATCGAAGAGCAATTCAACATCAGAAATTTTACTTTTACGAAGAAATCTGCAAAAAAAAAAAAAAAAGTACAGAAACACTGATAGAAGTTAGCCTAAGTACTGAAAATCTCTCCAATATTTATTTATTCTCTTAAAATTATTATTGATGCGAAAGCAAAATAAACAAAAATGAAACTAAACTCTCACTGCAAAGTGTTCTCCTACAGTGTTTTCTAAATATCTCGTATTTTGAACATTCTGCATGCTCTTTTAACACCGCACACCTAGAACGTGTGTACTAGAGAATCAAACAAGTTTTCCAGACTTGTCTTTAAAAGCTCAGAACAAATTTATACATATATATATATACACACACCTATATAATTATATAAAACATGTATATATCATATAATGGTATATATTGTAATTATTATCTATAGCGTATATATTGTATATATTGTAATATTTGTGTGTGTGTCTTTACATATATAAATACACAGAGACACCAAATGAGGGAACAATTTCCTGAGGTCAGACCTGCACAACACGAAAGCTTACTAAGGAAGACTCCTAGACGTGCAGACAGTCTGCTCGGATTGCCGTTTAGATCTATCATCCTGATTGATCACTGTGTGGTTGGCTATTATTGGGCCTAATTTAACCCTATCCACTCACACATCCATCTCCTCTGTCTATTGTACCTGACATTCTACAAATCACTTACTCATGCAAATGATGACCTAAGGCAACCTCTTAGGATATTCGTGTTTAATTATACAAATGGTGCTTGATAAATAAGATTACACCTCCTTCCATATGTTTATTCCCTCCTTGATGAAAGGAAAATTCAATTTTCATGCAGATTGGGTGGGGCCGGGGTTTAAGAATTGCTGAGTTTTATGGAGTCTGCAGATCCATCCAGTCTGCAGAAGCTGACAAAATCACTCCACACCCCGCACAGAGATGAGCAGTTTTTCATTAGGCTTAAATCAGCCATCAGCCAGCTTGCGTTCAGAAATCGGGACTCTAATAGGACCCCCTCTGTGTTCACAGGGTCAAAGGCTAAACACAGGAAGGACCCGCCCTCCTTTGCAATTACGAAGTTGCAAGATGCAAGTTTATCTCATTCTGTTGTTTTCAGTTGCTCTGAGTTGCCAACTTCTCTGCAGCCTGAAGTTTTCTGGCTTTTGACTGGTCTTACTGATTTCTTTTTGAGGTCTGGGCCGTGAATTCAGCAGGAAAAGCCTCCAGTAGCTGGACGCGGTGTAGAACTGGGCCCGCCCCCCCGGAAGGTCTCAGGGCCCCCAAGTTCCATGCCGTCTCTGCCACCCAAGCAGTGGTCAACATCAGTGCCCCGCAGAAGCCCAACGGGATTGTCAGTCTCTACAGATTGTTCTCCAACGATACCAGCGGGGCCCAGACGGTGGTGAGCAGCAGCATTCTGATCGGTTTATTTAAAACAAATTATAGGGGCTTCCCTGGTGGCGCAGTGGTTGAGAGTCCGACTGCCGATGCAGGGGACGCGGGTTCGTGCCCCGGTCCAGGAAAATCCCACATGCTGCAGAGCGGCTGGGCCGGTGAGCCGTGGCCGCTGAGCCTGCGCGTCCACAGCCTGTGCTCCACGACGGAAAAATCATAAACCATGGTGTCCTTGCTTTTTCTTATCCATCTGTTCTCAATTGCCCTGTGGTGACCTTAGTGGCCCAAAGATCCCTCTGCAAAGAAATAGCGTTAGGAAACGTACAGAATATATGTAAATGCTCTGGGAGAGGAGGGCTAAATGTGGTATTAAAGACTCCACAGATCTTTTAAGGAACCTAAGACTTTAGAGATAACCAAATTAGTTGAATTAATTGAATTAGAAAACACATGTCAAGCACTCAGCGTAGTAGTGGCTTATAGTAAGGGGCCAACAAAGGGTCTCTGTAGGTGGTGTAAATCTTAATATGAAAAAGGAAAACGTAGAGCAAAGGATATCCTCGGAATCCCCATTTTGGCACGAGCAAATCTCTAATAGCACACTGAAATCTCAGACTTTGTTTTGGTGACTTCTAGAAAGTTCTAGGTCTTTGGAAGAAACAACAGAACAGCTCAGCTCAGCCCTACTCCGCTGTTCGTGTATTAACACATTTGGGGCACATCGAGGAGACAGGATGGTCTGTGGAGGGAAATCATCTTTCACACTGTGTTTTAGCCCAGCCGTTCACTGAAAGGGACACTAAATAATCAACTAGACCAGTTCCTGCATTATTTAAATGAAGAGACTACCTGCCAGGGGATGAAGTCTCTTCTCTCTGCAGGACAGCTGGTGTCACTCTCACATTTCTCATAAATAAGTATAGATTAGAATACTTTGTTCACACAAACCTCATAGAGAAATTGCACAGATCCTGGTATGACATGATACATTATTTAGACCAATCGAGGGAACAATTTTGGCAAGTGTGGAGAAATCCTCTGAGGCCAGCGTAGCAGGTAGTGAAACACAATTTCAAAAGATAACTCACATGCAAGGAAGTCTTGTATGGAATGTTAAAGAAATATTAGCATATTTTCTACAAGGCTTCCGATTCAATAAATATAGATGATGTAAATACAATCAACCCTTGATTATCCATGCTTATAAAATGATAATATTAATAAACTCAAATAATTCCTATTTGGAGTGCCTTGTATGCATTTTTTTAAACAACAGGTAGCTCTTCTTAATTAAATGTTGCTTATGTCAATGTGAAAATGAGTTTCTAGTTTCTGAGCTCTTCTATTCCAAAGAGCACTTAGTAGAAGCACAATAAGGTAAAAATATTTGCTCCAGATAAACCAAAAAGTTTATAATGCAACCAAGATAATTGAGAAAAAACTATATTTCATACAGATCCATACCCTTAGAGGAAGACATGGACTTTCAAACTCTTAAATATGTAAATATACAAATAGATAATATATATTTCAAGCTCTTAAATACTCAACTCTAAGATTTGAGGGGATTTGAGGGGAGTTTTGACCCCAAAATTACATGCAAGTAACAATGGCAGAATATGGACCTTAGTGAATGTTGACTTAGAAATATAATATAATAAATATAATTCAAATATAGATTTTGTTTTTCGAAAAGGCATCATTCTGAGGGTCACAGAACCCGGTCAGTATTTTGTGATTTTTTGAGCCATTTTCTAATATCTCTTTATGGTAATAGACAACATTGTTCCCTGTGATTTCTACCCTGTTGCCTCAAACTTCTATCAAACTGTTATCTCATTGCATGTTTTTGCATGTTTAAGCCATGCCTCTCCAGCTGGATTGGTCATTCCTCAGGGTAGATATTGTGATAGATGCCAGGGTGCATCTCCCAGAGTAACTAGCACGGCACTCTATTCATAGAACGCATGGTACACGGTAAAAGTGAACCAACTGTCTGTGACTTGCCACTGGGCCTCATCTAGTCTTCTCTCTCCTCCTGCAGCTGGCTGAAGGCCTGGCCACCCAGCAGACGCTTCATGGCCTGCAGCCCTTCACGACCTACTCCATTGGGGTGGAGGCCTGTACTTGCTTCAATTGTTGCAGCCAAGGGCCAACAGCAGAGCTGAGAACTCCTTCTGCTCCGCCATCAGGACTGTCCTGTCCCCAGATCCAGACACTGGCCTCAAGGACAGCCTCCTTCCAGTGGAGTCCCCCACTGTTCCCCAACGGCGTCATTCAAAGGTAGCGTGGGAGAGCCAAAAGGACAAAGAAACCGAAATAAGGCATGAACACAGACATGCAGCTACCCAGCCCTCCCCAAGGAAGACTTGCTGATTGAACAGACACCTATAGCAACTTAGACAAATCAATTGATTTGCGTGGTCACATTCCCCACAAAGTGTTTCAATCATAAATCAGCTAAGGATAGAAAGGTGAACAACAAAATTTTCTTTAAATAAGAAAGGCGAGGCAAGAACTTCCCTGGCGGTCCAGTGGCTAAGACTCAGCACTTCCACTGCAGGGGGCACGGGATCGATCCCTGGTCCCTCATGCCACGCAGTGCATCCAAAAAATAAAAAAGGACAAGGCAGTGTGTTCCCATTCATTGAAAGGATGTGCTCTTCCTCATGGTTCCCTGGAATGTTTCATTCTACAGGGCTCAGCTAGAACATAAGGAACTTCTGTGACTAAATCAGAATTTCCTTGATCTAATTTAAAATGTCGTAATGAACCACTGTTTGAAAGACCACAGAAGTTATTTCACTCAAGATAATCTGGAGGAAAAAAAGATATTCTTTATTTTCAACAGAGAAGAACAGTTTTATCACTCTCTTCTAAAAAGAGAGAAATATCTTATCTCTACCAACAAGGATTCCTGGCTGCTGGGTGGACAGCAACATGTGTATACATGTGACTTCTCTTATCATTTCTCTGGTTCCATCTGCTGCCCATTTCCAACAGCATTAAATAAAGTGTTTCTGAGAACAGTCTCCCACCAATGGGAATTTGAAAGAGCTGGCAGTTCAGTGAGAACAAAAGATCAACAGGTTTAAAAGAGAGTGAGACTGATTCCTTTGCCCGTTTTCTCTTTACGTGTCCATTCTCATTCCAGCTATGAGCTCCAGCTCTACATGGCCTGCCCCCCGGATTCAGCCACCCCCTGTACTCCTAGCCAAACCGAGACAAAGTACGCTGGGCCAGGGCTGAGAGCCAGCCTCGGGGGTCTCCAGCCCTACACCACCTACAAGCTGAGGGTGGTGGCCCACAATGATTTGGGCAGCACGGCCTCTGACTGGATCAGCTTCATCACCCAAAAAGAATGTGAGTAGAAGTGGCTGCCGCCATAAGCCAAAAAGCTAGGAGGGCAGCCGCAGGGGAAGCTTGTCCTGAAAGGTAGGGGGAAAACAGTTTGCTAAAAGGACTGAGTGTTCAGTTCCTTCGAATGCTACTGAGACATCAGTGAACATGACTATGGGGGAAAAATGCCCATTGGATTCAATAATATGGAGATCAAGAGTGCATTTAGGAAGATGTTTCATGTAGCAATGGGATGAAAACCAATTAAGAGAAAGCTATTCCATGGGTAAGATGACTTCTTTTCTTTATTTATTTTGAGCTAACTTTTTAGAGAAGTTTGCCATTCCTTTTCTTTTCAAATGACGTGGCGTCATAGCTCGCATTTCTGGAAAGCTTTGATATACGGCGCTGCCAGGAAAAGCAAAAGGGCTACTGAGTGCAGAAAAGGGCAATTAGCTAATCCGTTGGGGCCTCCTGACATTTCTATAAAATAAGTCCTTTTCAGATTTTATAAGGTTTATATGTCTACTGTTTTAAAATGGCAAATACAAAAGGTATTAAGAATAAAATAAGTACTTATAATTAGAGCCAGCTACGTCATTTGTGGGTTCCACTGGAAAATGAAAATATGGGGCCCCTTGTTCAAAAATCGTTAACAATTTCAAGATAATGACAGCAGAGCATCAAACTAAGTCCATAATTCTTCTACATGAGGGATCCTGGGCATCTGCACAGGTCACACAACCATGAAGCCAGTCCTGCTTATAATCCCACCACACCCAGAGGCAACCACCATTAATATTTTGGCGTAATTCATTCCTTTAATCCCCTTTCTATGCAGAGTTGTTATTACATGGCTGAGATCATACTCTAATGAAAATTTCATAGTCTGCTTTCTATACTTGACATTATTTTATTTGCATTTCCCATGGCATTAAAAACTCTTTAGCCACCAAGGTTAATGGCTATATAACATTGCATCCTGTGAATAAATTGGGCATTTCAGTTGTTTCTAATATTTTCCTTTTATAAATGTGGTGAGAAAGTTTGTGAACAAATCTTTGTGTGAATGTCTGGTTATCTTCTTAAATGGCAACAAATGGAATTTACTACATCAGGAATTTTAAGGCTTTGCACACTTATTGCAAATTTGCTTTCCAGAAACATTATATCAGATTATAACCTCATCTTCGGTATTTGGCACTGACATTTTTAGAAGTAAGAGTTATGCATTCGTGAAAGTTCACTGCCTCATACGAAGACTTTAATGTACCCGAGCAGTAACATGGCAGGATGTTCGCAAGAGGTCATTTTTAGAGAGCACTTGCTCGTTCCTGGCACTGTTCAAGCGTTTTACAAATAATCCTTACCACAAACCTATGAAGTTAAGTACTATTATTAACCAAATTTATAGGTGAGAAAACTGAGGCAGGGCTGTGGACTGTGCACTACAATTCCAGGATGCCATTCACATTGATTAGAATCTGAAGTGAGGCTCCTGGAGCTATATGATGAGCTAAAGCCAGAGCTTAAGTCCCTCCAGTTTCCACACCTAGAAGGTAGAAGTGTTACTCTAAGCTCAGGATCACCCAGCTCAGCAGCACCCTCCGTACTGCTGTGTTAACCTGGTCAACTCACTACCTGCTTTCTGTAATAGAGATTTCAGACCTTCTCCACCCTCCTCAAACCTTCCACTTCTTCTCATCCCTTTCCCGCAAGCCTATACAATCCTCACCCACCTCTCCCTAGAGTCTTGGCAGAACTCCTTGCCTTGTAATTCACCAGGAAAGGAAATGTCATCAGTCAGTAATTTGCTCCCTTCCCACCCTAGACAGCCACGTGTCCTGCATCTGCATCATTCCCGCCAGGGACACGGCAGGAAGGGGTGGTCCTTCATCTGAAATAAACCTGCCTCTTGTGCTTTGAGTACCACTTCCTTCACTACTATTCATCATTTTTCTATCCTTAATCTTCAGTGTATCACTGTTGCTTCTGCCTTTCTAATGTTAAAGCGAACAGACTCCATTTCCCCTCTGGTTCCTGCCCCAGCTCCTCCCCACAGAGACAACTCTTCTAAAGAATGGTCTTCAAGTGCTTTCCCATTTTCTTTCTTCCCACATGTTCTTTAACTTCCTCCACACTGATTTCCACCTCATCCCTGCATGAAAATCTCTTCCTAAATTTGCCCTTGACCTCCACACTGATAATCCAGTGGGCTTTTTTGGGAACATTGGGGAACGTTGGGAACATTCAACGTGATTGAAGCCTCCATCCTTGGTAGAAAGTGGCTCCCCTTCGTTTTCATGACAAGTCTCTCCTGGGAAACCTGCGTCTTTGGATGTTCAGTGTTAGTCAACTTTGTTGCTTGATCTTCCACCAGCCAAGGTTTTTAAGCCTCAACCCTAAACTTTCTCTGCTCACACTTTCCCTTTTATCCCCTTCCTTCTTTTTTCCTCTCCTTCCCGCCTCACCTCTTCCCTCTTCGGCTGAGTTCATCTCCTCCAGGGCTTCAGTTCCGAAGGCTGACTCCCAAATGGCCACCTCCTCCCCGAGCTCCCTGCTTGAAATCCAGACGCTCACACCCAGCTTCCTTGCCTCCCTTTGAACTTCTCATAACCAGCTTGAGTTGGGCAGACCCCCGACAGAGGGCGCATCTTTCCTCTTGAATGTGCGCTTCCTTTGGCTCTCATTCTCTCCATTTTATCTCCAGCACTGGGCAGAGTCTTAGATACCCAAAATGTGTTGTTTAGTGAGTGAGTGAACGCATCCAGAACGTCTCACGTTTACCATTGGCACCACGCAATCAGTGTCCTTTGTCACCCAAGCTATAATCAAAGCAAAGTGTAATCGTTCTTCATAACGTCTACTGCCTAATTGTGTAACCTCCTTTTACCTTTTTGCCTATTCCTCTCGCTATCCTCCCTTCACAAACCCATAAAGAACTGTGAGAAACACTTATTCCTGAAATGAAAGTGTAGTCAAATGAATTCTGACTTAATAAAAAACGCTACTCCATACAAGGAATGGGACAAAACACCACCACCAGCTTTGAGAAGCAATTACCGTTTACAGTACAGACTGTCCCTTATGTACAATGGTTTGACTTCACGATGGTGCCAAAGTGATACACATTCAGTAGAAACTATACTTCAAACTTTGAATATTGATCTTTGTCAGGCTAGCGATCTGTAGTATGATTCTCTCTCATGATGCTGACGGCAGCTCCCAGTCAGCCACGCCATCAAAAGGGTAAACCACCAATACACTTACAACCATTCCATACCCGACACCCATTCTGTTTTTCACTTACAGTACAGTTTGCAATAAATTATAGGAGATACTCAACCGTTCAGTGTAAAATAGACTTTGCATTAAATGCTTTCTGCCCAGTAGGCTAATGTGAGTGTTCTGAGCACGTTTAAGGTGGGCTAGGCTAAGCGATGATGTTTGGTAGCTTCTGTGTATTAAATGCATTTTCAACGTAGGATATTTTCAATTTATGATGGGCTTATCGGGCGTAACCCCATCCTAAGTCAAGGGAGATCTGTATATTTATAAGCCAATTTTTCTACTTGTTCCAGGTTTTGTGTGTGTATCGCCAGAAGGCCAGGCCAAAACAGCTATGTGAGCTTTGCAGGTTGTCACCAATTCTCTTTTTCAACATGAAACTTAGTCTCTGCCAGACATTTTCCCCTTATGCTGGAAGAACAGAATGAACAGATTTAAGATGTCCTGCCTTTCTATTCTTCCTTGACATGGAAGAAGTGGCTGAAGGTTGCAGTAGCACTGAAGGAGAAAGCGTTCTCTTAATCTGTTTACTGGATCCACAGACATGGGAAAACACAATAGTTCACTGGCTGTTGTATGGGGTTTAAATACCATTTATGTTCCTTTTAACTCATTATACAAACTAGCAGAGAGAAAATGTGTATCGAAGAATACAAACCAGAAGATGCTTTGAAAACAGTATTTGCAATTTTATATAAACGTGATCAGAAAAAGGTCTAGAGAAGCATTAGCAACATATTCCGCCCCCTCTGCCTGAATTACACCTGCAGTGGAAGAGCAGAGGTGAGGTGTAAATGTTTAACAACTGGCCTCCATGAAAGAAAAATGTCCTGACTTGAAGCGCTCACCAATTTCCATGGTGTAAAGTACTCCCGCTTGGGTGATTTCAAGTTTCCAACGTGACAGCACTGAACACAGAGTTGGGAAAAGATCGTGTACCATTATGTAATATTTCCACCATCCCGATACAATAGATTTAAACAGCATGAGAGCATAGATAATAAAAGGTAGTGAAATAATTAAGAAGTTACAAAGTTTTAATATTTATTATCTTTGTTTTAATATAATTTATTTAGGTTTATATGATTTAATTTTTAATAGTGGCTGGGTTTAATAACCAACTCACAAAATTCCTGAATATTTAACCATCAGGATGAACCCACTCACCACTGAAGGGCACGCATAAAGTGAATTAGTAAAGCATGCTCCTTTAAATACATGTGTACTGATTTTAACAAAAAAGCACGGGCTTTGGCGTTAAGCAGGCCTGGGTTCAGATCCTTTGTCCCGTACCAGCTACTGACATTAAGCAGATTATTTGATCTCTCTAAACTTTAGTCTCCTCACATGGAAAATTAGGAACTAATTCTTACAAGATTGTTTTGAGGATTAAATAAAACAAAGTACATCAAGTACTTTATTGTACTTGCATTGTACTGCTTTATTGGCATAGTAGCTGTTATCATTCTCTCAGTCTTCAAATCCGTTATTCCTGATTATTTTGATAGTTTGATCACTCTTTTTCCTCAGGAAGATCTCCAAATCCTGCAAGGCAAATAAAGCCCCTTCCTTTTCTATTTTTGTACTGTTTATAAGCCTTCTCTTTGTCTGTACTGTTATGATGTAGGGGAGAAGTGGAAATCTACTGAAATTAAGTGACAGAAGGAAGCCACAGACAAATACAATAGTATGTTCCATTGTGATATTAGGCACAATTTGTGTTAAAATATATATATTTAAAGAGGGCTTGATAGCTCTTGTTTCAGTATTTGCAGAAAAATTTTCCTATAACTTTATGAAAATATTTTAAAAGATGAGAATCAAATTTGTCTTCATGGTTGAATCTTATGATCACAAAAGCGTAATTATTCCTTATTTTGTTATATTTCCTCACATCAGCAACAGATGGATTTAATTTTTAAAGGATATCCAATTTATTTCTACTGCTCACTTTTTTTTTCTTTTCTTAAAAGCCAATTTCATATATAGCTGGATCTTAATGCTCTTACAAATGTATTGATTATTTTGGAGAAAATGAGATCTCATGAAATAAATCTCTTCTGACTTGACAAGATGATATGGTATCCCTTCATTTGTTCCTACAAAAATGATTCATTTAAAAGATGAGCCTCAGTTAAGGATTATTCTTCCTTTATTTTAGTAAGGAGTTGAAAAACGAAAAGTTCTCATGCCTGTTAAATGCACACAACGTTGCTTCTCTATCTGATACAATACTTAGGAGACCTGGGCTTGATTATATACTAATGTACTGTGCTATTGATTGATTAGTCAGGGCAATGAATTATTATACTCGAATTGCTATTTGCAAGGCTTTTTAACTATCTTAGAAAACAAACGAACAGCTCAAGAAAAAGCTTTAAAAATAAATGGGTGCCAAAAGAACATAATTCACCATCTAAGCAGTTTAGTTAGGAGAAAATAAAATATTAACTTCATCTAGTCCTTGGGGCTTTGTAGCAATAAATATTGATTTGATATGAAAAATAGCTATCCACTGTAGTTAATAGTGTTAAGGATACTTTAGCTGTTAAAAGAAGGAAAATGCAACAAAATATAAGCTCCGGGGCTATGCTGATGAGCAGAACCATTGTATGTTAATAGTTGTATTTCATAAAACACCACTCTCCATTGATTTTTGTTTGGAAAGCAGGTGCGACATTGCTGAGAAAGCATTTCACATGCGTTCCCATGGTTTTCTTTTCACCCCCAAAGCCAGTTTTTTCCTTTAAGCAGTAAGGGAAATAGGAAGGGTTCCAGCAAGGACAAAAAAAAAAATGTGTGCTCATATTTTAAAATAAAAAACACACTATTTTTAGGACTTACAACCTTCTCCCACATATTTTTAGAACTTACAACCTTCTCCCACTTATTTTTAGAACTTAGAGACTTCTTCCACCTCTTTTTAGAACTTGCAACCTTCTCTCAACTATTTTTAGAACTTGAACCTTCGTCCAACTATTTTTAGAACTTACATCCTTCTCCCAACAGTGCCCCAGTACCGTGCCCCTTTCTCGGTGGACAGCAATCTATCCGTGGTATGTGTGGACTGGAGTGGCTCCTTCCTGCTGAACGGGCGGCTGAAGGAGTTCGTCTTGACCGATGGAGGGCAGCGCGTGTACAGCGGCCTCGACACCACCCTCTACATCCCAAAGACGGCGGACAGAAGTGAGTTTCCCACTCCCATTTCTCAGGGCACAAGAAGCTGGGTTTCCCAGCTTTCCGAGATGCTCAATCTGACGTTCTGAAAGGTGACCTCAGATGGTCATCATTAACATGTCCTGGGTTAAGTGGTCACTTCTCGTGGGAAAGCGACTACTTGGCATCAATCAGGTTTTCCTGATGACGCTTCTGATGTGGTCCTCTGAGCACTGCCTCTGCTGACGTGAGGGTCCCCAGGAACAAGACCAGAGGGCAGGTTATGTGCCCTAGAGAGATAAAACCCACAGGCAAAGAGTATCCCAAAATAACACACTTTTAGGGACTTCGGAGACTCTCTCGATACATCCACAGCCTCCAAAGAGAGCATAATCAGGCCATGACCATCCCCAAATCTTAGACCCTGAGTAAGGGCTTTCCTTAACCAACATCGGTATCTGTTCTTGGAACAACAACGCTCTTCCCTCTAAAGCTGAATACTTTCTCCCTACTTAATTCCATGTCCTTCTTCTGTTTGTCTTGTTTTTAAATTGAAATGAGAAAAAGCTTTTCAAGGTACTAAGTATCTTCTAATGATAAACATGGCCACAGGACCAATAGATGTGAGGCCCTTTTGGGCAATCTGGTCTTATACAGTGAATTCATTAGTGGTTGATTTTTTTTAGTTTCCTTGAAAATATGTACTATTTCTTTTGGCTAAAAGGGGCAGGTAAACAATGAGCTCCAGCATTGCATTTACAGCATTTGAAACTTATCAGTAACATCTTTACAACAATTCAGCTCCACATTTTCATGGTCACAGTTCTTGGTCACCTGGGCAGTTTGTTGGGATGGGGAGATGGCCTGAAAGTTGGGAAATACGGGTTCTACCCCTGGCCAGACCTCTAATCATCTGTGTGACTTACAAGACTCACTTCCCTCAGGCTCCTGGCTACTGTAAGAGGTATTTAGACCATTTGATTTCCCAGATCCCTGTTGAGCCTTCCTGCTTAGTAGAAAACTCTGGGTTGCCTAGTGAAAGGAACACCTGTAAGTTTAAAGGAACAGGTTCAGATTATATGCATAACAAGATACATTCTGTGAATTAGCCTTTATTCTTCAGATAATTCTTTTCCTTTGCTATATAATCTCTAAACTTCTTTAGCTCTGTTACATATATATATGTTATTATATAGGTAACATATATGTAATAACATATATGTTATATACGTTATTACACTAATGATAGCTGTTTTTCTTGATAGTTTTTAAGTTAGAAATAAGTTTGCATAATAGGTAAAACCTCATAACTTGATGTGGAATCCTGTTTTCAAACTCCTTCATGCTATAATACATTGCTTTTCTGGAACTGTGCCCACTGTTTGTAGATGTTGAATAACTGACTCATTTACCTTTGTCTAGCTTTCTTTTTCCAGGTCATCTGCACTACAGATGAAGGAAGTGTTAAGACACCTTTGATTCAATATGATACCAGCACTGGATTTGGTAAACATTTAACTCAAATCCTATTTAGTGTAGTATCTACTCATTTTCCTAAAGAAACATGCATGTTTGTTTATATGTATTTGTGTTTCTGTATGCATACATGTTTGTTTATACATATGTATCTATACATCTTCCATACACCATATGGAAGAAATTGTGTTAAGTGTTGTAAGAATTTTTTTAAGTCCTCTTGAAACTTACATTAGGCAAGGAGTTAGGGTAAACTCTTAAAATGCCAAATCATTGAATTGTAGATGCAGAGAGATATGACTAAAGTTCTCTCCTAACCACAGATTCTGTCAATAAAGAGCTATATGAATTTGTGCACAAAAAAAAAGTGAATTTATAGAGAAAGCCAGAGGAAAGAGAAAATACCCTAATGCCAATTTGTGTTGATAATAACGATAATATTCCAGATTCAGAGTTAGGGTTAGCAAAGTGTAGCCCCCCTCTCATGGAGTTCAATTTTTAATTTTAGTCACCTTCTCTCCCTCCCTTAAACATCCTCACCCCAGTGCTAAATGCTTCCCCTTTAATCAACTTGCCCTGACAATGTGGGTGTGAAGGCCAAGCAGACCCATCCAGTCCTTGAGGGGCTGCAAAGGGGGAAGGCTGTCAAAAGAGTAGGCATTTACAGCTGTGTCTGTCCTTCTTCCTCTTGGCCACGAGCATTGGCTTTAGAAGAGCAGCTCCCTGGCCTCTGCTGCATGCCAGCCTGCATGGCGGCTGCGTGGATCCAGAGGCTTCTGAGCTGGTGCTAGCAAAGGGCTGGGATGGAGATGATCTCTGAGACTTTCTCCCACTCAGATTGCCAGGCCGACGGCGATTCCACAGCTTAACGCTGTTCTGCAGTGATCCCATAAGCCTTTCCGAGTCTGCCCCGCTCATTCCAGCTTTCCCACAACCACAGACTTGACAGTCCTGCTACTCCCCATCCTTCGATCCTGCATCCGTGGAAAGCCCTTACTTAGCACAGGGACTGGCACAGGGTAAATGCTCATTAAATGTGAGCTACGTCTATCAGCCTCATGTGCAGAGAATCACATCAACTGAACTCTTAACACCTGAATAGAAATGAAAGGTAAGTGGTCCCTTTGCTAAAGGATTTCCATCCCTAGGAAGCTCTCCCAGGGCATTTGAGTGATGACTTGCAGAGCTTTTGTTACTTAACAGAGAGGCCAGAGTACAAGAAGTACTATAAAGACCACATGTTAGTGAGCACAAGCTGTTAACATCCCAATGGAAAATGGTATCTCACGTCTCAAAATCCAGTTTGCAAGAAACGTCGCAGGAACAGGGCTGTTGCATGAAGTGAGGGAACCCTGGATCCACACAGCATTGACTGTGTATGTAATGGGGTTTCTGTAGCAATATTAGTCTGGGACCCAACCCTCACATGAGCCCAGAAAGGACTGCTCCCCAGGCACACAGCTGTGAAGTAGGCTTTTCCCAAGGTTACTTTGGTAACCCTCTTAAAAAATCCCCTCATCCCCCCTCCAACTGTATTTCCCGGGAGCGTGCCAAGGCAGCTGCAGTTTCCAACCTGAGAGGTGTCAGCAAGGTCTCCCAAGGGCTGTAAACGTCTCCTTACACCCACCGACCCACTGCACCATTTCCCCAGCCTGAACACAAGTGCAACAAAGCACTATACATGCCTTTCTAATTTATTAAACAACAGAGCAAGAAATCACAAAATTGCCTTCTGAAATAGCATTTCCTTTTTCTGTCCCTGGGTTTTGCAGGCCTGGTGCTGACAACTCCTGGAGAAAAGAAAGGATCAGGGAACAAAAGCACGGAGTTCTACAGCGAGTTATGGTTCATAGTGTTAATGGCAATTCTGGGCTTGATCTTGTTGGCCATTTTTCTGTCCCTGATACTACAGAGAAAAATCCTCAAAGAACCATATATAAGAGAGAGGCCTCCTTTAGTGCCTCTTCCAAAGCGGATGTCTCCATTGAATGTATACCCACCGGGGGAAACCCATATGGTATGTCTCTAAAGGCGGCCTCATTTCTCTATCACTGGACTAAAATATTTGTTTGTATTTAGAAGGAAATATTTTCAGAGCCATAGTAGCAAGGGACTAGATGACACTTATGTTTGGCTAAATGTGGAGACCAAGGGAGACTAACCCTAGAAGAGCATTCTCAACTTTGGCTGCACGTTAGAATCACCTGGTGCTACAGACTGAATATTTGTGTCCCCCCAAAATTCATGTGTTGAAACCCTAATCCCAAGTGTGATGGTATATGGGGGAAGGGCCTTTGGGAGGTAGTTAGGTCATGAGGGTGGAGCCCTCATGAATGGGATTAGTGCCCTTATAAAGAGACCCCAGGGAGCTCCCTTGTCCTTTCCACCATGTGAGGACAAGGAAGTGGGCCCACACCAGACACTCAATCTGCTGGCACCTTGATCTTGGACTTCCCAGCCTCCAGAATTTAAGAAATAAATGTCTGTTGCCTCTAGGTCATCCAGTCCATGGTATTCTGTTATAGCAGCCCTAACGGGCTAAGACATCTGGGAAAGTTTTTAAAATGCTGATACCTGGACCTTATCCCAGAAATTCTGATTTCATTGGCCTTGGATGGGGCCTGGGGATTGGTATTCTTTTTTTAACTCCGAAAGTGATTCTAATGTGCACCAGGGGTGAGTATTTCTGCTTTGTAGTTGTAAGTCAGGGGATGGTGGAGGAGAGTTGTATATTGAAATCACCTGGAGAATTTATAGGTTATATTACTGTGTAACTTGGGGAATTAGAAATAAAAGGGGAGATAGGGAAGGACTTAAGTGCCAGCAGTCCTGGGTCTGTTCTTGACCCTGACACCCTGCGCCAGTGCAGATGGATGACTCCTTGTGGCTCCAGACCACGGACCACCTACTGCCAAGATGGAGGTCAGGCAAAGATCTGGGGGGTGAAGGTCACACGGAGGGTGACACAAGGCATCGCTGCACCAAGCACTCATTGAAGAGGTAAAAGATGACTGAATCCCATGGTGCAGTCTGGCCTGGGGCTGTGTCTACCTGGGCAAGGAAAGGCTGTAATTTATAAATCCCCCAGGTACCAGTCTGCTCCCCAAACTGTGTGCCAAAATGCATCTGCCCAAGGGGACCCCTTTTCCCCAGTTTGCACAAAGGTTCTATATGAGCTAGTGGCCACCCTGTGCAGCTGAAATTCTGATCACCAATTCCAGTGTGTGGGGAGGCTTTCCACACCAACAGGCAATTCTCTGACACCAGCTGGGTGTCCTGCAGTTCAACTAAATTCTGACACTGTCTACCCAGAGATAGCATCAGATTCCACAGGGG
Source organism: Tursiops truncatus (assembly GCF_011762595.2). Lineage (NCBI taxonomy): Eukaryota > Metazoa > Chordata > Mammalia > Artiodactyla > Delphinidae > Tursiops > Tursiops truncatus. The sequence goes on along the minus strand of NC_047034.1, from coordinate 13,999,761 downwards.
AAGGGCTCAGTCCTACAAGACTCTTGTCCCCTCTGTGTCCCCTTTCCCGCCAACCTCAGACGCCAATCACAAGTCCAGATTGTCACCTGTGCTTCTGACCTACTGGCTACAGATTGGGGGTTCCAGTGACCAAACCCTTGGGTTTCTTATTTCGTTAACGAATTTAATGAACAGTAACGAATTTTAAATTTGTTAACATTTTCAAGATCACAAAGCATAAATTGAGTCCAGCTAAGTTTAAGTGCAGATTCTACTTGTACAGTCAGCCCTATATATCTACAGATTCCACACCCACAGACACAGAGCGCTGACCATGAGAATTGAGCATCCTCGGATTTTAGTACCCATGGGAGGGAGTCCTGGAGCCAAATCCCCTTGGATACCGAGGGACAGTTGTAATTACTGGCTTGCAAATCCTTTCATTCTCTGCAATACTAAACAAATAATGCAGTATCACCTCAACACTTAGCAATTAATTTCTACTCACTGAGTGATTTAAATTGCCGAACTCTTATATTATGAAAATGCATCTCCAGATAGTATTAATGTGTGGGTATGATTATACTGTCCTTGGAGAAACATAAAGAATTTGGGTTTTGGTTTTTTTTTTTTAATTTTACTGAAGTATAGTTGATTTACAATGTTGTGTTAATTTCTGCTATAGAGCAAAGTGATTCAGTTATACATATATATATTCTTTTTCACATTTTTTCGATTGTGGTTTATCAAAATATATTGAATAGAGTTCTCCTGCTGTACAGTAGGCACTTGTTGTTTATCCATCCTGTATACAATAGTTTGAATCTGCTAATCGCAAACTTCCAATCCTTACCTCCCTCATCGCCCTGCCCCTTGACAACCACAAGTCTGTTCTCTGTGTCCTTGAGTCTGTTTCTGTTTCATAGATAAGTTCATTTGTGTCATATTTTAGATTCCATCATAAGTGATACCATATGATATTTGTCTTTCTCTTTCTGACTTACTTTACTTAGGAGGTTAATCTCTAGGTCCATCCATATTGCTGCAAATGGCATTAGTTCATTCTTGTTTATGGCTGAGTAATATTCTCTTATATAAATATAGCACTCTTCTTTATCCATGCATCTGTCAATGGACATGTAGGTTGTTTCCATGTTTTGGGTATTGTAAATAGTGCTTTTATGAACATTGGCGTGCATGTATCTTTTAGAATTAGAGTTTTGTCCTGATACATGCCCAGGAGTGGGATTGCTGGACCATATGGCAACTCTATTTTTAGTTTTTGAGGACCATCCATACTATTTTTTATAGTGGCTGCACTGAGTTACATTCCCACCAACAGTGTAGGAGGGTTCCCTTTTCTATACTCGCCCTCCAGAACTTGTTATTTTTAGACTTTTTAATGATGACTAGACTAGTCTGTCCAGTGTGAGGTGGTACCTCACTGTAGTTTTGATTTGCATTTCTCAGATAATGAGCAATGTTGAGCATCTTTTCATGTGCCTGTTGGACATATGTATGTCTTCTTTGGAGAAATGTCTACTGAGGTCTTCAGCCCACTTCTCAGTTAGGTTGTCTGTTTTTCTTATTATTAAGTTGTATGACCTGTTTGTATATTTTGTAAATTAAGCCCTTATCATTTGCATCATTTGCAAATATTTTCTCCCAGTCCATAGCTTGTCTTTCACTTTATTTATGGTTTCCTTTGCTATGCAAAAGCTTATAAGTTTGATTAGGCCTCAATTAGTGACTTTTTCCTTTTATTTTTTTAACATCTTTATTAGAGTATAATTGCTTTACAATGTTGTGTTAGTTTCTGCTGTATAACGAAGTGAATCAGCTATGTGTATGCATATATCCCCATATCCCCTCCCTCTCAAGTCTCCCTCCCACCCACCCTATCACACCTCTCTAAGTGGTCACAAAGCACCGACCTGATCTCCCCATGTTATGCAGCTGCTTCCCACTAGCTATCTATTTTACATTTGGTAGTGTACATATGTCCATGCCACTCTCTCACTTCGTCCCAGCTTACGCTTCCCCCTCCCCATGTCCTCAAGTCCATTCTCTATGTCTGTGTCTTTATTCCTGTCCTGTACCTAGGTTCATCAGAACCATATTTTTCTTTCTAGATTCCATATATATGTGTTAGCATACAGTATTTGTTTTTCTGACTTACTTCACTCTGTATGACAGACTCTAGGTCCATTCCCCTCACTACAAATAACTCAATTTCATTTCTTTTTTTGGCTGAGTAATATCCCATGTATATACATGCCACGTCTTCTTTATCCATTCATCTCTTGATGGACACTTAGGTTGCTTTCATGTCCTGGCTATTGTAAATAGTGCTGAAATGAACATTGTGCTACATGACTCTTTTTGAATTATGGTTTTCTCGGGGTATAGGCCCAGTATTGGGATTGCTGGGTCATCTGGTAGTTCTATTTTTAGTTTTTTAAGGAAGCTCCATACTGTTCTCCATAGTGGCTGTACCAATTTACATTCCCACCAACCGTGTAGGAGGGTTCCCTTTTCTCCACACCCTCTCCAGCATTTATTGTTTGTAGACTTTTTGATGATGGCCATTCTGACTGGTGTAAGGTGATATCTTATTGTAGTTTTAATAATTAGTGATGTTGAGCATCTGTTCATGTGCCTCTTGGCCATCTGTATGTCTTCTTTGGAGAAATGTCTCTTTAGGTCTTCTGCCCATTTTGGATTGGGTTGTTTGTTTTTTTGATATTGAGCTGCATGAGCTGTCTTCTGTATTTTAGAGATTAATCCTTTGTCAGTTGACTCGTTTGCAAATATTTTCTCCCATTCTGAGGGTTGTCCCATTCTGAGGCCAGAAACTATAAAACTCTTAGAGGAAAGCATAGGAAGAACACTCTTTGACATAAATCACAACAAGATGCATTTTGTTTTAATTTTATTGCCCTGGGAGACTGACCTAAGAAAACATTAGTACAATTTATGTAACAGTATGTTTGGCTTATGTTCTCTTCTAGGAGTCTTATAGTGTCATGTCTTATATTTAAGTCTTTAAGCCATTTTGAGTTTATTTTTGTGTATGGTGTGAGGGTGTGTTCTAACTTCATTGATTTTTATGCAGTTGTCCAACTTTCCCAACAGGACTTACTGAAGAGACTCTTTTTCCCATTGTATATTCTTGCTTCCTTTGTCACAGATTAATTGACCTAGGTGTGTGGGTTAATTTCTGGCCTCTCTATTCAGTTCCATTGATACCTATGTCTTTTTGTGCCAATACCATGCTATTTGATTACTGTAGCTTTGTAGTATTGTTCCAACAACCTACTCCTTGGGTTCAATTAATTTGCTAGAATAAGTCACAGAACCCAGAGAAACATTTTACTTGCTGGATCACCAGTTTCTTCTAAAAGGATATAAATCAGAAACAGCTGTTAGAAGAGATGCACAGTACTACAGATGGGGGAGGACGCAGAGCTTCCATGCCCTCTCTGATCACTCCACTTTCCCAAAATCTCCAGGTGTTCGCCAACCTGGAAGCTCTCTGAATGCCATTTTGGGGGGTTTTCCGGAGGCTTCATTACACAGACATGATTGATTAAATTATTGGCCACTGGTCATTGATTCAACCCCCATTCCTTCTCCCCTCCCTGGAGATCAGGGGGTTGGACTGAAATTTCCAACCCTCTAATCAGGGGGTTGGTTTCCCAGGCAACCAGTAGTCAACCTTTGGTGCAAACAAAAGTCACTTCATTAACATAACAAACAACACCTGTGTCAGTCTAATCATCTAGGAAATCCTAAGGAGTATAGAAGCCCTGAACCAGAAATGGGATGAAGACCTAATGTATATATTTCTCACTATAAATCAGTTATCACAGCAGCTCCCAAATAGAGCACAGAAACCTGGTCAAACTGCTTAAGTTTCGATCCTTCAGAAAACAGAGATGAGGGAACGCTAGCATTGTCCACCTTCCATATCTCTTCAGTCTTCAAGGACACAGCAATGACAGAGGTCAATGCCCTGATGAAGCTGTATTGTGGCCAAGTAGCAGAATAGGGGGGGCATGAGAGGGCAGCTGGTCCTCATAGACCCGTGGACTGTAGTGGATGCAGAGGCAGCTGGGGGAAAGTTACGTGGTGGCAGGGAAGCAAGGAAGATGCCACCCACGCCCCTTAGCCTGGGCTCCCTCGCCATCCACATCTCCCCCGTCCACTCTCCTGGCTCCGTCCTCCGAACCTCCTTCCTCTCTGAGCACATCAGGCTCTGCCTGCGGGGCAGCTGCTGAATGCAGGGCTGTTGAGTGGGCAGTTCAAGTGCTGGGGCCGTGTGCTTCTATTCAGGGGAGAGCCCTGAGGAGGCTCTCACTGAGGGGCTGACTCTGCAGAACTTTCCCTTGTTGCAGAGTAACGTTCTCTCTCCGACGAGGCCGTGCTCTTAGACAGAGGATGCACCACTGCTGGAGGGAAGGGCATGGAAGAGCCAGGCAGGCCGGAGAGGTCTGTTAGGTGATCTGGGAAATGAGTTAAATCAACCCTGGGGTGCATCGAGTGTGTGGAGAAGGTGGATGGGATCACCCGGGTTTATCGACACTGTAACATGACGTCCAGTTACAGGAAACTTACCCACAGAAGGGTAGCATCCAGGACTGGGTTCAGTGATCAGTTCTGTCCCTCCACCCATCCCTACAGCCCAGCCCCTCTGCCTCCCAGACCTTCCTGAGGAGGAATCCAGTTTTGCCCATTTGGTTAGGTTAGTGATCAAGAAACGAGCAGCTCATCCCTGTAGGCAAGTTACACTGGATGGTTCTGTTGCTTGGAGTTATCCTGAGTCTTGTTAAGCTCTGTTTTGTCAAAGTGAGACCCCTGAATATCGGTATCAGCATCACATGGGAGGCTGACCTGCGTCTCAGAGGAAGAAACCTGGGAGTCTGCCGTTTCCACCAACCTTGGAAAGGCTGATGCTCAGTGAAGTTTGAGAACAGCCCTGAATGAATGAAAAGATAACACAGTTGCTGTGAGCAGTGTGTACAGTCCGATGACCAATAAGACCCAGTTGGGGGTGGTGACTGCATGATTCCACTTAGATGAGGTTTTTCAATAGTCAAACTCAGGGAAGCAAAGACTAGAATGGTGGTTGCCAGGGGCTGTGGGAGGGGGAAATGGGGAGTTGATAATGAACAGGTGGAAAGCTTCAGTAATGCAAGATGACGTTCTAGAACTCTGCTGTACCACATGGTCCTACAGAGAACAGTGCTGTATTGGTGAGAGGGTAGATCTCTTACTGCAAGACAATAAAATTAAATTAAAAAACACGTGAGACTGCTGATGAGTCCTTGCAGTCCTGACAAGATCCAGGCCCAGCCCCTTGTGGGCGGGGACATAGGCTTCAGATGAGAGGAACAGGCAGAGGAATTCAAACTCCCTCCTCCTCTCCTCCCCTGACCACCCCGGCAAAGCAGAGTGGCACCCACCTGATTGACCTCTGCTGAGGGGCCAGGACAGAGTGAGGAGGGGAAGGGGAGGGGGCCGGCTGGCTATGGGGGCTCTGGGCCCAGAGAAGGGGCTGGTCATCAGAAGGGAGGGTGCTACTTGCAGGCCCTGGAGCATTCCCAGAAGTGAAATCTGGGGTCTACCGGGGTGCCAGGCAGTGTTCCCCAACCCATTGAATCAGTTTAACTCTACCCAGCGGACGAAAGCTCCTTACAAGCTTGCTTTTGTAAAACCTCTTTGAAACTAAACTGTTGTCACAGTGTTGGAGAACTGGATGATTATTAGCAAAGGTTAGTCAAACCGAAGAGAAGACACTTTGCATTAATAGAACAAAAGCAAGAGCTGATGCGGATGTCCGTGCGCTCTGGAACCCGCAGGTATGAATCTGAATAAGAGCAAGCTGCATTCACCTGCTCTGTTTCCCAGGCTGACTTGCTTTTCCCTTGAATAGGTCAATGCTAGCTACCCCTACAGCGCACGCGTGCGCACACACACACACCCTCATCTGATAAGCCCTGGTTTCAGGGCTGCTGCAAACCTGTCCCAGGCACTCCTGTCCTCTGAACGGGTAAGATACTCTTTAACATCAGAGTCAAATTGGTAGAAGGCTTTTCAGCTCAACCTTGAACAGAGAAAAGTGGGGCAGAGGTGCCCGAGAAAGGGAGAACTTTTTCTATTGTTTAATTCTAAATGTGGTAACATTTTCAAGATCACTCAGCGTAAATTGAGTCCAGCTAAGTTTAAGTGTAGGTTTTTGGGGTTTTTTTTTTGCGTTACGCGGGCCTCTCACTGTTGTGGCCTCTCCCATTGCGGAGCACAGGCTCTGCACGCGCAGGCTCGGCGGCCATGGCTCACGGGCCCAGCCGTTCCGCGGCATGTGGGATCTTCCCGGACCAGGACACGAACCCGAGTTCCCTGCATCGGCAGACGGACTCTCAACCACTGCGCCATCAGGGAAGCCTCATGTAGACTTTTTAATGATGGCCATTCTGACCAGTGTTAGGTGGAACTTCATTGTAGTTTTGATTACCATTTCTCTAATAACTAGTGAATATGAGCATGTTTTCGTGTGACTCTTGGCCAGCCGTATGTCTTCTTTGGGGATATGTCTATTTAGGTCTTCTGCCCATCTTTCAATTGGGTTGTTTTATTTATTTAATTATCATTATTATTATCGTGTGTGTGTGTGTGTGTGTGTGTGTGTGTGTGTGTGTGTTCTGCATTGTGCGGCTTGCAGGATTTTAGTTCCCTGACCAGGGATTGAAATTGGGCCACGGCAGTGAAAGCACCAATCCTAACCCCTGGACCACCAGGGAAGTTCTGGGGTTGTTTGTTTTTTCTCACTGACTTGTTTGTACATTTTAGAAATTAAACCCTTATCGGTCGCATCATTTGCAAATATTTTCTCCCAGACTGTAGGTTGTCTTTCTGTTTGGTTTATGGTTTCATTTGCTGTGCAAAAGCTTATAAGTTTGATTAGGTCCCATTTGTTTACTTTTGCTTTTATTTCTATTGCCTTGGGAGACTGACCTAAAAAAAATCACTATTATTTATGATTTTAGGTCAGAAAATGCTTTGCCTTTGTGCCCTTCTAGGAGTTTTTTGGTGTCGCGTCTTATATTTAAGTCTTTAAGCCATTTTGAGTTTATTTTTGTGTATGGTGTGAGGGTGTGTTCTAACTTCATTGATTTTTATGCAGTTGTCCAACTTTCCAAACAGGACTTACTGAAGAGACGCTTTTTCCCATTATATATTCTTGCTTCCTTTGTCAGAGGTTAATTGACCATAGGTGTGTGGGTTTATTTCTGGCCTCTCTATTCAGTTCCATTGATACCTATGTCTTTTTGTGCCAATACCATGGTATTTGATTACTGTAGCTTTGTAGTATTGTTCCAACAACCTACTCCTTGGGTTCAATTAATTTGCTAGTACAAGTCACAGAACCCAGAGAAACATCTTACTTGCTGGATCACCAGTTTCTTCTAAAAGTATATAAATCAGAAACAGCTGTTAGAAGACATGCACAGAACTACAGATGGGGGGGAAGGACACAGAGCTTCCATGCCCTCTCTGATCTCTCCACTCGCCCAAAATCTCCAGGTGTTCGCCAACCTGGAAGTTCTCTGAATGCCATTTTGGGGGGTTTTCCAGAGGCTTCATTACATAGACATGATTGACTAAATTATTGGCCACTGGTCATTGATTCAACCCCCATTCCTTCTCCCCTCCCTGGAGATCAGGAGGTTGGACTGAAATTTCCAACCCTCTAATCAGGGGGTTGGTTTCCCAGGCAGCCAGTAGTCAACCTTAAGTGCAACCAAAAGTCACTTCATTAACATAACAAAAGACACCTGTGTCAGTCTAATCATTTGGGAAATCCTAAGGAGTATAGAAGCCCTGTACCAGAAACGGGATGAAGACCTAATGTATATATTTCTCATTATAAATCAGTTATCACAGCAGCACCCAGATAAAGCACAGAAACCTGGGCAAACTGCTTAAGTTTCGATCCTTCAGAAAACAGAGATGAGGGAACGCTAGCATTGTCCACCTTCCATATCTCTTCAGTCTTCAAGGACACAGCAATGACAGAGGTCAATGCCCTGATGAAGCTGCATTGTGGCCAAGTAGCAGAATAGGTGGGGGCATGAGACGGCAGCTGTTCCTCATAGACCCGTGGACTGTGGTGGATGCAGAGGCAGCTGGGGGAATGTGACGTGGTGGCGGGGAAGCAAGGAAGGTGCCCCCCACGCCCCTTAGCCTGGCCTCCCTCGCCATCCACATCTCCCCCCTCCACTCTCCTGGCTCCGTCCTCCGAACCTCCTTCCTCTCTGAGCACATCAGGCTCTGCCTGCGGGGCAGCTGCTGAATGCAGGGCTGTTGAGTGGGCAGTTCAGGCACTGGGGCCGTGTGCTTCTGTTCAGGGGAGAGCCCTGAGGAGGCTCTCACTGAGGGGCTGACTCTGCGGAACTTTCCCTTGTTGCAGAGTAACGTTCTCTCTCCGACGAGGCCGTGCTCTTAGACAGAGGATGCACCACTGCTGGAGGGAAGGGCATGGAAGAGCCAGGCAGGCCGGAGAGGTCTGTTAGGTGATCTGGGAAATGAGTTAAATCAACCCTGGGGTGCATCGAGTGTGTGGAGAAAGTGGATGGGATCACCCGGGTTTATCGACACTGTAACATGATGTCCAGTTACAGGAAACTTACCCACAGAAGGGTAGCATCCAGGACTGGGTTCAGTGATCAGTTCTGTCCCTCCACCCATCCCTACAGCCCAGCCCCTCTGCCTCCCAGACCTTCCTGAGGAGGAATCCAGTTTTGCCCATTTGGTTAGGTTAGTGATCAAGAAACGAGCAGCTCATCCCTGTAGGCAAGTTACACTGGATGGTTCCGTTGCTTGGAGTTATCCTGAGTCTTGTTAAGCTCTGTTTTGTCAAAGTGAGACCCCTGAATATCGGTATCAGCATCACATGGAAGGCTGACCTGCGTCTCAGAGGAAGAAACCTGGGAGTCTGCCGTTTCCAGCAACCTTGGGAAGGCTGATGCTCAGTGAAGTTCGAGAACAGCCCTGAATGAATGAAAAGATGACACAGTTGCTGTGAGCAGTGTGTACAGTCCGATGACCAATAAGACCCAGTTGGGGGTGGTGACTGCATGATTCCACTTAGATGAGGTTTTTCAATAGTCAAACTCAGGGAAGCAAAGACTAGAATGGTGGTTGCCAGGGGCTGTGGGAGGGGGAAATGGGGAGTTGATAATGAACAGGTGGAAAGCTTCAGTAATGCAAGATGAAGTTCTAGAACTCTGCTGTACCACATGGTCCTACAGAGAACAGTGCTGTGTTGGTGAGAGGGTAGATCTCTTACTGCAAGACAATAAAATTAAATTAAAAAACAAACAGGTGAGACAGCTGATGAGTCCTTGCAGTCCTGACAGGATCCAGGCCCAGCCCCCTGCGGGCAGGGACATAGGCTTCAGCTGAGAGGAGCAGGCAGAGGAATTCAAAGTCCCTCCTCCTCTCCTCCCCTGACCACCCCGGCAAAGCAGAGTGGCACCCACCTGATTGACCTCTGCCGAGGGGCCAGGACACAGTGAGGAGGGGAAGGGGAGGGGGCCGGCTGGCTATGGGGGCTCTGGGCCCAGAGAAGGGGCTGGTCATCAGAAGGGAGGGTGCTACTTGCAGGCCCTGGAGCATTCCCAGGAGTGAAATCTGGGGTCTACCGGGGTGCCAGGCAGTGTTCCCCAACCCATTGAATCAGTTTAACTCTACCCAGTGGACGAAAGTTCCGTACAAGCTTGCTTTTGTGAAACCTCTTTGAAACTAAACTGTTCTCACAGTGTTGGAGAACTGGATGATTATTAGCAAAGGTTAGTCAAACTGAAGAGAAGACACTTTGCATTAATAGAACAAAAGCAAGAGCTGATGCGGATGTCCGTGCGCTCTGGAACCTGCAGGTGTGAATCTGAATAAGAGCAAGCTGCATTCACCTGCTCTGTTTCCCAGGCTGACTTGCTTTTCCCTTGAGTAGCTCAGTGCTAGCTACTCTTACAGCGCGCGTGCGTGCGCACGCACACACAGCGTCATCTGACAAGCCCTGGTTTCAGGGCTGCTGTAAACCTGTCCCAGGCACTCCTGTCCTCTGAACAGGCAAGATACTCTTTAACATCAGAGTCAAATTGGTAGAAGGCTTTTCAGCTCAACCTTGAACAGAAAAAAGTGGGGCAGAGGAGCCAGAGAAAGGGAGAATTTTTCTATTGTTAAATTTTAAATGTGTTAACATTGTCAAGATCACTCAGCAGAAATTGAGTCCAGCTAAGTTTAAGTGTAGGTTTTTTGGGGGTTTTTTTGCGGTACGCAGGCCTCTCACTGTTGTGGCCTCTCCCGTTGCGGAGCACAGGCTCCGGACACGCATGCCCAGCGGCCATGGCTCACAGGCCCAGCCACTCCACTGCATGTGGGTTCTTCCCGGACCAGGGCACGAACCCGTGTCCCCTGCATCGGCAGGCGGACTCTCAACCACTGCACCACCAGGGAAGCCCTAAGTGTAGGTTTGAACAGAGAAAAATGGGGCAGAGGTGCCCGAGAAAGGGAGAACTTTTTCTATTGTTTAATTCTAAATGTGTTAACGTTGTCAAGATCACTCAGCATAAATTGAGTCCAGCTAAGTTTAAGTGTAGGTTTTACTTGTACAGTCAGCCCTATGAGTCTACACGTTCCACATGCACAGACACAGAAGGCTGATTATGGGACTGGAGCATCTTTGAATTCTGGTACCCATGGCGGGGTGCTGCAGCCAACCCCCCTTGTATACCGAGAGACAATGGTAATGTAATTACTGGCTTGCAGGTCCTTTCATTCTCTGCAATACTAAGCAAATAATGCAGTGTTACCGTGGTACTAAGCACTTAGTTTCTACTCACCAAGTAGTTTAAATTGCAGAACTCTTTATATATATGAAAATGCATCTCCAGATAGCATATTAATGTGTGGGTATGATTATGCTTTTCTTGGAGAAACACAAAGAATTTGTTTTAGTGGTTTTTTTTAATTTTATTGAAGTAGAGTTGATTCATCGTGTTGTGTTCATTTCTGCTGTACAGCAAAGTGACTCAGTTTTATACACACACACACGTTTTTTTATATTCATTTCCATACTGGCTTATCTGAGGGTATTGAATATAGTTCCCTGTGCTATAGAGTAGGGCCTTGTTGTTTATTCATCACATATAAAATAGTTTGCATCTGCTAATCCCAAACTCCCCATCCATCCCTCCCCCACGCCCCTTCCCATTGGCAACCACAAGTCTGTTCTCTGTCTGTGAGCCTGTTTCTGTTTTGTATATAGATGCATTTGTTTTGTATTTTAGATTCCATCCTAAGTGATATTTGTCTTTCACTTTTTGACTTACTTCACTTAGTATGATGATCTCTCGACCCATCCATGTTGCTGCAAATGGCATTATTTTATTCTTTATTATGGCTGAGTAATATTCCATTGTATAAATATACCACATCTTCCTTATCCACACATCTGTCCAGGGGCATTTAGGTTGTTTCCATGTCTTGGATATTGTACATAGTGCTGCTGTGAACATTGTGGTGCATGTATCTTTTCGAATTAGAATTTTGTCTGGATATATGCCCTGGAGCGGGATTGCTGGATCATATAGCAACTCTATTTTCAGTTTTTTGAGGAACCTCCATACTGTGTTCCGTAGTGGCTGCACCAACTGACATTCCCACCAAGAATGTAGGAGGGTTCCCTTTTCTCCACACCCCCGCCAGCAGTTGTTATTTGTAGACTTTTTAATGATGGCCATTCTGACCAGTGTTAGGTGGTACTTCATTGTAGTTTTGATTACCATTTCTCTAATAACTAGTGAATATGAGCATCTTTTCATGTGCCTCTTGGCCAGCCGTATGTCTTCTTTGGAGATATGTCTATTTAGGTCTTCTGCCCATCTTTCAATTGGGTTGTCTTATTTTTATTTAATTATTATTATTATTATTGTGTGTGCGCTGCATTGTGCGGCTTGCAGGATTTTAGTTCCCTGACCAAGGATTGAAATTGGGGCACGGCAGTGAAAGCACCAATCCTAATCCCTGGACCACCAGGGAAGTTCTGGGGTTGTTTGTTTTTTCTCACTGAGTTGTATGAGCTGTTTGTACATTTTAGAAATTAAGCCCCTTGGGCTTCCGTGGTGGCACAGTGGTTGAGAGTCCGCCTGCCGATGCAGGTGACGTGGGTTCATGCCCCGGTCCGGGAAGATCCCACATGCCGTGGAGCGGCTAGGCCTGTGAGTCATGGCTGCTGAGCCTGTGCGTCCGGAGCCTGTGCTCCGCAACGGGAGAGGCCACAACAGTGAGATCTGTTGTGTACCAAAAAAAACAAAAAAGAAATTAAGCCCTTATTGGTCCCATAATTTGCAAATATTTTCTCCCAGACTGTAGGTTGTCTTTCTGTTTGGTTTATGGTTTCGTTTGCTGTGCAAAAGCTTATAAGTTTGATTAGGTCCCATTTGTTTATTTTTGCTTTTATTTCTATTGCCTTATGAGACTGACCTAAAAAAAATCAGTATGATTTATGATTTTATGTCAGAAAATGCTTTGCCTTTGTTCCCTTCTAGGAGTTTTTGGTGTTGTGTCTTATATTTAAGTCTTTAAGCCATTTTGAGTTTATTTTTGTGTATCGTGTGAGGGTGTGTTCTAACTTCATTGATTTTCATGCAGCTGTCCAACTTTTCCAACACCACTAGCTGAAGAGACTGTCTTTTCCCCATTGTATATTCTTGCCTCGTTTGTCAAAGGTGAATTGACCATAGGTGTGTGAGTTTATTTCTGGGCTCTCTATTTCTGTTCCATTGATCCATATGTCTTTTTGTGCCAATACCACACTGTTTTGATTACTGTAGCTTTGTAGTATTGTCTGAAGTCTTGGAGGGTTATGCCTCCTGCTGTTTTCTTTTTCCTCAAGATTGTTTTGGCAAGTCTGGGTGTTTTATGGTTCCATATAAATTTTAGTATTATTTGATCTAGTTCAGTGAAAAATGTCATGGGTAATTTGATAGGGATTGCATTAAATCTGTAATCTGTAGATTGCTTTGGATAGCATGGCCATTTTAACAATATTCTTCCAATCCAAAGACATGTAATGTCTTTCCAGTTCTTTGAATCATCTTGAATTTACTTTATTAATGTTTTGTGTTTCTCAGCATGTAAATCTTTAATCTCCTTGGTGAGGTTTATTCCTAAGTATTTTTTTTGGGATGCAACTTTAAAGGGTATTGTTTGTCTGCATTCCCTTTCTGATATTTCATTGTTAGTGTAAAGAATTGCAACCAATTTCTGTATATTAATTTTGTATCCAGCTATCATGCTGAATTTGTTTATCAGTTCTAGTAGTTTTTTTGTGGCATATTTTGGGTATTCTAGATATAGTATCTTGTCATCTGTTTATAATGATAATTTTACCTCCTCCCTACCAATTTGAACACGTTTTATTTTTCTTGTCTAATTGCTGTGGCTAGGACTGGCAATTCTATTTTGAATAGAAGTGGTGAGAGTAGACATGCTTGTCTTTTTCCAGATTTTAACAGGAAGGCTTTCAGCTTTTCACCATTGAATATTATACTGGTTGTGGGTTTGTCATAAATAGCTTTTATTATGTTGAGATATGTTCCCTCTATACCCACTTTCATAAGGGGTTTTATCATGAATGGATATTGAATTTTATCAAATGCTTTTTCTGCATCTATTGAGATGATCATGTGGTTTTGTCTTTTCTTTTGCTGATGAGGTGTATCACATTGATTTGCATATGTTGAACCATCCTTTTGACTCTGGGATGAACCCAAATTGGTTGTGGTGTATGATCTTTTTTATGTGTTGTTGGATTCAGTTTGCTAGTATTTTATTGAGAATTTTTACACCTATATTCATCAAAGATATTGGCCTGAAATTTTCTTTTTTGGTAGTGCCTTTGTCTGATTTTGGTATCAGGGTGGCAGTGTCTTCATAGAATGTCTTTTGAAGTGTTCCTTCCTCTTCAATCTTTTGGAAGAGTTTGAGAAGGATCAGTATGCATTCTTCTTTGTATGTTTGGTAGAATCCACATATGAAGACATCTGGTTCTGGAGTTTTGTTTGTAAGGAGTTTTTTGAAATTACAGATTCTGTGATCTTCTGTGATCTTCTAGTGATCAGTCTGTTCAAGTTATCTATTTCTTCTTGATTCAGTTTTGGTGCATTGTATGTTTCTAGAAACTTGTCCATTTCTTCTAGTTTGTCCAATTTGTTGAGATAAATTGTTCACAGTATTCTCTTATTTCCCTCCCCCATGGTATCAGTTGTGATTTCTGCTCTTTCCTTTCTTATTTGTTTCTTTGTGTCTCCTCTCATTTCTTCTTGGTGAGCTTGGCCAGAGGTTTGTCTATTTTGTTTACTATCTCAAAGAACCAGCTCTTGGTTTTATTGATTTTTTTTCTATTGTCTTTTAATCTCTATTTATTTCCTCTCTGATCTTTGTTATCTCCTTCCTTCTGCTGACTTTAGGTTTTCTTTGTTCCTTTTCTCATTCTTTTAGGTGGTGGGTTTAGGTTGTTTCCTAAAGAAGACCTCTATCACTATGAATTTCCATGTAAGAAATGCTTTTGCTGCATCCCATAGATTTTGTATGGCTGTGTTTTCATTGTCTCATTGCTTCAAGTATTTTTTAATTTCTTCTTTTTTTTTGGTTTTCAGGGAAAAGTTTTTATTTTACTTATTTATTTTTTATTTATTATTTTATGTTGGAGTATAGTTGATATACAATGTTGTTTCAGGTGTATAGCAAAGTGATTTAGTTATACATATACATATATTTATGCTGTTTCAGATTCTTTTCCCATGTAGGTTCTTACAGAGTATTGAGTAGAGTTCCTTGCACTATACTGTAGGTCCTTCTTGATTATCTATTTTATATATAGTGGTGTGTATATGTTAATCCCAACCTCCTAATTTATCCCTTGCCCCACCCCCACCTTTCCCCATTGGTAACCATAACTTTCTTTTCTATGTCTGTGAGTCTGTTTAGTAATTAGCAGTTCTTTAATAATTAGCAATACAGAGCATCTTTTCATGTGCTTTTTGCCCATCTGTATGTCTTCTGTGGAGAAATGTTGATTTATGTCTTCTGCCCATTTTTTTTATTGTGTTGATTTTTTTTTTAATATTGAGCTGCATGAGCTGTTTTTATATTTTGAAGATTAATCCCTTTGTGGTCACATCATTTGCAAATATTTTTTCTCATTCGGTGGGTTATCTTTTCGTTTTGTCAGTGGTTTCCTTTGTGGTGCAAAAGCTTTTTTAAATTTTTATTGGAGTAGAGTTGATTTACAATGTGTTAGTTTCACATGCACAGCAAAGTAAATCAGACTAATTATATATATGTGTGTGTATATATATAATATATATGCATATTATATATATATTTTATATATATATAAAATGTTCATTCTTTTTCAGATTCTTTTTCCATATAGGTTATTACAGAATATTGAGTACAGTTGCCTGTGCTATACAGTAGGTCCTTATTCGTTATTAATTTTATACATAGTAGTTGGTATATGTTAATCCAAATCTCCTAATTTATCACTTACCCCAACACTTCCCCTTTGGTAACCTTAAGTTTGATTTCGAGATCTGTGAGTCTGTTTCTGTTTTGTAACTCAGTTCATTTGTATCATGTTTTAACTAGATTCCACATATAAGTGATATCATATGATATTTGTCTTTATCTGACTTAATTCACTTAGTATGATAATTTCTAGGTCCATACATGTTGCTGCAACTGGCATTATTTCATTCTTTTTTAAAATTTTTATTTTATATTGCAGTGTAGTTGATTTACAATGATGTGTTAGTTTCAGCTGTACAGCAAAGTGATTTAGTAATACATATACATATATCTGTTCTTTTTCAGATTTTTTTCCAATATAGATTGTTACATGGTACTGAGTAGAGTTCCCTGTGCTATACATTAGGTCCCTGTTGATTATCTATTTTATATATAGTAGTTTGTATATGTTAATCCCAACCTCCTAATTTATTCCTCCCCCCACCTTTCCCCTTTTTGTAACCATAAGCTTGTTTTCTAAGGCTGTGAGTTTGTTTCTGTTTTGTAAATAAGTTCATTTGTATCATTTTTAGATTCCACCTATAAGTGATATCATATATTTGTATTTTTCTGTCTGACTTCACTTAGTGTGATAAACTCTAGGTCCTTCCATATTGCTGCAAATGGCATTATTTCATTATTGTTTATGGCTGAGTAATATTCCATTATATATATGTACCACATCTTCTTTATCTACTCATCTGTTGATGGACATTCACATTGCTTCCATGTCTTGGCTATTATACATAGTACTGCTGTGAACATTGGGGTGTGTGTATCTTTCTGAATTAGAGTTTTCCTCTTTTCTGGCTATATGTCCCGGAGTGGAATTACTGGATCATATGGTAGTTCTATTTTTAGTTTTCTGAGGAACCTCCATACTGTTTTCCACAGTGGCTGCACCAACTTACAATCCCACCAACAGTGGAGGAGGGTTTCCTTTTCTCCACACCCTCTCCAGCTTTTGTTATCTGTAGACTTTTTAATGATGGCCATTCTGACAGGTGTGCAGTGGTACCTTGTTGTACTTTTGATTTGCATTTCTCTAATATTCGCAATGTTGAGCATCTTTTCATGTGCTTTTTGCCCACCTGTATGTCTTTGGAGAAATGTCTATTTACATCTTCTGCCCATTTCTTGATTGGGATCTTTGTTTTTTTGATATAGAGCTGCATGAGCTATTTGTAAATTTTGGAGATCTATCCCTTTCAGTCGCTTCATTTGCAGATATTTTCTCCCATTCTGTGGGTTGTCTTTTCATTTTGTTTATGGTTTCCTTTGCTGTGCAAAGCTTTTAAGTTTAATTAGGTCCTATTTGTTTATTTTTGGTTTTATTTTCATTACTCTAGGGGTTGGATCCAATAAGATGCTGCAATTTAAGTCAAAGAGTGTTCTGCCTATATTTTCCTCTAAAAGTTTTACAGTGTCCGGTCTTACATTTATGTATTTAATCCATTTTGAGTTTAGCTTTGTGTACAGTGTTAGAGAATGTTCTAATTTCATTCTTTTACATTTAGCTATCCAATTTTCCCAGAACAACTTCTTGAAGAGACTCTCTTCTCTTCATTGTATATTGTTGCCTCCTTTGTCATAGATTAATTGATCATAGTTGCCTGGGTTTATTTCTGGGCCTTCTATCATATTCCCTTGATCTCTATTTCTGTTTTTGTGCCAGTACCATACCGCTTTGATTACTGTAGCTTTGTAGTATAGTCTGAAGTCAGGAAGCCTGATCCCTACAGCTCTGTTTTTCTTTCTCAACATTGTTTTGGCTATTCAGGGTCTTTTGTGTTTCCATACACATTTTAAGATTTTTTGTTCTAGGTCTGCAAAAATACCAGTGGTAATATGATAGGGATAGCTTGAATCTGTAGACTGCCTTGGGTAGTATATTCATTTTGACCATATTGATTCTTCCAATCCAAGAACATGGTATATCTTCCCATCTGTTTGAGTCATCGCCGATTTCTTTCATCAGTGTCTTATAGTTTTCAGAGTACAGGTCTTTTGCCTCCTTAGGTAGGTGTAGTCCTAGGTATTTTATTCTTTTTGATGTGATGGTAAATGGGATTGTTTCCTTAATTTTTCTTTCTGATCTTTCGTTGTTAGCATATAGAAATGCAACAGATTTCTGTGTATTAATTTTGTATCCTGCAACATTACCAAATTCATTGATGAGCTGTAGTTATCATCTGGTAACATCTTTAGGATTTTCTATGTATAGTATCATGTCATCTGCAAACATTGACCATTTTATTTCTTCTTTTCCAATTTGGATTCCTTTTATTTCCTTTTCTTCTCTGACTGCCATGGCTAGGACTTCCAAAACTTCCAAAGCTAGGACTATTCAAACTATGTTGAATGAAAGTAGTGAGAATAGACCTCCTTGTCTTGTTCCTGACCTTAGAGGGAATGCTTTCAGCTTCTCACCTGAGAATGATGTTAGCTGTGGGTTTGTCATATATGGCCTTTATATATTGAGGTATGTTCCCTCAATTCCCAGTTTCTGGAGAGTTTTTATCATAAATTGGTGTTGAATTTTGTCAAAAGCTTTTTCTGCATCTATTGAGATGATCATATGGTTTTATTCTTCAATTTGTTAATGTGGTGTATCACACTGGTTGATTTGTGGTATTGAAAAATCCTTGCATCCCTGGAATAAATCCCACTTGATCCTGGTGTATGATCCATCTAATGTATTGTTGGATTGGGTTTGCTAATATTTTGTTGAGGATTTTTGTGTCTGTGTTCGTCAGTGACATAGTCCTGTAATTTTCTTTTTTTGTGATATCTTTGTCTGATTTTGGTATCAGGGTGATGGTGGCCTCATAAAATGAGTTTGGGAGTGTTCCTACCTCTGCAATATTTTGGAAGAGTTTCAGAAGGATAGGTGTTAACTCTTGTCTAAATGTTTGATAGAATTCGCCTGTGAAGCCATCTGGTCCTGGACTTTTGTTTCTTGGGAATATTTTAATCATTGTTTCAATTTCAGTGCTTGTGATTGGTCTGTTCATATTTTATATTTCTTCCTAGTTCAGTTTTGGGAGATTGCAGCTTTCTAAGCATTTGTCCATTTCTTCTAGGTGGTCCATTGTATTGGCATAGAGTTGTTTGTAGTAGTCTCTTATGATCATTTATATTTCTGTGGTGTCAGTTGTAACTTTTCCTTTTTCATTTCTAACTTTCTTGATTTGAAAGTTCATTTCTAACTTTCTATCTTTTTTTCCTTGATTGAGTCTGCATACGTTTTATCAATTTTGTTTATCCTTTCAAAGAAACAGCTTTTAGTTTCATTGATCTTTTCTATTGTTTTCTTCTTCTCTATTTCGCTTTTTTCTGCTCTGATCTTTATGATTTCTTTCCTTCTACTAATTTTGGGTTTTGTTTATTCTTCTCTAGTTGCTTTAGGTGTATGGTTAGGTTGTTTATTGGGGATTTTTCTTGTTTCTTGAGGTAAGAATGTATTGCTATATAATATTCCCTAATAAAACTGCTTTTGCTGAATCCCAGAGGTTCTGGATCATCGCATTCTCGTTTTCATTTATCTCTAGGTATTTTTATATTTCCTTCTTGATTTCTTCAATGATCCATTGGTTGTTTAGTAGAATATTGTTTAGCTTCCACGTGTTTCTGTGTTTTACAGGTTTTTTCTTGTAGTTGGTTTCTAACGTGATAGTGTTGTGGTCAGAAAAGATACTTGATATGATTTCAGTTTTCTTAAATTTACCAAGGCTTGCTTTGTGGCCCAGCTTGTGATCTATTCTGGAGAATGTTCCATGAGCACTTGAAAATAATGTATATTCTGCTGCTTTCTGATGGAATGCCCTATAAATTTCAATTAAGTCTATCTGGTCTAACATAACATTAGAGGCCTGTGTTTTCTTATTGATTTTCTATCTGCATGATCTGTCCATTGATGTAAGTGGAGTGTTAAAATCCCCCATATTATTGTGCTACTGTCAATTTCTGCTTTTATGACTATTAGCATTTGCCTTATATATCGAGATGCTCATATATAGGGTGAATATATATATAAAATTGTTATATCTTCTTCTTGGATTGATCCTGTGATGATTCTGCAGTGTAATTTTTTTATCTCTTGTAACCGTCTTTATTTTAAAGTCTATTTTGTCTGATACGAGTATTGCTACCCCAAATTTCCTTTGATTTCCTTGTACATGGAATAACTTTTTCCATCCTCTCACTTTCAGTCTGTGTTTCCCTAGATCTGAAGTGGTTCTCTTGTAGAGAGCATATATATGGGTTTTGTTTTTGTATCCATTCAGGCAGTCTATGTCTTTGGTTGGAGCATTTAAACCACTTATATTTATGGTAATTACCAGTATGTATTTATTGCCATTTTGTTGATTATTTTGGAGCTGTTTTTGTTGGTCTTTTTGCTCCCCTTCCTCTTATGTTCTCTTCTTTAGTGATTCAGTGACTATCTTTAGTGTTGTGTTTGGATTCCTTTTTCTTTTTTGAGGGTATATCTATTGTAGATTTTTGATTTGCGATTACCATGAGGTTTTGATATAGCAGTCTATGTATATACAAGACTGTTTTAAGTTGCTAGTCTCTTAATTTCAAATGCATTTCCAATATCCTGCATTTGTACTCTCCTCTTCTCATGATTGCTGGTTTTGACAGCATATTTATGTGTGAGTGATTTCCTACCTTTACTATATGTTTACATTTACCAGTGAGCTTTCCCATTTCATGATTTTCTTGTTTCCAGTTGTGGTTTTTTTTTCCATCTAGAAACGTTCCTTTAGCATTTGTTTCAAACCAGATGTTGCATTTAATGTTTAAGAGATATCTTAAACTGTCCTCATTTCTTTTTTCAAATTAATTAATTTATTTTTAATTTATTTTTGGCTGTGTTGGGTCTTTTTTTTAAGACTGCACTTTTCCCCTTTTTATTTATATAAACTTAAAAAACTTTTTTTCACATCTTTATTGGAGTATAATTGCTTTCCAATGGTGTGTTAGTTTCTGCTTTGTAACAAAGTGAATCAGTTATACATATACATATGTACCCATATCGCTTCCCTCTTGCATCTCCCTCCCTCCCACCCTCCCTATCCCACCCTGCTAGGTGGTCAAAAAGCACCTACCTGATCTCCCTGTACTATGCGGCTGCTTCCCACTAGCTATCTATTTTATGTTTCATAGTGTATATATGTCCATGACACTGTCACACTTTGTCCCAGCTTAATATCCCCCTCCCTGTATCCTCAACACCATTCTCCAGTAGGGCTGCATCTTTATTCCCATCTTGCCCCTAGGTTCTTCTGAGCATTTTGTTTTCTTTTTTCTTTTTTCAGTTACATATATATGTGTTAGCATATGGTATTTGTTTTTCTCTTTCTGACTTACTTCACTATGTATGACAGACTCTAGGTCCATCCACCTCACTACAAATAACTCAGTTTGGTTCCTTTTTATGGCTGAGTAATATTCCATTGTACGTATGTGCCACATCTGCTTATCCATTCATCTGTTAATGGACACTTAGGATGCTTCCATGTCCTGGCTATTGTAAATAGAGCTGTAATGAACATTTTGGTATATGACTCTTTTTGAATTATGGTTTTCTCAGGGTATATGCTCAGTAGTGGGATTGCTGGGTCGTATGGTAGTTCTACTTGCAGTATTTTAAGGAACCTCCATACTGTTCTCCATAGTGGCTGTATCTATTTACATTCCCACCAACAGTGCAAGAGTGTTCCCTTTTCTCCACACCCTCTCCAGCATTTATTGTTTCTAGATTTTTTGATAATGGCCATTCTGACTGGTGTGAGGTGATACCTCATTGTAGTTTTGATTTGTATTTCTCTAATGATTAATGATGTTGAGCATTCTTTCTTGTGTTTGTTGGCAATCTGTATATCTTCTTTGGAGAAATGTCTATTTAGATCTGCCAATTTTTGGATTGGGTTGTTTGTTTTTTTGATATTGAGCTTCATGAGTTGCTTGTATCTTTTGGAGATTAATCCTTTGTCAGTTGCTTCATTTGCAAATATTTTCTCCCATTCTGAGGGTTGTCTTTTCACCTTGTTTATGTTTTTTTTTTTTGCTGTGCAAAAGCTTCTAAGTTTCATTAGATCCCATTTGTTTATTTTTGTTTTTATTTCCATTTCTCTAGGAGGTGGGTCCAAAAGGATCTTGCTGTGATTTATGTCATAGAGTGTTCTGCCTATGTTTTCCTCAAAGAGTTTGATAGTGTCTGGCCTTACATTTAGGTCTTTAATCCATTTTGAGTTTATTTTTGTGTATGATGGTAGGGAGTGTTCTAATTTCATTCTTTTACATGTAGCTGTCCACGTTTCCCAGCACCACTTATTGAAGAGGCTGTCTTTTCTCCACTGTATGTTCTTGCCTCCTTTATCAAAGGTAAGGTGACCATATGTGCATGGGTTTATCTCTGGGCTTTCTATCCTGTTCCACTGATATATATTTCTGTTTTTGTACCATACTGTCTTGATTACTGTAGCTTTGTAATATATTCTGAAGTCAGGGAACCTGATACCTCCAGCTCCATTTTTCTTTCTCAAGGTTGCTTTGTCTATTCGGGGTCTTATGTGTTTCCATACAAATTGTGAGATTTTTTGTTCTAGTTCTGTGAAAATTGCCAGTGGTAGCTTGATAGGGATTGTATTGAATCTGTAGATTGCTTCAGGTAGTAGAGTCATTTTCACAATGTTGATTCTTCCAATCCAAGAACACGGTATATCTCTCCATCTGTTTGTATCATCCTTAATTACTTTAATCAGTGTCTTATAATTTTCTGCATACAGGTCTTTTGTCTCCTTAGGTAGGTTTATTCCTAGATATGTTATTCTTTTTCTTGCAATGGTAAATGGGAGCGTTTTCTTCCCCCCCCAGTATGTGGGCCTCTCACTGTTGTGGCCTTTCCCATTGTGGAGCACAGGCTCTGGAAGTGCAGGCTCAGCGGCCATGGCTCACGGGCCCAGCCGCTCTGCAGCATGTGGGATCTTCCTGGACCAGGGCACAAACCCGTGTCCCCTGCATCAGCAGGCGGACTCTCAACCACTGCACCACCAGGGAAGCCCGGGAGCGTTTTCTTAATTTCACTTTCAGATTTTTCATCATTAGTGTATAGGAATGCAAGTGTTTTCTGTGCATTAATTTTGTACCCTGCTACTTTACCAAATTCATTGATTAGCTCTAGTAGTTTTCTGGTAGCATCTTTAGGATTCTCTATGTATAGTATCATGTCATCTGCAAACACTGACAGCTTTACGTCTTCTTTTCCGATTTGGATTCCTTTTGTTTCTTTTTCTTCTCTGATTGCTGTCGCTAAAACTTCCAAAACTATGTTGAATAATAGTGGTGAGAGTGGGCAACCTTGTCTTCTTCCTGATCTTAGTGGAAATGGTTTCATTTTTTCAACATTGAGGACGATGTTGGCTGTGGGTTTGTCATATATGGCCTTTATTATGTTGAGGAAAGTTCCCTCTATGCCTACTTTCTGCAGGGTTTTTATCATAAATGGGTGTTGAATTTTGTCGAAAGATTTCTCTGCATCTATTGAGATGATCATATGGTTTTTCTCCTTCAATTTGTTAATGTGTATCACATTGATTGATTTGCGTATATTGAAGAATCCTTGCATTCCTGGGATAAACCCCACTTGAGCATAGCATATGATCCTTTTAATGTGCTGTTGGATTCTGTTTGCTAGTATTTTGTTGAGGATTTTTGCATCTATGTTCGACAGTGATATTGGCCTGTAGTTTTCTTGCCTTGTGACATCTTTGTCTGGTGTTGGTATCAGAATGATGGTGGCCTCATATAGTGAGTTTGGGAGTGTTCCTCCCTCTGCTATATTTTAGAAGGGTTTGAGAAGGATAGGTGTCAGTTCTTCTCTAAATGTTTGATAGAATTCGCCTGTGAAGCCATCTGGTCTTGGGCTTCTGTTTGTTGGAAGATATTTAATCACACTTTCAATCTCAGTGCTTGTGATTGGTCTCATCATATTTTCTATTTTTCCTGGTTCAGTCTCGGAAAGTTGTGCCTTTCTAAGAATTTGTCCATTTCTTCCAGGTTTCCATTTTATTGGCATATAGTAGCTTGTAGTAATCTCTCATGATCCTTTGTATTTCTGCAGTGTCAGTTATTCTCCTTTTTCATTTCTAATTCTATTGATTTGAGCCTTATCCCTTTTTTTCTTGATGAGTCTGGTTAGTGGTTTATCAATTTTATTTATCTTCTCAAAGAACGAGCTTTTAGTTTTACTGATCTTTGCTATCGTTTCCTTCATTTCTTTTTCATTTATTTCTAATCTGATCTTTATGATTTCTTTCCTTCCTCTAACTTTGGGTTTTCTTTGTTCTTCTTTCTCTAATTTCTTTAGGTGTAAAGTTAGGTTGTTTATTTGAGATGTTTCTTGTTTCTTAAGATAGGCTTGTATAGCTATAAACTTCCCTCTTAGAACTGCTTTTGCTGCATCTCATAGGTTTTGGGTCATTGTGTTTTCATTGTCATTTGTTTCTAGGTATTTTTTGATTTCATCTTTGATTTCTTCAGTGATCTCTTGGTTATTAATTAGTGTGTTGGTTAGCCTCCATGTGTTTGTATTTCTTACAGATTTTTTCTTGTAATTGATATCTAGTCTCAGAGCGTTGTGGTTGGAAAAGATACTTGATATGATTTCAATTTTCTTAAATTTACCAAGGCTTGATTTGTGAGCCAAGATATCTATCCTAGAGAATGTTCCATAAGCACTTGAGAAGAAAGTGTATTCTGTTGTTTTTAGACAGAACGTCCTATAAATATCAAGTCCATCTTGTTTAATGTATCATTTAAAGCTTGTGTTTCCTTATTTATTTTCACTTTGGATGATCTGTCCATTGGTGAACGTGGGGTGTTAAAGTCCCCTACTATGATTGTGTTACTGTCAGTTTCACCTTTTATGGCTGTTAATATTTTCCTTATCTATTGAGGTGCTCCTATGTTGGGTGCATAAATGTTTACAATTGTTGTATCTTCTTCTTGGATTGATCCCTTGATCATTATGTAGTGTCCTTCTTTGTCTCTTATAATAGTCTTTGTTTTAAAGTCTATTTTCTCTGATATGAGAATTGCTACTCCAGCTTTCTTTTGATTTCCATTTGCATGGAATAACTTTTTCCATCCCCTCACTTTCAGTCTGTTTGCGTCCCTTGGTCTGAAATGAGTCTCTTGTAGACAGCATATATACAGGTCTTGTTTTTGTATCCATTCAGCCAGTCTAAGTCTTTTGGTTGGAGCATTTAATCCTTTTACTTTTAAGTTAATTATCGATATGTATGTTCCTATTACCATTTTCTTAATTCTTTTGCTTTTATTATTGTAGGTCTTTTCCTTCTCTTGTGTTTCCTGCCTAGAGAAGTTCCTTTAGCATTTGTTGTAAAGCTGGTTTGGTGGTGCTGAATTATCTTAGCTTTTGCTTGCCTGTAAAGCTTGTAATTTCTCCATCAAATCTGAATGAGATCCTTGCTGGGTAGAGTAATCTTGGTTGTAGGTTTTTCTCTTTCATCTCTTTAAATATGTCCTGCCATCCCTTCTGGCTTGCAGAGTTTCTGCTGAGTGATCAGCTGTTTACCTTATGGAGATTCCCTTGTGTGTTATTTGTTGTTTTTCCATTGCTGCTTTTAATTTTTTTTTTTTGTATTTAATTTTTGAAAGTTTGATTAATATGTGTCTTGGCGTGTTTCTCCTTTGATTTATCCTGTGTGGGACTCTCTGTGCTTCTTGGACTTGATTAACTATTTCCTTTTCCATATTAGGGAAGTTTTCAACTATAATCTCTTGAAATATTTTCTCAGTCCCTTTCTTTTTCTCTTCTTCTTCTGGGACCCCTATAATTCGAATGGTGGTACATTTCATGGTGTCCCAGAGGTCTCTGAAACTGTCCTCAATTCTTTTCATTCTTTTTTCTTTATTCTGCTCTGCAGTAGTTATTTCCACTATTTTATCTTCCAGGCACTTATCCATTCTTCTGCCTCAGTTATTCTGCTATTGATCCCTTCTAGAGAATTTTTAATTTCATTTATTGTGTTGTTAATCTCTGTTTGTTTGCTCTTTACTTCTTCTAGGTCCTTGTTAAATGTTTCTTGTATTTTCTCCATTCTATTTCCAAGATTTTCGATCATCTTTACTATCATTATTCTTTATTCTTTTCAGGTAGACTGTCTATTTCCTCTTCATTTGTTAACTCTGATGGGTTTTTATCTTGCTCCTTCATCTGTGGTGTGTTTTTCTGTCTTCTCATTTTGCTTAACTTACTGTGTTTGGGGTCTCCTTTTTGCAGGCTGCGGGTTTGTTGTTTCCATTGTTTTTGGTGTCTGTGCCCAGTGGCAAAGGTTGGTTCAGTGGGTTGTGTAGGCTTCCTGGTGGAGGGGACCAGTTCCTGTGTTCTGGTGGATGAGGCTGTATCTTGTCTTTCTAGTCAGCAGGTCCATGTCTGGTGGTGTGTTTTGGGCTGTCTGTGTACTTGTTATGATTTTAGGCAGCCTCTGTGCTAATGGGTGGGTCTGTATTCCTGTCTTGCTAGTTGTTTGGCATAGGGTGTCTAGCACTGTAGCTTGCTGGTCATTGAGTGGAGCTGGGTCTTGACGTTGAGATGGAGATCTCTGGGAGATTTTCGCCGTTTGATATTACATGGAGCTGGGAGGTCTCTTGTGGACCAGTGTCCTGAAGTTGGCTCTCCCACCTCAGAGGCACAGCCCTGACACCTGGCTGGAGCACCAAGAGCCTGTCATCCACAAGGCTCAGAATAAGAGGGAGAAAAAATAAGAGAGAAAGAAAGAAAGAAAGAAAGAAAGAATAAAATAAAATAGTTATTAAAATACAAAATAAATATTAAGAAAAAAATGTTTTTAAGTAATAAAAACAATAAATGGACAGACAGAACCCTAGGACAAATGGTAAAAGCAAAGCTGTACAGACAAAAGCACACATAGAAGCATACACATAGACACTCACAAAAAGAGAAAAAGGGAAAAAATATGTATCGTTGCTCCCAAAGACCACATCCTCAATTTGGGTTGATTTGTTGTCTATTCAGATATTCCACAGATGCAGGGTACATCAAGTTAATTGTGGAGATTTAATCCGCTGCTCCTGAGGCTGCTGGGAGAAATTTCTCTTTCTCTTTTTTTTGCACGGCTCCCGGGGTTCAGCTTTCTATTTGGACCTGCCTCTGCATGTAGGTCACCTGAGGGCGTCACTTCTTCACTCAGACAGGACGGGGTTAAAGGATCAGTTTGTTCAGAGGCTCTGGCTCACTCAGGCTGGGGGGAGGGTGGGGTACAGATGAGGGGCGAGCCTGTGGCGGCAGAGGCCGGTGTGTCGTTGCACCAGCCTGAGGCGTGCTGTGCGTTCTCCCAGAAAGTTGTCCCTGGATCCTGGGACCCTGGCAGTGGCGGGCTGCACAGGCTCCCGGGAGGGGAGGTGTGGATAGTGACCTGTGCTCACACACAGGCTTCTTGGTGGCGGCAGCAGCAGGCTTGGTGTGTCACGTCCGTCTGTGGTGTCCGCACTGATAGCCACAGCTTGCGCCTGTCTCTGGAGCTCCTTTAAGCAGTGCTCTTAATCCCCTCTCCTTGCGCACCAGGAAACAAAGAGGCAAGAAAAAGTCTCTTGCCTCTTCGGCAGCTCCAAACTTTTTCCCGGACTCCCTCCCGGCTAGCTGTGGCGCACTAGCCCCCTTCAGGCTGTGTTCATGCAGCCAACCCTAGTCCTCTCCCTGGGATCCGACCTCCTAAGCGCAAGTCTCAGCTCCCAGCCCCCTCCCGCCCCAGCGGGTGAGCAGACAAGCCTCTCAGGCTGGTGAGTCCTGGTTGGCACCGATCCTCTGTGCGAGAATCTCTCCGCTTTGCCCTCTGCAGCCCTGTGGCTGTGCTCTCCTCCGTGGCTCCAAAGCTCCCCCCTCTGCCACCCACAGTCTCCGCCCGCGAAGGGGCTTCTAGTGTGTGGAAACTTTCCCTCCTTCACGGCTCCCTCCCAGAGCTGCAGATCCTGTCCCTATTCTTTTGTCTCTGTTTTTTCTTTTTTCTTTTACCCTACCCAGGTACGTGGGGAGTTTCTTGCCTTTTGGGATGTCTCAGGTCTTCTGCCAGCGTTCAGTATGTGTTATGTAGGAGTTGTTCCACATGTAGATGTATTTCTGTTGTATTTGTAGGGAGGAAGTTGATTTCCACGTCTTACGCTTCCGCCATCTTGAAGTTCCTCCCTGCTGTGTTGGGTCTTCGGTGCTGCAAGTGGGCTTTCTCTAGTTGCGGTGAGCAGGGACTACTCGTTGTTGCAGTGCATGGGCTGCTCATTTCGGTGTCTTCTATTGTTGTAGAGCATGGTCTCTGTGTGTGCGGGCTTCAGGAGTTGTGGCACATGGGCTCAGTAGTTGTGGCTTGCGGGCTGTAGAGTGCAGGCTCAGTAGTTGTGGCGCACGGGCTTAGTTGGTTCGCCACATGTGGGATCTTCTGGGACCAGGGCTTTAACCCACGTCCCCTGCATTGGCAGGCAGATGCTTAACCACTGCACCACCAGGGAAGTCCCTTAAACTGTCTTCATTTCTTTTCATTCGTTTTTCTTTATTCTGTTCTACAGCAGTGATTTCCACTATTCTGCCTTTGAGCTCATGTATCCAATCTTCTGCCTCATTCATTCTGCTATTGATTCTTTCTAGTGTATTTTTCATTTCAGTTATTGTATGTTCAACTTTGTTCTTTAGATCTTCTAGTTCTTTGTTAAGCATTTCTTGTAACTTCTCTGTCTGTTCCTCCATTTTTTTCTGAGATCTTGGATCATCTTTACTGTCATTACTCTGAAGTCTTTTTTCGGATAGATTGACTAGCTCCACTTCACTTAATTGTTCTTCTGGGGTTTTATTTTGTTCCTTCGTCTGGAACATATTCCTCTGCCATCCTATTTTGTCTAACTTTCTGTGTTTGCAGTCCCACAAGCTGCAGGATTGTAGTTTCTCTTGCTTCTGGTGTCTGTCCCCTGGTGAGTGAGGCTGATCTAAGAGGCTTGGGCAGGCTTCCTGGTGGGAGAGACTGGTGCCAGCCTACTGGTGGTTGGAGCTGGGTCTTGTCCCTCTGTTGGGCAGGGCCATATCAACAGGTGTGTTTAGAGGTGGCTGTGGACTGAGGAAGACTTTAAACAGCTTGGGTGCTGATGGGTGAGGCTGTGTTCCTGCCCTGTTGGTTGTTTGGCCTGAGGCGACCCAGCCCTGGAACATGCAGGCTGTTGGGTGTGGCCAGTTCTTGGCATCAAAATGGAGACCTGCAGACAGCTCATACCAGTAAGTGCTCCCCAGTACCTTGACACCAGTATCCTTGTCCCTGCAGTGAGACACAGTTACCCCCCTACCTCTCCAGGAGACCCTCCCAGACCAACAGGCAGGTCTGACCCAGGTTTCTGTGAAGTCACTGCTTTTTCCCTGGGTCCCAGGGTGCACAAGACCTTGTGTGTGCCCTCCGAGAGTGGAGCTTATGGTTTCTCCAGTCCTATGGAGTTCCTGCGATCAAGTCCCATTGGCCTTCAAAATCAAATGCTCTGGGGGCTGCCCCTCCTGAGGCCAAACCCCCAGACTGGGCAGCATGACATAGGCTCAGAGCTCTCACTCCTGTAGGAGACCCTCTGTGATATAATTATTTTCCAGTTGTGTGTTGCCCACCTGGCAGGTATGTATGGGATTTGATTGTATCGTGAATGCACCCCTCCTACCATCTCATTGTGTCTTCTTCTTTGTCTTTGTACGTAGAATATCTCTTTTGTTAGGTTCCGGTCTTTTTTGTCGATGGTTGTTCAGCAGTTAGTTGTGATTTTGGTGTTTTCTTGAGAAGAAGTGAACTCAGGTCCTTCTACTCTGCCATCTTGTCCTCCAGCCAGGCATCTATTTCATTCTTTTCTATGGCTCAGTAATATTCCATTGTATAAATACACCACATCTCCCTTATCCATAAATCTATCAATCTGTCAGTGGATGTTTAGGTTGTTTCCATGTCTTGGTTATTGTGAATAGTGCTATGAACATAGGGGTGCATGTATCTTTTTGAATTATAATTTTGTCTGGATCTATGTCCAGGAGTGAGATTGCTGGATCATATAGCAACTCTATTTTTAGTTTTTTGAGGAACCTCCATACTGTTTTCCGTATTGGCTGCACCAATTGACATTCCCACCAACAGTGTAGGAGGGTTCCCTTTTCTCCACAACCCCCTCCAGCATTTGTTATTTGTAGAATTTTTAATGATGCCCATTCTGATTCGTGTGAGGTGGTACCTCGTTGTAGTTTTGATTTGATTTCTCTAATAATTAGCAATGATGAGCATCTTTTCATGTGCCTATTGACCATCTGTATGTCTTCTTTGGAGAAATGTATATTTAGGTATTTTGCCCATTTTTTAATTGTTTGTTTTGTTGTTATTGAGTTGTATGAGCTGTTTGTATATTTCAAAAATTAAGCCCTTTATTGGTCACATCATTTGCAAATATTTTCTTGCAGTCTGTAGGTTCTCTTCATTTGGTTTATGGTTTCCTTTGCTGTCAGAAGCTGATAAGTTTGATTACGTCCCACTTGTTTATTTTTGTTTTTATTTTTATTGCCTTGGGAGACTGACCTACGAAAATGGTATGATTTATATCAAAGACTGTTTTGCCTATGTTCTTTTCTAAGAGTTTTATGATGTCATGTCTTATATTTGTCTTTAAGTCATTTTGAGTTTATTTTTGTGCATGGTGTGAAGGTATGTTCTAACTTCATTGATTTGCATGTGGCTGTCCAACTCTCCCAACACCACTTACTGAAGAGACTTTCTTTTCCCCATTGTATGTTCTTTCCTCGTTTGTTGATAATTAATTGTCCATAAGTGTGTGAGTTTATTTCAGAGCTCTTCTATTCCATTGATCCATGTGTCTTTTTTCTGCCAATACCACACTGTTTTGATAACTGTAGCTTTGCAATATTGTCTGAAGTCTTGGAGGGTTATGCCTCCTGCTTTGTTCTTTTTCCTGAGAATTGCTTTGGCAATTCTGGATCTTTTTAGGTTCCATATAAATTTTAGTGTAATTTGTTCTAGTTCTGTGAAAAATGTCATGGATAATTTGATAGGGGTCACATTAAATCTATAGATTGCTTTGGATAGTGTGGCCATTTTAACACTGTTAATTCTTCCAAGCCAAGAGCATGGGATATCTTTCCATTTCTTTCTATCATCTTCAGTTTCCTTTATTGATGTTTTGTAGTTCTCAGCATATAAGTATTTTCACCTTGTTGGTGAGTTTTATTCCTAAGTATTTTATTTTATTTTTTGATGCAACTTTAAAGGGTATTGTTTGTCTACATTCCCTTTCTGATATTTCATTGTTTGTATAAAGAAATGCAACCGATTTCTGTATGTTAATCTTGTATCCTGCTACTTTGCTGAATTTATCAGTTCCAGTTAGTTTTTGTGTGGAGTCTTTAGGGTTTTCTCTATGTAGTATTATGTCATCTGCATATAATGACAATTTTACCTCTTCCCTACCAATCTGAACACATTTTATTTCTTTTTCTTGTCAATTATTGTGGCTAGGACTTCCAATACTATGCTGAATAGAAGTGTTGACCATGGGCATCCTTGTCTTGTTCCAGATTTTAGCAGGAATGCTTTCAGCTTTTCACCATTGAGTATTATATTGGCTATGGGTTTGTCATAAATAGCTTTTATTATGTTGAGATATATTCCCTCTCTATCCACTTTTGTAAGGGTTCTTATCATGAATCGATGGTGAATTTTATCAGATGCTTTTTCTGCATCTACTGAGATGATCATGTGGTGTTTGTCTTATTTTTTGATGTGGTGCATTACATTGATTGATTTACATATGTCAAACCATAATTGTGACCCTGGGATGAATCCAAGTTGGTTGTGGTATATGATCTTTTTTATGTATTGTTCTATTTGGTTTGCTAATATTTTGTTGAGAATTTTTGCGTCTATAGTCATCAAAGATATTGGCTTGTAATTTTCTTTTTTGGTGGTGTCTTTATCTTGTTTTGGTATCAGGGTGCTGGTGACTTCATGGAATGTCTTTGGGAGTGTTCCCTCCTCTTCAGTCTTTTGGAAGAGTTTGAGAAGGATTGGTGTAAGTTCTTTGTATGTTTGGTAGAATTTGCCTATGAAGCCATTTGGTCCTAGACTTTTGTTTGTAGGGAGTATTTTTATTACAAATTCTATTTCATTTCTAGTGACTGGTCTTTTCAAGTTATCTATTTCTTCTTCATTCATTTTTGGTGGACTGTATGTTTCTAGAAACTTGTCCATTTCTACTAGGTTGCCGAATTTGTTGGCATATAATTGTTCATAGTATTCTCTTATGGTTTTTTGTATCTCTGCAGTATCAGTTGTGCTTTCTCCTCTTTCCTTTCTTATTTTATTTGAGTCTTCTCTCTTTTCTTCTTGGTGAGCCTAGCCAGAGGTTTGTCAATTATGTTTACCCTTTCAAAGAACCAGCTCTTGGTTTTATTGATTTTTTTCTATTGTTCTTTTTTAAATCTCTATTTTATTTATTTCCTCACTGATCTTTATTGCTTCCTTCTTTCTGCTGACTTTAGGTTTTGTTTATCCTTTTTTTCTTTTCTAATTCTTTCAGGTGATGGGTTAGGCTTTTTGCAACTTTTCTTGTTTTATGAGGAAGGCCTGTATCACTATGAACTTCTCTCTAAGAACTTCTTTTGATGCATCCCATAGATTTTGCATGGTTGTGTTTTCATTGTCATTTGCCTCAAGGTATTTTTAAATTTTTTCTTTGTTTTCATTGTTGGCCCATTGGCTTTTTAATAGCATGTTGTTTAGTCTTCATGTAATTGTTTTTCTTTTTTCCTCATTTCTTTTTCTGTGGTTGATTTCTAGTTTCATGCCATTGTGGTCAGAAAAGATGCTTGAAATAATTTCTATACTCTTAAATTTGTTGACTGTTTTGTTCCCTTGTATGTGGTCAATCCTAGGCAGTGTTCCATGTGCACTTGAAAAGAATGTGTATTCTACTTTTTTAAGATGTAATGTCCTGAAAATATCAATTAAGTCTAACTGTTCTATTGTATCATTTCAGAGCTCTGTTGCCTTATTGATTTTCTGTCTAAAAAAAATCTTTCCATTGATGTGAGTGAGGTGTTAAAAGTCTCCTACTATTATTGTATTCCCATCAGTTTCTCTCTTTATGTCTGTTAGTATTTGTTTTATGTATTTGGGTCCTCCTATACTGGGTGCATATATGTTGACGAGTGTAATATCCTCTTATATTGATCCCTTTACCATTATACAGTGTCCTTCTTTATCTTTCTTTTTAGACTTTGTTTTAATGTCTATTTTGTCTGATATGAGTATTGCGACCCCCACTTTCTTGTCATTTCTGTTTGCGTGAAATATCTTTTTGCATTCCCTCACTTTCCACCTGTACGTGTCCTTTGCCCGAAAGTGGGTCTCTTGTAGGCAGCATATTGTAGGCTCTTGTTTTATATCCAATCTGCTTCTCTATGTCTTTTGATTGGAGCATTTTTTCCATTGACATTTAACATAATTATTGATATTTTATTGCTATTTTAAACCTTGTTTTCCCATTGATATCATATTTCTCTTTGTCTCTTTCTTTTTCTTTTGTTTTTCCTTTTGTGGTTTGATGATTTTCTTTTGTATTATTCTTGTGTTCTTTTTGGTTTTTGTGAATTCATTGTATGTTTTTTATTTCTAGTTACCTTGTTTTTCAAGTATATTAGCCTCTTCCTATATCTACTGATTTTAGACTGGTAGTCATATAGTCTCAAACACATTCTGGAAAAAAAAATCTTCATTTTCATACTCTCCTCTCCCACATTTTATGATTTTGATGCCACCTTTTACACCTTCATGTTCATCCTTTTTTCATCCTTTTGGTTATCATTGCTTTCACAGAAATTTTTTCTTTTAATATGTGTACTGGCTTATTTAAGTGATTTAGTTTCAAACAGATTTTCTGTTTCCTATATATTCTTCTTTTCTATTTAGAGAAGACGTTTTGATATTTCCTTTAGGATAGGCTTAGTATTGCTGTATTTTTTTATTTTTTGCTTGTTTGAGAAATTGTTTATCTCTACTTCTATTCCAAATGATAAGCTTGCAGGCTAGAGTATCCTAGGTTACGTATTTTTCCCTTTCAGGACTTTCAATATATCTTGCCACTCCCTTCTGGTCTGCAGCATTTCTGTAGAGAAAGCAGCTGATAGCCTTATGGAGGTTTGCTTGTAATTAACTCTTTGTTTTTCTCTTGCGCCTTTAGATATTTAGCAGGCCTCCTCTTTGCTCTGTGGTTGTCACTGCCCTGTCAGGGGCAGAGTCTGCTCCTGAGTTGTTGGAGTAGAAGCCCTCAGAACAGTTTCTGAGCTTCAGTGTGAGGTAGACAGGAGTGGAGTGTTCCCGCTGGGAGAGGGGCTACTGAGTCTTCCTTTGCGGGAGCTGTCTACCAGGGAGTGTGCTCTGTGGTGTCACCTGTGCAGGCTCGCAAAGTACACTGTGGTTGGCACTGCCCTCGGCACCACCTCCACTGTGGGAATTCAGGCAGTTGTCCCTCAGGCACTGTTTTCACAAAGCCACCAGCACAGATCCTTAGGTGCCGATCCACTGAAGTTGGGTACCAGGACCGCAGTAGTCACACACTTGGACCTGCCATGGGAGCTGTGGAAGCATCCCAGACCCCAGCCCCGCCTCCAAGCACATTGACCGCAAAGCTCACAGCTGCTGAGGCCGGACTTGTCTGAACCATGGGAGCACCCACTGTCCTGCTGCCAGAACTCGTAGAGGCAGCCGGGAGAAGGAGGCTGTTATGGCAGGCTTCACCCCTCCCTTCACACGCCCTTTAGCAATGGCACTCTGCCTCTATGGCAGGCCCAGGCTTCTTCTGTGTACACCCCAGTTGTGGCCCATACCACACTCCAGCCCCTTCAGGCTGTCTCCATGCTGCCAACCCCAGTCCTCTCCCTGGGTCTGTCCTCTGAAGCCTGAGTTTCAGCACCCAGCCCTGCACATACCAGTAGGCATGCATCTTGGGCTGGGGATTGCCCCAAGGTAGCACCGATCCTCTGTGCCCATCTCTCTCTGTTCTGCCTG
Source organism: Tursiops truncatus (assembly GCF_011762595.2). Classification (NCBI taxonomy): domain Eukaryota; kingdom Metazoa; phylum Chordata; class Mammalia; order Artiodactyla; family Delphinidae; genus Tursiops; species Tursiops truncatus. The sequence continues at coordinate 13,965,013 of NC_047034.1, read as the reverse complement.
CTGCCAACCAGTTGTTGTACTCTGTTCCGAGCCTCTGAAGCTCCCTTCTGTCCCAGCTGATCTCCCCACCAGTGAAGGTGCTTCCTAGGATGTAGGAACGTTTCCTCTTTCACAGCTCCCTCCTAGAGGCGCAGGTCCATCCCAATTTCTTTTTTTTCTTTTGCCCTACGCAGTTTTGTGGAGTTCTTTCTTGCACTTCTGGGTGTCTGATATCGATTGCCCTAGTTCAGTAAGGTATTACATGAGCATTATTCTACATGTAGATGTATTTTTGATGTATTTGTGGGAGGAGGTGAGCTCCACGTCCTTCTATTCTGCCATCTTGATTCCTCCCTCCAAAGAATTTGTTTAAAAACGTTCCAAACGCTGATACCCCACTTTTGTTTTCAGTTTGACTCCGTGGCTGATGTATCTGATGTGTCAAGCAATGTTACCCTAAAAAGTTACACCATGCACTTTGAGGTACCTCTGTGTGCTGCATGAATGCACGATCTTTGCATGGTGTGTCGGTGGCACGGTGAAAAGCAGAACACTTCACTGATTGGTTAAATCAGCTAAATCAGAACCCTCAGATGTTTAGAGCAGCTACACTTCCTAATGGAACATTCTAGATCCTAATCAAAGAGTGCCTTTGTCTTTCTGATGTCTTTGTGTGTCCTCCTTATTTTGGAGGCTGGAATCCTATAACAAGGGGAACAATGTGGAATGAGAAAAGAGGGAGGGAGGAGTCAGGTTCCCTACATAAATCCAGGAATTTTAAAGTGAAATACAATTGTGCTCACTTAGTGACTGACCATGAGAGAACATTGCTAATTTTGCTCTGGGGAAGAGCTGTTCTCAAGAAGGAGGCTCTGTGCTGACACCCATGAAGAGACTACCTTGCTAACCCGACCCCTCACCCTACTGCTTTGCGATGCAGCAGCCCTAGTCCACAGGGAATAATAGCCAAAGCACCAGTATGTGAACTCTTGGGGCACTAAGAATGCTGGCCATCTAACGTGGCCATCAGCTTATTATCTCACCTTTACCAAGAATCCAGGGGCCACAGGATTCCAGATGAGCTAAGTTCCATAGGAGGAGATGGGGACAGCGCTCCCTTCATTGATGACACGTGACACATGATTTTCTATCCTACTTCAAGACTATTTTCTTTAGACCTTAGTCACCAACAGTAACTTTTTTTTTCAGGGCTTAGCTGATACCAAAATCCCCCGGTCTGGGACACCTGTGAGTATTAGGAGCAACCGGAGCCTGTCTGTACTGCGCATCCCAAGTCAGAGCCAAGTCAGCCAGACCTATTCCCAAGGCGCTCTCCACCGCAGTGTCAGTCAGCTCATAGACATTCAAGACAAGAAGGTCTTGATTGACGACTCGCTGTGGGAAACCATCATGGGCCATGATAGCGGACTGGTGAGTCAATTTCCTCGTCCAGAGCCTTTGCTAAACATTCCAGAAGTATACTGATAAAGAGGTGGCATGGAGCTTCCTGTACCTCATTGAAGGATGGCCGCACGGCACTCAGTGCATCCCTCTGACCATTTACCCAATTATTTTGCAACAACTTGTTTACCTGCTTGATGAGCAGGGTAGAAACTTTGTCTTGTTCTGGCACACAATAGATGCTCAAAAAATAAACTCATGCATAAGTGAATAGACAAACAGGCTCTACTTCCTTATCTTGGGCAGAACATGACTGAAAACATTGGAACTGGCCTAAAAGAGGCATAAAGTACAAGCACCTGTTTTACTAAAGGGAAAAAAAAAAAGAAAAAAGAAAAGGAAGTGTGTTTTCCTTCTGGTTTATGGTTAGAGGAGAAAAAGAGTCTCTCAATAGGATCAATAGTTTCTTTCCAAGAAACTCAGAAAATTATGATAAATAAGGGCATTACTATTTATGAACTTTGTTTTTCATAATTTCAGTCCAGGGGGTACAAAAGAGTTAATGTCATCATTATGTAATATTTATTTTGAGCCCCTAGTGGCTGAAATGAATAAAGTCCTAGAGTTTTTAGCAACCATCACACTTCATTGTGCCAACTACCTACATGTCTGAGGGAGTACCATTCCTTTGGAATAGTTGGATAATAAATAGATGGTCAACTAAGACTTTAGCCCCTCTGCTTACTCCTCTGAGCCAGAAGTCGTCACCTCCATTTCTTTCACTGTCTGCTTCTGCATTTGGACTCTCACTCATTGCTCTCTCTCTCACTTCTCACTTTTCCTTCACTGAAAAGTTGATGACTTCCATGAAACCTTTCTTAACTAATGGCAAAGAATAAAGCAAGTTTCCTGGCTCCAGTTTCCAATCACAACAAAAACTAAAATTTAGTCTTTCTGGTTTGCTTAGAATGATGATAAATAATAAGCATTTAAAAATCATGGGGCTGTTTGAAGTTGTTACAACTATTGAATTCCATGATTCCATTTTGGATCTAAAGTTTCTAAATATCAGGAATAATTATATTAGGTTGAAACGTAAATAATTAATTGATCATTTGACATGCAAAATGGCAGTTTCATATAGTTCAACATAATACATTGAGGGCTTACATGAATGTGTGCCCTTACCCAAGAACACACAGCTAGTAATTTTTTTGTGGAATTGGGATCTTAGAAACATTGTCTGATTACACTGCCCCCATTCTTCACTATTATACTATATTGCCATTTTGCTGACTTTTGACCATACTGGTAATAGGCAGTCTGCAAAGTGATTCAGTGAAAGCTTTTCAAGATGCCCATACTCGGCAAATTATCTGTTCATTATAACATTATAATCAATATTACTAGCCCTATTCAATAAATATAAAATACAGTAAGAGAGTGAGACACAATGGAGCATAACAGCTTGCATTCTGGCTCTTCTGTTTAATTTTGAACGAAATCATATAAAACGTCCCCACTTTACAGATGAGGAAACTGAGGCTTGAAAGGTTAAGATATGGTACAATGTAACGCTCAAATGATATATTAATACATTTTGCATAAGACTATTGCCAGCAACATCCTAACCAGTGATGATTGGTGTCTTTTTCAGTATGTGGATGAAGAGGACCTGATGAATGCCATCAAGGGTTTCAGCTCTATGACTAAGGAACACACCACATTCACCGACACCCACCTGTAAAGGATGGAAACCTGTAAGATATAAAGCTGGATGAGGGCTCCACACCCCATCCCCACTGGGTTATCACACATCATAAATGCTAAAAAGCCATTGCTTGTTATCCTATAATCCTTGAAAGAAATGAGGAGTGTTTTTGAAATTGTTCCTAATAGAGGTCTAAGAACTATTATTTTTCTGGCTGTCTGAAATGTGGGGTTTCTGAAATTTTATGTCCGTATGAAAATACTTATTTTGCTCTCTTTATTTTGTGGACGCTAGATAAGCATATAACGTTTACTTGGCTCATCTGGCAGTGACGCCATTGTTTAAATGAATAATCAGTGGCAATTTCGAGTTGGCCCACAGTTGCTACTGGTAAATGAAGTTACTAATTTAAAAACTAAGGATTCTTCTGAGGGGATGTCATTGCTGCTTCTCTGAGCAGCACAGCACTGTTTCTGCTTTCATTCCCCTATTTCCATGAAAGTTGACATGATCCTGTGAGGAACAGTTCTAATAATAGCTGCAAAATCAAGTCCCAATTTCAGATCAAGCTGAAACACATAAGAGAAGAACAAACTCTGCATTGAGGCTACATGTTTGGCTGTAGGTTCTAGTTGATTACAATGTTTAGGGATAAATATTTACCAAACCACATAAACTTGTAAATCAATGTCCGTTCTTACATTTATGAATCTTCTAAAAAACTAAGGAATTAAACAGCTAATTTATAGATTTCAAGGAGAAAAATGAAGGGTTTTGATAGATATTTTACATAGTTTTGAAACTCCAATCAGTACTTTACATAAAATTCTCTCAATTCACTGAATACCCAGGAATATTGATATCTTCAACTTGGCACATTTCACATGGAAACTACTGTTTTATTTGCATTTTTTAACTAGCCTACGTGAAATTAAAAAAGGAAAAATTTTGTGTTCCTTCCAGCCTTGAAATTATAAAATTAACATTTATATGTAAATGCAGGATTACATATATGAATATATATATCTGTACTATATCCCTTCATTTCAGAGAACTGCTAGAATCACTAAGCGCAGATATTTAACAGTACCAATTTCCATGGGTCAAAAGTTTTTGCTGTTTACTCTATTTGGATTATAAAGCTGTTGGTGAGTCCTACATCAAGAAGCATTTTTTTCCCCAAGTCAACATAAAATGAAACGTATTTAAGTTTGTGCTTTGCGGAAAACGATGGACAAAAACCCCTTCTTCATTCCTAAAGGTCTTAATGACTCCAGGAAGTTATTTTGAATATGTATGTCTAAAACACAACTGTCGGACATACTTTGTGAATTACATTCAGAAATAGGTGGATTTCCCCAAAGCTGAGATGGCAAAAACTTGTAAAACAAGGAATAACCTTACTTAGTCTGCCTGAAAATGATGAATTACCCTAAATGTCCAACAGTCAAAGATCATGAACTTTGGGGGTACTGAGACTATCCACATCTGCAGAAGAGCAGCTCCTCAGAATGACCAACTCCTGGACAAGCCTTGCCAACCTTAAGTGTCAACAGCACAGACCAGTATTAAGCAGAAGTTCTGCCCCCTTGTTAGAAATGCGACAAGCAAACGAATCTGAAATAATTGTGCACATTTGGCAGTGGATGTTCAAATTATATTTTTTCCTCGCCAAAAGTTTTATACTTTCTGAAATGGAAACAGGATTGGCTAATTTCGTTTACAGGTTTTAATTCCCACTTGCTGATTCAGTCTTAGCTATTTAGAGCTGGCACAGATGAGCCTTGACCAACCAAGGCTGAGTTTCTGATGCATGTGAGCTACTTAAGGTATATACAGAAAAGTGTTCCTTCCCAGTCCTGTGCTTGCATCCTTATCCTTGGTCTACTCCTCTGCAAATATGATTGGCTAGTCATGGGTGGATTCAGGAGAATGAGCACATCCTCACTGTTGAAAAATTAACTAGACACTATTATCACATTCTAAAGCTTCAAAGGAACATAAAAAGAAAATTGCAGGGGGTTTTATCTTAAGTTTTTCTCTACTTAATCACCTGTTTAGACATCTGGTTATTACATGAATTCGTTTAGCTGAATCATTTACATTTTGATCCCATGGCTCAGAGTGGACAGAAGCCTGCACAGCTTCCACCCACAACACCACCCTTGTAACACTCTGAACTCTACTTGTATTTACTTCAGAGAAGCCCAAGATGTTGTCTTGCTACTTTAAGTGGTAATGTGTGCCAAGCCCCTGTTCAACAGTTGGACTCACCCCTGGAGATTCTGATTCAGTTGGTCTCGGGTGGTGCTGAGGCATCAGTACCTTTAAAAGCTTCCAGATATTCCTAATGTTGAGAACCAGTTATGTAAAGAACCTGGAAAAATACATGCTGTGCACAGGGACTCCAGTACTGGCCCACTTCTCCTTTACAGAGACTACAACAGGTGGCTCTCTCTAAATCTGACTCATGTCCCCTCACTTGAAGAGGCCACATACTCAGCTTAAATTTTAAGAACTGCTTTGTTATGCCTGATATTAACTGTTTGATAAGAGTACACACCTATGCTTTTATAAGCTCTACCAAGAATTGTATTTATAGATGACCTATTGCCATTTCTACTAAATGGAAAACCTAAATATGAATCTGTTATGGTACCTTATGCTGATCTAAAAACCATGTTGGCATCAATATAATTCAATCTGAACAACCTGTAAATAAAACATAGGCCAGGTGGAATAATTCAGTGAGAAGGAACTAATTATGTCACACATGAATAGTTTATTTCCAATGCACAAATATCATGTAAATTAATCTAAAGATGGTTTGCTTAATAAATATTTAAATGTGAGCCGTCTGATTTAATATATTTATGAAAAAATACTAACAGCTCTGAATTGTATTTACAGTTTACACATAAATGATAAAGGTGAGCCCATTTAAGAAAAAAGGATGTTCTGAATAATCTCTCAACCACTGATGAATTAGATGAACGTCAGAATCAACTCTTAACACTTTTTTTCAAAACATGAGTCCCGACCACCAGAGATTCAAATTTAGCAGGTAACCTCAGGTGACTCTGATATAGAAGCCTGGATGAGAAAGCCAGGAAAAGACCATAGGCTACTGAAACAGATGTGGGTTCACAAGATGGCTCAGGAGCTAAGGAGCCTTATGGTGAAATTATTTATCCTCAGTGGGTCTTGGTGATCTCATTTTGAATGAGGATAACAATACTTATCCTAGTGATATGAAAATACTTGAGTGTTGTTTTGAAGTAATTTCAGAATTCCTGGAAAAACTTTTCATCATGAGAATTATAATTCTGTTGTTTTTCATCAATCACATGAAGTATATACATATTTCATTTTTTTTCTCAATGTATTTGTTTTTTGAAGTTTTTCCTTGTAGTTGATTTCTAATCTCATAGTGTTGTGGTCAGAAAAGATACTTATGATTTCAATTTTCTTAAATTTACCGAGGCTTGCTTTGTGGCCCAGCATGTGATCTATCCTGGAGAATGTTCCCTGTGCACTTGAGAAGAATGTGTACTCTGCTGTTTTTGGATGGAATGCTCTATAAATATCAATTAAGTCCATCTGGTCTAATGCATCATTTAAGGCCTGTGTTTCTTATTGCTTTTCTGTCTGGATGATTTGTCCATTTAGGTAAGTGGGGTGTTCAATTCCCCCTGTATTATTGTGTTACTGTCGATTTCTCCTTTTATGTTTGTTAACATTTGCCCCATATATTGAAGGGCTCCTGTGTTGGGTGCACATATATTTACAATTGTTGTATCTTCTTGGAATCATCTCTTGATCATCATGTAGTGTCCTTCGTTGTCTCTTTTAACAGTCTTTATTTTAAAGTCTATTTTTCTGATATGACTATTGCTACTCCTGCTTTCTTTTGATTTCCATTTGCATGGAATACCTTTTTCCAACCCCTCACTTTCAGTCTGTGTGTCTCTAGATCTGAAGTGGGTCACTTGTAGACAGCATATATACAGGTCTTGTGTTTGCATCCATTCAGCCAGTCTATGTCTTTTGGTTGGAGCATCTACTCCATTTATATTTAAGGTAATTTTCTATATGTATATTCTTATTGCCATTTTGTTAATTGTTTTGGACTTGTTTTTGTAGATCTTTTTTCTTCCTTTCCTCTTTTGTCTTCTTGTGATTTAATGACTATCTTTAGTGTTGTGTTTGGATTTCTTTTTCTTGTGTATATTATAGATTTTTCTTTGGTGGTTACCATGAGGTTTTGATATAGCAGTCTATATATATGTACATGATTGTTTTAAGCTGCTGATCTCTTAATTTCAAATGCATTGGCAGTATCCTGCACTTGTACTCTCCTTCTCTCACGATTACTGGTTTTGATGTTATATCTGTGTGTGAGTGATTTCCTACCTTTACTATATTTTTGCCTTTACCGGTGAGCTTTCCCACTTCATAATGTTCTTGTTTCTAGTTGTGGCCTTTTCTTTTCCACTTACAGAAGTTCCTTTAGCATTTGTTGTAAAGCTGGTTTGGTGGTGCTGAATTCTTTTAGCTTTTGCTTGTCTGTAAAGCTTTTAATTTCTCTGTCAAATATGAAGAAGAGCATTGCTGGGTAGAGTATTCTTGGTTGTAGGTTTTCCCCTTTCATCACTTTAAATATATTGTACCTTCTGGCCTGCAGACTTTCCACTGAAAAATCAGTTGATGGTCTCATGGGGATTCCCTTGTATGTTATTTGCTGCTTTTCCTTTGTATTTTTTTTGTCTTTGTTTTATCAGTTCCTATGTGTCTTGGCATATGTTCCTCCTTGGGTTTATCCTTTATGGCACCCTCTGTGCTGGGTGACTGTTTCCTTTCCCGTGTTATGGAAGTTTTCAGCTATTAGCTCTTCAAATATTTTCTCAGGCCCTTTCCCTCTTCTTCTGGGACCCCTATAATGCAAATATTGGTGCATTTAATGTTGTCCCAGAGGTCCCTTAGACTGTCCTCTTTTCATTCTGTTATTCTGTTCCACGGCAGTGATTTCCACCATTCTGCCTTCCAGCTCACTTATCCGTTCTTCTGTCTCATTTATTCTATTGATTCCTTCTAGTCCATCTGTTTATTCTTTAGATTTTCCTAGCTCTTTGTTAACCATTTCTTGTGTCTTCTCAGTCTGTGCCTCCATTCTTTTCCTGAGTTCTTGGATCATCTTTACAATCATTACTCTGAACTCTTTCTCAGGTAGATTGCCTATCTCCACTCAGTTGTTCTTCAGGGATTTTATCTTGTTCCTTCGTCTGGTACATATTCCTTTGCTGTCTCATTTTGTTTAAATTTCTATTTGTATTTTTACGTATGTAGTAGCTTAGTTACGTTTCTCTATCTTGGAGAAGCGGCCCCCTGTAGGGGATGTCCTACGTGTCCCAGCAGTACACTCTCCTCTTGTTACCCAAGGGCCAACGGCTAGCTGGTCCCAGGGTAGGTTCTCATCTGTGCTGTGGACTCAGTTCTACAGGCTGCAAGACTGTAGTTTCCTTGCTTCTGGTGTCTGCTCCCTAGTGGGTGAGAATGGTAGAGAGGTTTGTGCAGGCTTCCTGGTGGGAAGGGCTGATGCCTCCCCACTGGTGGGTGGAGCTGGGTCTTGGCCCTCTGGTGGGCTGAACCCTGTCAAGCGGTGTGTCTAGAGGTGGCTGTGAGTCCAGAAGTCTTTAGGCAACCCGTCTGCTGATAGGTGGGGCTGTTTCCCACCCTGTTGGTTGTTTGGCCTGAGGCCTCCCAGCACTGGAGCTTACAGGCTGTTGGGTGGGGCAGGGTCTTGGTGCCAAGGACTTGAAATGTCTGACTCCATCCAGAGTTTACACAGGTCCCCACATCAGCCACCAGCTTTTATGACCCCTGAGAGCCACAGCTGCCTCTGCCTCCCCAGGAGATGCTCCAAGACTAGCAGGTAGGTCTGGCCCAGGTTCCTACGGAGTTACGGCTTTTGCCCTGGGACTGGTGAGTGTGGGACCTTGTGTGCACCCTCCAAGAGTGGAGTGACTATTTGCCCCAGTCCTGTGGAGCTCCTGCAATCAAGCCCCACAGGCCTTCAAAGGCAAATGCTCTAGAGGTTCCTCCTCCCAATGACTGACCCCTAGGCTGGGGAGCCTGGCGTGGGGCTCAGAGCTCTCATTCCTGCAGGAGAAGTTCTGTGATATAATTATTCTCCAGTTTGTGGGTTGTCCACCTGGGTGGTATGGGATTTGATTATACTGTGAGTGCACCCCTCCTACTGTCTCATGGTTTCTTCTTTACGTCTGGATGTAGAATTTTGGTTGGGGTTGGGGGGAGATTCTAGTCTTTTTTACTGATGTTTTTTCAGCAGTTAATTAGTTGTGATTTTGGTGTGCCCAGGAGGTGAGGGTGAGCTAAAGGTCCTCCAACTCCACCATCTTGTCTGAAATTCTCTGTTCACGGTTCTGGAGGCTGTAAGTCTGAAATCGAGGTGCTGTCAGGGTTGGTTTCTGGTGAGAGTGCTCTTGTAGGTGGCCATCTTCTGAGTCCTCACATGGCCTTTCTTCTAAAATCTGCCTCTTCTTCCTTACAATGATGGACAGTGTTAAAGATGTTCCTGTTCTCGAAGTTCACAGCACAGATGAGGAAGAGAGGAGGTTGTGGCGTGCAGGTGGCTGTGGAGGTTTTTTTCCCCTTTCAGTCTCAAAAACTCTAATAAGGTAATTATCCCTGCTATGCCTAAGTTTTTTCATTATAATCTGCTCAAGGTTACAAGTTAAGTGCCAGAGTAGACTCAAGTTCCTGCTATAACATCAAGGTTCAAGCTCTTGTTAAGTGAGAGATAAGATTTGTAGTATAATGCAAATATAGTACGGAATAATGGTATAGTGAACTGCCTTTTTATAAGATTTTACTACATAATTCTTTAAAAGAAACTTCCAGTGGCCTTTTACTCTTGGAAAAGGTTGGGTAAAAACAATCAATTTGTAACGTTTTCTTACTTGCCCACCTAACTTTAACATGAGTATCATAATGAGAAAGAAGTCTGTAAGAGATAATTACAATCCTTAGTAATAATGAAATTATGCTTTACCTAACAATATTTCCCCTCATTGGTAATACAAGTTAGTTTGTTTTCATACATATAAATTGCTCCCTCTTCCCTTCCCTTTTATTATGGGAAAAAGCAAAGACATGAACAAACTCACGGTAGGTGCACTTTAAACAGGATAACTGTTCCTTGAATAACTTGAAAACACAGTCTTAATCACTTTTATTTGACTTAATTGACAAATAAATACAAGAGAATGGCTGTGAAACCACTGGCAATATAGGAAACTTTATTTATTTTGACTTGATCCACTTATATTTCTCAGAATGGGAATATATACATTATTCACCAATAAATGCTTAATGCTTTAAATTTACAATTACCTTATTTGCAGAAACTTGGAAATCATTCCAGTTAAATGGAAAAAAATACAAAAATTTTTTGTTCTTATAATTCAAAATATATTTAAAATATTTCTACAGCAGCCAAAACCTTTAACCAAAAAATTCAGAACTGCAGTCTCAAGCTTAACAAAATGGCCACATTCTAATTTAATTATCTTGATTATTAACACAGGAAAAAAATATGGTGGCTCCTAAAACAAGGCAGACTAGCAACTGGTACAGTTTTCCTCTGTGGTCACTCAAAGCTGTCTTTATTATTTTTACTTCATCTGTTCAAACACAGACAGACAATTGCTCCAACTTTAAAGAAAGTTTAAACTTTTGACCTATTTAATATTGGTGATGCTTGCTAAGATTTAAGAACTCCAACAATGAGAATCAGAAAATGACCACACTTACTTAAAGTAAAATTATCCTAAAGGACTTCCTACTACACAGAGTAATCTGGTATTCAATAGTGTTTTTGAATTACATATTTTTTCACAAACATAGCACCTCATTAAATACCTGGTAAACCACTTTGCAATCACAATAAGGGTTGGGAGACTAAGCTCCAAAGAGAATTATATAGTTCGCTTAATATAACATTGCAAGACAAATCTCAGGCATGATCAACATTAGGAATGTTGGTTCCCACACTCTAAGGGGACGCTCATCTATATGGGCACCATCTTATTAAGACATGGTACTATGGTTCCAAAATCCACAGAGTAAACACTGAAGTAGACTCCTGCTTTACAAATGATCTATTAAATGTGCCTGTAAAACTAAAAAAAATTTCCAAAAGATCTGAAGAGATGATATGGTTATTTTATCTCCTTACCCCAGGTAATTCTGTCAAAAAGATACTGAATGAAGTCCAATCTTAATTTGTAAAGTTTTGGTGTAAAAGCTAATGTGTTGAACTCCAGTAACGTTTAACTCTCCTCTAAATTAATGAAACTACTCATTTTGCTGAGTTTTCACAAGCTGTATTCTTGACCTGAAGAATCACTTTTTTTGTGCCGAGGAGATGGAGTAGTCTTCGTAGGAGATGGGGATGCAGTACCAGGTGAGTCAGTTCCTCCATCAGAGGTACTTGGTGAGGATGCCAGGTGGGGGACTTTCTTTCTTCCAAGGAATCCTCCTCCTTCAAATCCTCCTTTCTTCCGTAACTCCACTTTATTTTCATTTTCATCTTCTGATGACCTTTTCTTGGATTCTAGAAAACCTTCAGCTATTTTATGCACCTCCACTCCACTATCTGATTCTCTCAAACTTTTAACTTCGGTTCCAGGAGACTTTCTCTCATACACATTACATTCCCCTGTTGCCCGCTTCACTTCAGCTTGTACTGGACCCAAGTTACCATCTTCAGGGACAGCTCTTTCTACATTTCTGTTCAAGTTCACAGTCTGGAAGTCCCTGTAACTGTGAAAGCTCTCAGTCCTCCTTGCTCTTGCTAACAAGGGACTTTCTCTGTAAGGCCTCATGGAACCGTAAGTAGCTGCTTCATGGATGGTTTCATGGTGCTGGAGCTGAAGACTGAAATATAGTTAATAATTACAGCTCACATTTCTTTCTGGGATTTTTCAGGGGCACATCTCATTAATTAAACTACCAGTTAAAACATATAGATTTTATAATGAATGCTATATCCTTATTTACATATATAAAAATGTATTTTAAGCACGCTATATACTGTATGTGTGTGTATAAAATTAACAATGCAAACAATACACCATACATATATATTCGCAATGAAGCTAGATTTTTGAATAGCTGAAAAAAAGCTGGGGAAAACACCTTTAAAACCAATGTGGAACCAACAGTTTCAGTATTTGGCCCTTAATTCAGATTTTAGAATTTTTAAAAAATATGGTTAACTAAAACAATATACTAAGGCATTATGTACTTTTAATACAATGACAAAGTAAGATTAGACCAGATAATGTAATCATTTTTATTAATATGTCCCTAGGCAATAGGAACACCAGTTCCACATACCATCTAAGGGGACATGTGATTTTTCTAATTTCCTTTGAATGAATTCTTGATCACATAATAATTCAAATTGGCAGCAATTCACAAAATAAAAGGGCCAAAAATGGTTTTTTATGAAAAGAAACATGCATATAGATGAGAAATTTAGTAAAAAAAAATTGAATTTAAAATGTACTTTGAAAAATTTGGCTTTAAAGAACTATGTGGTTACAATAGCTCAGCCAATTTTCCCAAAGCAATCAATTCAGACCTACCTAGAATTTGATTCACGAAGACGGCTGTGCTGAACCACAGAAGTTGCTGGACTGATATTAGGAGTAGCGCAGCGAGATGTGCTCAGATCACACTGATCCAGTAATTTGAGTAGCTCCTCTTCAGTCGGACCACCTACATCTTAGGAAAACATACATCACTATAATCACTTATGTCAAAAGCCTACCCTGTGCCAAACACCTTTCCATATGGAACCTACCCTTATCCTCACTTTTGTTAACCATATCCATGGCAGTGGTCAGATCCCACATCTGAATGCTGCCATTTGTGTGGCCCGTGAACAAGTAGCGCCTTGGCCTTGAGCCCATCCTACTGGAGCCCTCACATTCTCTCACTGTAAATGAGGATATTGTAGTACAGTCAACAGCTTGGATCTCACAGATTCTGCAAAAGATATTGTACAGTTGTAAACCATGAGGAACAAATTACATTTTATAATTCAGATTTTTAAATTAATTGTCTCTTTGCAAAGTTCTTCCACACATATAAAACAGATTTAAAGGCGTCAAAGAGAGTCAACGGGAATAAAATTCAAGCCTTGTATCTCCAATATATTAATAAATACTCAACTTTTTCAAAGCATTTTTATAGCTATCTTCATTGATTTTTTTCATAAAAGATAAAAGAACCTGACAAAGAGCAATTATCCACATTTGACAAATGAGGAGTCCAAGCAATTATCCACATTTGACAAATGAGGAGTCCAAGCAATAATGTCAGTAAATGATGTCCCAAAGCCATAGAAGGGTTAACAGAATTGTACTTGATTGAAACATTTATCCCAGCCTACTTCAAAACAAAGTTGAGGAGGCTTATTTAAAAAAAAAAAAAAGATTATTAACAATTAATTAGTGCCAGGCAAATGCAAGGTCCGGAAATAAAGGAGGAAGAGGAAAAACAACTCATATTAATGTGAAAAACATAGGAACAGAATATGAAGCTTAACAATTACTTTTGCAGATATTATTTATCAGATTAATAAATTTGCCCTTTATTAAGTGCTAGGATTCTTCTTTAAAAATCATAAATGGTTGCTGAACTGTCAAATGTTTTTTCTGTGTTTGTTTATCAAGATGATCACTTTTCTATTTTTGTTAATGTAGTTATTTTTCAATAATATCTGAATTGACAAAATATTTTTAAAAATCTAGATTCCTGTTTCTGTTTAAAACTACAGTCAGCCCTCCATAATGTGGAACCCACACAGACACAGAGGGCTGACTGTACTACACCAGTTTATATAAGGGACTTAAGTATCAGGGGATTGTGGTATCCACCTGCAGGGGGAAGTCCTGGATAAAGATGTCCCCCTGTAAATAATAATTAAGAAAACAGTTGCGACAGCCTCATGCAAATCAATGACGGTAAAACATGCCCTCACATCATACACAAAAATAAACTCAAAATGGCTTAAAGACCTTAAAAATAAGACATGATACCATCACATTCCTAGAAGAGAACACAGGCTAATAAGCATTCTCTAGCATAATTCGTACCAATGTTTTCTGAAGTCAGTCTCCCAAGGCAAATAGAAATAAAAGCAAAAATAAATAAATGGGATCTAATCAAACTTACAAGCTTTAGTAAAGGAAACCATAAACAAAATGAAAACACAACCTACAGACTGGGAGAAAACATTTGCAAATGATGCGACCAACAAGGGCTTAGTTTCCAAAATATACAAACAAACAGCTCATACAACTTAATACAAAAAAACAACCCAATCAAAAAATGGGCAGAAGACCAAAAAGGGAACCCTCCTACACTGATGGCAGGAATGTAAGTTGGTACAGCCACTATGGAGAACAGTATGGAGGTTCCTTAAACTAAAAACAGAGTTGCCATATGATCCAGCAATCCTACTCCTGGGCGTATATCCAGACAAAACTCTAAAAGATACATGCACCTCTATTTCACAGCATCACTATTCACAATAGCCAAGACGTGGAAACAACCTAAATGTCCATCGACAGTTGAATGGATAAAGAAGATACCTGTATACAATGGAATACTAACTCAGCCATAAAAAAAAGAATGAAATAATGCCATTTGTACCAACATGGATGGACACAGAGATTATCATACTAAGTGAAGTCAAAGACAAATCTCATGTATCACTTTTATGTGGAATCTAAAATATGACACATGAACTTATTTATGAACTAGAAACAGGCATAGAGAACAGACTTGTGGTTGCCAAGGGAGAGGAGGGATGGATTGGGAGTTTGGGATTAGCAGATGCAAACTATTATATATAGGGTGGATAAACAAGGTCCCACTGTATAGCACAGGGAACTATAGTCAGGATCCTGTGACAAACCATAGTGGAAAAGAATATGAAAAAGAATATAAGGGCCTGGACTTTAAATGAGAGAAAAAAACATTTCCAACCTGGCTCCTTGGCTTATACTATCTTTACAACTATAGCTTTCCCTCTGGAATCATAAACTTAAAAACTATATAAAACTTGTTTTATCATGCAGAAATTGTAGTTGATTACAACACTCTGCTATTGTTGGAAGTGACAGAACCATACTTAGGGACAGAACAACACTGGAGAGGACATGAGCACTGAAGAAGACTGTGAAAGACTACATTGTTAGAGAACGCTGTTGTAACAGCAGCTTCAAACCATTGGGCAGCTTCTTCACCCAACACGTACACCAACACTAAAGTGCAGGGACGCATTTCTCCAGATACAAATTTGGCCTGTAACTACACTGTAGCTTCCTAATAACATTTTCTTAAAAAAAAAAAAAAGTTTAGAACACAAAAATCATTTTCTGGAATCAATTCATTTAACAATCACTGATGACTACATGCAATGAACTTTGATGGAAAGAAAATTTATCTCAAAGACTTTATCATTAAAATATTAAGAAATCAGCGATCACATCCTGAAGATAATAGAGAAATTATTTAAAATGTCACTAGCATTAGTAACATTGATATAAAAATTTGTAACCTACTTAGTAACTACTAATAGGAATTTTACTTTTTTCACTTCCTTGACATACAAAAAATTTTGTTCTTAAAGAGGAGAAATGTTACAGCACAATATGTTTGAGGCTGTAAATAATAATTTTAAGTGAAGTAAGATTTTAGTCAAATGAAAAAGAGGAAACTAACTCCTATTGAGCATCAATTATAGTCAGGGACTATGCAAGGTGTTTTTGCATGTTTTTCACTCAGTGAAATCTTGGCAAGGTAGTTAAACTTTAAAAGAAACTGAGGCTCACAGAAACAAAGTAAGTTAAGTTGAATTTACATAGCTAGTAAGAGGAAGTGCCAGAATTAGAATTTCACTTGTCTACCATCCAATTCACTGTGTATCTGTTCTACTATATCACTAGTCCTTCCTAAAAGTCCACAGCAGTGAAAATCGTAAGTAGATTGTAGAGAATAAGCACTAAGTATACTGTATTAACTTTAAGTTAAAATGACCACAAGATAAAGAATAGACGTCTCTCTCAAAGATCTGTTTCTGATACCACTATTTATAAGTGTCAAATGACTTAACGTGTTTTGCAAGACAAATGTGACTTCTGAATATAATATCTTTACAGTAAAGTGTTACCTCTTCCCAGTAGATGAGAGTCTTACAAACAGTTTGTTAGTGATGGGAACAACTTTCTGGATAAACACCTGTTGATCATCTCGCTCTCCAAAAGGCCCTTGGGTCAGAAAACAAAATGGCAAAAGTTAATTAAAACTTAACAGGTTTCATTTAAAAAAAGGAACATTAATTTTGAAAAAAAAAAATTCTTCATGCCTGTCATTGTGGCATTGCATTCCACGTCAAAATCAGACACAAAATGCAACACTACAAGTAGTTCACCTTGCATCAGAAATTTTTTTAAAAAATAACTCAAAATGGATCAGAGACCTAAATGTAAGACTGGACACTATAAAACTCTTACAGGAAAACATAGGAAGAACACACTTTGACATAAATCACAGCAAGATCTTTTTTGATCCACCTCCTAGAGTGATGGAAATAAAAAATAAATAAATAAACAAGTGGGATCTAATGAAACAAAAGCTTTTGCACAGCAAAGGAAACTACAAACATGGACGAAAAGACAATCCTCAGAATGGGAGAAAACATTTGCAAACAAATCAACGGACAAAGGATTAATCTCCAAAATATATAAACAGCTCATGCAGTTCAATATTAAAAAAAAAAAAACAATCCAAAAGTTGACTGAACACCTAAATAGACATTTCTCCAAAGAAGACATACAGATGGCCAGGAAGCACATGAAAAGCTGCTCAACATCACTAATTATTAGAGAAATGCAAATCAAAACTACAGTGAGGTATCACCTCACACCAGCTAGGATGGGCATCATCAGAAAATCTACAAACAACAAATGCTGGAGAGGGTGAGCATAAAAGGGAACCCTCTTGCACTGTTGGTGGGAATGTAAACTGATACAGCCACTATGGAGAACAGTATGGAGGTTCCTTAAAAAACGACGAATAGAACTACCATACGACCCAGCAATCCTGCTACTGGGCATATACCCAGAAAAAACCATAATTCAAAAAGACACATGCACCCCATTGTTCATTGCAGCACTATTTACAATAGCCAGGTCATGGAAGAAACCTAAATGTCCATCAACAGACGAATGGATAAAGAAGATGCAGTACATATATACAATGGTATATTACTCAGCCATTAAAAGGAAGGAAATTGGGTCATTTGTAGAGATGTGGATGGACCCAGAGACTGTCATACAGAGTGAAGTAAGTCAGAAGAGAAAAACAAGTATCATATATTAATGCATTTATGTGGAACCTAGAAAAATGGTACAGATGAACCTGTTTGCAGGGCAGAAATTGATACACAGATGTGGAAAACAAACATATGGACACCAAGGGGGGAAAGAGGCGAGGGGGTGATGGTGTGATGAATTGAGAGATTGGGATTGACATATATACACTAATAAGTATAAAATGGATAATAACCTGCTGGGGGTTCATTCAAGATGGCAGAGGAGTAAGACGTGGAGATCACCCTCCTCCCCAAAAATACATGAGGAATACATCTACATGTGGAACAATCCCTACAGAACAACTACTGAACGCTAGCAGAAGACCTCAGACTTCCCAAAAGGCAAGAAACTCCCCACGTACCTGGGTATGGCAAAAGAAAAAAGAAAAAACAGAGACAAAAGAATAGGGACGGGACCTGCACCAGTGGGAGGGAGCTGTGAAGGAGGAAAGGTTTCCACACACTAGAAGCCCCTTCACGGGCGGAGACTGCGCATGGCAGAGGGGGGAAGCTTCGGAGCCACGGAGGAGAGCGCAGCAACAGGGGTGCGGAGGGCAAAGCGGAGAGATTCCTGCACAGAGGATCGGTGCCGACCAGCACTCACCAGCCCGAGAGGCTTGTCTACTCACCCGCCGGGGCGGGCAGGGGCTGAAAGCTGAGGC
Organism: Tursiops truncatus; assembly: GCF_011762595.2. Classification (NCBI taxonomy): domain Eukaryota; kingdom Metazoa; phylum Chordata; class Mammalia; order Artiodactyla; family Delphinidae; genus Tursiops; species Tursiops truncatus. The sequence continues at coordinate 13,946,790 of NC_047034.1, read as the reverse complement.
TCGGGCTTCGGTCAGACCCCAGGGAGAGGAATGGGGTTGACGGCGTGAACACAGCCTGCAGGGGGTTAGTGCACCACGGCTAGCCAGGAGGGAGTCCGGGAAAAAGTCTGGAGCTGCCAAAGAGGCAAGAGGCTTTTTCTTGCCTCTTTGTTTCCTGGTGCGCAAGGAGGGGGGATTAACAGCGCTGCCTAAATGAGCTCCAGAAACGGGTGTGAGCCATGGCTATCAGCGTGGAAACCAGAGACGGGCATGAAATGCTAAGGCTGCTACTGCAGCCACCAAGAAGCCTGTGTGCAAGCACAGGTCACTATACACGCCTCCCCTAATGGGAGCCTGCGCAGCCCGCCACTGCCAGGGTCCCGTGATCCAGGGACAACTCCCCCGGGAGAACACACGGCACGCCTCAGGCTGGTGCAACGTCATGCTGGCCTCTGCCGCCGCAGGCTTGCCCCACACTCCATACCCCTCCCTCCCCACGGCCTGAGTGAGCCAGAGCCTCCGAATCAGCGGTTCCTTTAACCCCGTCCTGTCTGAGCGAAGAACAGACGCCCTCAGGCGACCTACATGCAGAGGCGGGGCCAAATCCAAAGCTGAGCCCCTGGGAGCTGTGCGAACAAAGAAGAGAAAGGGAAATCTCCCCCAGCAGCCTCAGGAGCAGCGGATTAAATCTCCACAATCAACGTGATGTACCCTGCATCTGTGGGATACCCGAATAGACAACGAATCATCACAAAATGAGGGGGTGGACTTTGGGAGCAACGATATATATTTTTTCCCTTTTTCTCTTTTTCTGAGTGTGTATGTGTATGCTTCTGTATGTGATTTTGTCTGTATAGCTTTGCTTTTACCATTTGTGCTAGGGTTCTGTCTGTCCTTTTACTTATTTTTTTAGTATCGTTTTTAGCGCTTCTTATCATTGGTGGATTTCTGTTTTGGTTTGGCTCTCTTCTTTCTGTTTTTTTAAATTACTTTTTAATTTTTTAAATTTTTAATCATTTTTTTAAATAACTTTATTTTGTTTATTTATTTTCTTTCCTTTTTTTCTCCCTTTTATTCTGAGCCATGTAGATGACAGGGTCTTGGTGCTCTGGTCAGGTGTCAGGCCTGTGCCTATGAGATGGGAGAGCCGAGTTCCAGACACTGGTCCACCAGAGACCTCCCGGCTCCATGTACTATCTAATGGCGAACATCTCCCATAGATCTCCGTCTCAACGCCAAGACCCAGCTCCACTCAACGACCTACAAGCTACAGTGCAGGACACGCTATGCCAAACAACTAGCAAGACAGGAACACAACCCCACCCACTAGCAGAAAGGCTGCCTAAAATCAAAATAAGGTCACAGACACCACAAAACACACCACCGGATGCGGACCTGCCCACCAGAAAGACAAGATCCAGCCTCACCCACCAGAACACAGGCACTAGTCCCCTCCACCAGGAAGCCTACACAACCCACTGAAACAACCTTTGCCACTGGGGACAGACACCAAAAACAGGAACTACGAACCTACAGCCTGCGAAAAGGAGACCCGAAACACAGTGAGTTAAGCAAAACGAGAAGACAGAGAAACACACAGCAGATGAAGAAGGTAAAAACCCACCAGACCAAACAAATGAAGAGGAAATAGGCAGTCTACCTGAAGAAGAATTCAGAATAATGATAGTAAAGATGATCCAAAATCTTGTAAACAGAAGAACTAAAGAGCAAACAAACAATGATGAACAACACAATAAATGAAATTAAAAATTCTCTAGAAGGAAACAATAGCAGAATAACTGAGGTAGATATTCCAGATAAGTTACCTGAAAGATAAAACTGTGGAAATAACTACTGCAGAGCAGAATAAAGAAAAAAGAATGAAAAGAATTAGGGGCAGTCTCACAGACCTCTGGGACAACATTAAATGCACCAACATTCAAATTATAGAGGTCCTAGAAGAATAAGAGGAAAAGAAAGGGACTGAGAAAATATTTGAAGAGATTATAGTTGAAAACTTCCCTAATATGGGAAAGGAAATAGTTAATCAAGTCCAGGAAGCACAGAGACTCCCATACAGGATAAATCCAAGGAGAAACATACAAAGACACATATTAATCAAACTATCAAAAATTAAATACAAAGAAAAAATATTAAAAGCAGCAAGGGGAAAACAACAAATAACATACAAGGCAATCCCCATAAGGTTAACAGCTGATCTTTCAGCAGAAACTCTGCAAGCCAGAAGGGACTGGCAGGACATATTTAAAGTGATGAAAGGGAAAAACCTACAATGAAGATCACTCTACCCAGCAAGGATCTCATTCAGATTCAATGGAAAATTAAAACCTTTACAGACAAGCAAAAGCTAAGAGAATTCAGCGCCACCAAACCAGCTTTTCAACAAATGCTAAAGGAACTTCTCTAGGCAGGAAACAGAAGAGAAGGAAAAGATCTACAATAACACACCCAAAACAATTAAGAAAATGGTAATATGAACATACATATCGATAATTAACTTAAACGTAAATGGATTAAATGCTCCAACCAAAAGACTTAGACTGGCTGAATGGATACAAAAACAAGACCCGTATACGTGCTGTCTACAAGAGACCCACTACAGACCTAAGGACGCACACAGACTGAAAGTGAGGGTTTGGAAAAAGACATTCCATGCAAATGGAAATCAAAAGAAAGCTGGAGTAGCAATTCTCGTATCAGACAAAATAGACTTTAAAACAAAGATTATTACAAGAGACAAAGAAGGACACTACATAATGATAAAGGGATCGATCCAAGAAGAAGATATAACAATGGTCAATATTTATGCACCCAACATAGGAGCACCTCAATACGTAAGGCAAATACTAACAGCCATAAAAGGGGAAATTGACAGTAACACAATCATAGTAGGGGATGTTAACACCCCACTTTCACCAATGGACAGATCATCAACATGAAAATAAATAAGGAAACACAAGCTTTAAATGATACATGAAATAAGATGGACTTAACTGATATATATAGGACATTCCATCCAAAAACAACAGAATACACTTTCTTCTCAAGTGCTCATGGAACATTCTCAAGGATAGATCATACCTTGGCTCACAAATCAAGCCTTGGTAAATTTAAGAAAATTGAAATTGTATCAAGTATCTTTTCCGACCACAACGCTATGAGACTAGATATCAATTACAGGAAAAAATCTGAAAGAAATACAAACACATGAAGGCTAAATAACACACTACTTAATAACCAAGAGATCACTGAAGAAATCAAAGAGGAAATCAAAAACTACCAGGAAACAAATGACAATGAAAACACGGCGACCCAAAACATACTGGATGCAGCAAAAGCAGTTCTAAGAGGAAAGTTTATAGCAATACAATCCTACCTTAAGAAACAAGAAACATCTCAAATAAACAACCTAACCTTACACCTAAAACAATTATAGAAAGAAGAACAAAAAAACCCCTAAGTTAGCAGAAGGAAAGAAATCATAAATATCAGATCAGAAATAAGTGAAAAAGAAATGAAGGAAACAATAGCAAAGATCAAAAAAACTAAAACCTGGTTCTTTGAGAAGATGAACAAAATTGATAAACCATCAGCCAGACTCATGAAGCAAAAAAGGGAGAAGCCTCAAATCAGTACAATTAGAAATGAAAAAGAAGTAACAACTGGCACTGCAGAAATACAAAGGATCATGAGAGATTACTACAGGCAACTATATGCCAATAAAATGGACAACCTGGAAGAATTGGACAAATTCTTAGAAAAGCACAACCAGGAAGAAACAGAAAATATAAACAGATGAATCACAAGCACTGAAATTGAAACTGTGATTAAAAACTATCCAACAAACAAAAGCCCAGGACCAGATGGCTTCACAGGCAAATTCTATCAAACATTTAGAGACAAGCGAACATCTACCCTTCTCAAACTCTTCCAAAATATAGCAGAGGGAGGAACACTCCCAAACTCATTCTACAAGGCCACCAAAAACCAGATACCAAAAACAGACAAAGATGTCACAAAGAAAACTACAGGCCAATATCACGGATGAACATAGATACAGAAATGCTCAACAAAATACTAGCAAACAGAATCCAACAGCACACTAAAAGGATCATACACCATGATCGAGTGGGGTTTATCACAGGAATGCAAGGATTCTTCAATATAACAGACCAATTAATGTGATATACCACATTAACAAACTGAAGAATAAAAACCACATGGTATCTCAATAGATGCAGAGAAAGCTTTCGACAAAATTCAACACCCATTTATGATAAAAACCCTCCAGAAAGTAGGCATAGAGGGAACTTACCTCAATATAATAAAAGCCGTATATGACAAACCCACAGCTAACATCGTCCTCAATGGTGAAAAACAGAAACCATTTCCACTAAGATCAGGAACAAGACAAGGTTGCCCACTCTCACCACTATTATTCAACATTGTTTTGGAAGTTTTAGCCACAGCAATCAGAGAATAAAAAGAAATAAAAGGATTCCAAATCGGAAAGGAAGAAGTAAAGCTGTCACTTTTTACAGATGACATGCTACTATACATAGAGAATCCTAAAGATGCTACCAGAAAACTACTAGACCTAATCAATGAATTTGGTAAAGTAGCAGGATACAAAATTAATGCACAGAAATCTCTTGAATTCCTATACACTAATGATGAAAAATCTGAAAGAAAATTAAGGGAACACTCCCATTTACCATTGCAACAAAAAGAATAAATTATCTAGGAATAAACCTACCTAAGGAGACAAAAGACCTGTATGCAGAAAACTATAAGACACTGATGAAAGAAATTAAAGATGATATAAACAGATGGAGAGATAGACCATGTTCTTGGATTGGAAGAATCAACATTGTGAAAATGACTATACTACCCAAAGCAATCTAGGGATTCAATGCAATACCTATCAAACTACCACTGGCATTTTTCACAGAAGTAGAACAAAAAACTTCACAATTTGTAATGAAAACACAGAAGACCACGAATAGCCAAAGCAATCTTGAGAAAGAAAAACGGAGCTGGAGGAATCAGGCTCCCTGACTTCAGACTATATTACAAAGCTACAGTAATGAAGACAATATGGTACTGGCACAAAAAAAGAAATATAAATCAATGGAACAGGATAGAAAGCCCAGAGATAAACCCATGCACATATGGTCACCTTATTTTTGATAAAGGAGGCAGGAATGTACAGTGGAGAAAGGATAGCCTCTTCAATAAGTGGTGCTGGGAAAACTTGACAGGTGCATGTAAAAGAATGAAACTAGAACACTCCCTAACACCATACACAAAGATAAACTCAAAATGGATTAAAAACCTAAGTGTAAGGCCAGACACTATAAAACTCGTAGAGGAAAACATAGGCAGAACACTCTATGACATAAATCACAGCAAGATCCTTTTGGACTCACCTCCTCGAGAAATGGAAATAAAAACAAAAAGAAAGAAATGGGACCTAATGAAACTTAAAAGCTTTTGCACAGCAAAGGAAACCATAAACAAGACGAAAAGACAACCCTCAGGGCTTCCCTGGTGGCGTGGTGGTTGAGAGTCCACCTGCCAGTGCAGGGGACACGGGTTCATGCCCTGATCCGGGAAGATCCCACATGCCGCGGAGCGGGTAGGCCTGTGAGCCATGGCCACTGACTCTGCGCATCCGGAGCCTGTGCTCCGCAATGGGAGAGGCCACAACAGTGAGAGGCCTGCATACCGCAAAAAAAAAAAAAAAAAAAAGACAACCCTCAGAATGGGAGAAAATATTTGCAAATGAAGCAACTGACAAAGGATTAATCTCCAAAATTTACAAGCAGCTCATGCAGCTCAATATCAAAAAAACAAACAACCCAATCCAAAAATGGGCAGGAGACCTAAATAGACATTTCTCCAAAGAAGATGTACAGATTGCCAACAAACACACGAAAGAACGGTCAACGTCATTAATCATTAGAGAAATGCAAATCAAAACCACAATGAGTTATCACCTCACACCAGTCAGAATGGCCATCATGAAAATCTACAAATAAATGCTGGAGAGGGTGTGGAGAAAAGGGAACCCTCTTGCACTGTTGGTGGGAATGTAAATTGGTACAGCCACTATGGAGAACAGCATGTAAGTTCCTTAAAAAACCAAAAACAGAACTACCATATGACCCAGCTACTACTGGGCATATACCCTGTATATCCCACTACTGGGCATATACCCTGAGAAAACCATAATTCAAAAAGAGTCATGTACCACAATGTTCACTGCAGCTCTATTTACAATAACCAGGACATGGAAGGAACCTAAGTGTCCATCAACAGATGAATGGATAAAGAAGATGTGGCACATATACACAATGGAATATTACTCAGCCATAAAAAGAAACGAAATTGAGTTATTTGTAGTGAGGTGGATGGACCTAGAGTCTGTCATACAGAGTGAAGTAAGTCAGACAAACAAAACTGGTTATGAAGAACCTAGGGGCAGGACAGGAATAAAGACGCAGACCTACTACAGAATGTACTTAAGGATATGGGAAGGGAGAAGGGTAAGCTGGGACAAAGTGAGAGAGTGGCATGGACGTATATACACTACCAAATGTAAAATTGATAGCTAGTGGGAAGCAGCAGCATAGCACAGGGAGATCAGTTTGGTGCATTTTGACCACCTAGAGGGGTGGGATAGGGAAGGTGGGAGGGAGGGAGACCCAAGAGGGAAGAGATTTGGAGATATATGTATATGTATAGCTGATTCACTTTGTTATAAAGCAAAAACTAACATACCACTGTAAAGCAATTATACTCCAATAAAGATGTTAAAAAAACCTGCTGTATAAAAAAATAATTCAAAAATTCATAAAAATTTTTATATAACTTTTCAAAATTATATTTTATGCACTAAGACTGTAAAAACTGAAGGCAATAATTTGCTTGAGACTATACATTAAGAGTACTAGAAGGAGACCTGTTAAAATAGAAGCTCTACATTTACTATCTTTCAGAATGTGCTCAGTTTCTTATCACTTCAAGAAAGGGATGTATAAATGAAGTTACTTTATGTATTGATGTTACTTTTTTTGAAAACTTAACATGCAAAATCTTAAAAAATAAAGTACAACTTCATTAAGTAGAATTTCATTTATCAGAGCCTGTTGTACCCTTCAAGGATTTCAATCTAAAAGGTAAATTCAATTATTTTTACTGTATTGTACTTGGCAAGGTAGGAAAATGGCTCATATGTTTTAGAAAGAATGTGAACAATATAAAGTGTTTTTATGCAAAACTTACACATAAAAATTTAATAATTCTTTCCCAATACTCATTAGCTAAATATCAACTCATCATTCACAAAAAGTATGTGATGTACAACACATTTTTTAAAGATAGTATATCCCGTTATCTTATGTGAATCATACCTAATTAATAAACAGAATAACACTTATTAGTTAGCAAATACTTATGCTTACTATGTACCACACTACATGCTTTACAAATCACTCATTTGAATCATCGTAACAACCACATAAAGGATGCACTATTATCATCTCCATTTTACAAACGAGAAGAGTAAGGCACCAACAGGTTAGTTAACCAAAGATCTCTTAAGTTCTACTTGATGGAACTGGAATCCAAACCCAAGCTGTCTGGCTTTTCACTAAGCTATGCAGTTGCCCAATTCCTGCACAACTCTCTGAAGTCTAATTCTATTGAAATGAAAAGACAGTCCTCACTCAATAACCCATAAACAAAGTCAAAATATTGACGACGGGTGAAATAACTAGGAAAGAGGATTACGGGACTATATCTTCCCTCCCCCTCAAATTTTATTACTGATGTGAGATTCTCACATAACTTCATACCTTAAGTAATTATCCATACCTCCCCTCTTATAGTTTCCCCAACACTTTTGCCCTAATTAGCACCTTTCCTTCAGAGAACACAAAAAAATATCCTTACATCTCTGTTATCTTCAACGGGGAAGAAGAGGACTCAAAAATATGACCTTTGAATGTACTCACCTTCTAACTAGCTCCATTTCTTTCTGGCACAGCTGTTTCCAGTATCTGTTACTCCATTCCCCTTTACCATCTACACTCCACCCCAACCACCCCCACTGACACTGGACTTTCTATTCTGTTCCACTAGTCTACATGTCTACCTCTTAGGATATTTTTTTTAAACGAAACTATGAACAGAAAAGAAAAAACATCTCCCTGGCCCTTTTAAACATTTTACATATGACTGTCTTAAGTAATTTACAGGGCTGCTTCTAAATATCTTTTATTCACATTACACATGTGCTCCCTGATCTGACGCCTGCCTATCTACCTAGTCTCATGTCCTACTATTCTCAGCTACATACCAACAATTAATGACGTTCTTGACATTTGCCAAACCTGCCAGGTTCTATTGGCCTCTATCCTTTTAACATGCTGCTTTCCCTTCCAGGAATGTCCCTGTCCTAGAACTTACACCTTCACATCTCAGTTCAAACTCCTAGCATCACCCCCTGCCGCCTCTCTCAGTTCCAACATTAAGACCTCTGTGAAGTGCTCTGCCTGAACATTGGTTTCTGTCAAAGTTAAGTGGGGATAAGATCTACCCCATAAAATTGTCCAAAAGATTAAATGTGAGTGTATGCTACAACACCCAGCACACAGACTAGCACTCTCTCCTGGGGGCTTTCCGCCCTATGCACTTGAGCAGTGTGCAAAATACAATCGTTTGCTTTTTATTCCCACTGCTCACTATAGTGTAAGTCGATGTTCACTGCAATTTTTTAGATTTCTAATGCCTGGAGCAAAAGTACACAATATCTGTTGATGCTACACCTTTAACTTACACTATGTTATATGTCAATTATATCTCAATAAAGCTGGAAAAAAAATGTTCAAATAAAACTTTCAGTGCCTATCATCACACTGGGAACTGGAATCGCACAGCAACTGATAAAAGTGACAACACTGAGCAGTTCTCTTTCTAAAAATACTAAGACTGTGGTACTACAATTCTCTTCAGAAGCTTACATTTCTTAAAGATAACTATTTTTGAAATCTTTACTGTGGGAGCAAATATCCTGATGGACATACATTTAATAGTTTCATGCATAACAATTCTGATCCACTCCTCGTTTTCCATCAGTGCTATAATTTCTGCTTATACAAGATGATCTACAAGGTGCATTAGTTCCTTCAAACAGATCCTTGAGGAAAATGATCTACCTCCATGAAGACTGTTTGTGTGTATGTATGGTGTAGGGAGAAATTGATTTGTTATAACTAACTTTATATACCCTTTGCTGAAATCAGTAGAGACATCCTACACTGTTTACTAATGGATGCCATCAAAACCACTCTCAGTATGTAAGAACACCAGCCCTTTTCCAGCTTCAAATCTATTTTCAGGTTAATTATTAGCAACGAAGGAAAAAAGTATTTCAAGTTTCAAATGTGTACAGCCATTATGGCTTTTAATTATAAACAAAAGTGGTTAGCATTTGGAGATAATATCACTTAAATCAGGAAATGCTAGTGAGATAAAAAATGTGCTCTCAACTTTTATTTATTTTGGGCTGCATTGGGTCTTCATTGTTGCACGTGGGCTTCCTCTAGTTGCGGCGAGCGGGGGCTACTCTTCGTTGCGGTGCACAGGTTTCTCACTGCGGTGGCTTCTGTTGTGGCAGAGCACAGGCTCTAGGCCTGTGGGCTTCAGTAGTTGTGGTGCACGGGCTTAGTTGCTCCACGGCATGTGGGTTCTTCCCGGACCAGGGCTCGAACCCATGTCCCCTGCATTGGCAGGCGGATTCTTAACCACCGCGCTACCACGAAAGTCCTCAACTTTTTAAACAATGAAAAATGATGCTATAATACAGATTTTCCTCAACTTATGATGGGGTTATGTCCCGATAAATTACTCCTAAATTGAAAATATCCTAAGTCAAAAATGCATTTAGGGGGGCTTCCCTGGTGGCGCAGTGGTTGAGAGTCCGCCTGCCGATGCAGGGGACACGGGTTCGTGTCCCGGTCCGGGAAGATCCCACATGCCGCGGAGTGGCTGGGCCCGTGAGCCATGGCCGCTGAGCCTGCGCGTCTGGAGCCTGTGCTCCTGAACGGGAGAGGCCGCAACAGTGAGAGGCCCGCGTACCGCAAAAAAAAAAAAAAAAAAAAAAAATGCATTTAGTACACCTAAGCTACCAAACATCATAGCTTACCCTAGCCTACCTTAAGTGTGCTCAGAACACTCACATTAGCCTACAGTTGGGCAAAATCATCTAATACGGAGTCCATTTTATAGTAAAGTATTGAATATCTCATGTAATGTACTGAATACTGAAAGTGAAAAAGAGAATGGCTATGTGGGTACAGACTGATTCTAAGCACATCACTTGTTTACCTTTGTGGTCACGTGGCTGCCTGGGAACTTTGGCCTGCTGCTGCCGCCTGTCACCACGAGAGAATATGGTACCACATATCCCTAGCCCGGGAAAAGTTCAAAATTCAAAGTACTGTTTCTATTAAATGTGTATCATTTTTGTACCTTCATAAAGTCAAAAAAAATGTATATTTTGTGACTTCATAGAACTTAATCAGAAAAAGATTAAACTTCTGTTTTAAATGAGTTTCAAAGTGAAAATGAAAAACCTATATTTAAAACTCCTTTTTAGGTTTCTACTACAGATAATATACTTCTTCAGCATTGCCTACACAGTACTTGAAAATGTCCCCCCAAAAGATCTAGCTCACCTATGTCGTTTCCAGAGGAATAGCTTCCATGGCTTTCTGTCTCCTCCAGGGACAGTATCTTGAACGATGCTAGAGGAGTAGAACCTGGCTGAGTAGAGATCATTCCTCTGAATCGTGTTACCGTCCATGTCCGGACATGATTATTATCTGCACAGACTAGGAGAGAAAGAGAGCACACAACAGTTGTTAATAAATATAGATTATGAGAGCACCAACAAAATCACCTTTATAAACATATTTTAACTTTTTTCACTATAATTTACAGAAAACAGATCGTAGCACATTTTGAGTGGCAAACAGCTTACTTATCTTAAAATTACACTTAATTTGTACCTAGCCAACAAAAATGAGATAACTGAATATGGTTTACCTTGCTGCAAATATAAGGTATATAAGTAAAATCTATGGATCCTTATAAAAGTAGCCTGTAGGGTATGAATTTAGAGAAGGTTAAAAAAAATGTGTATGTAAGAGAGAAGATGCTGAATATTTTTCTGTTCTGTGGCTAAACTCCATTGTAAACAAGTTGCCTAGTTTATTTTTTCCAACCATATAAATTGTTTCTGCTTATGTTACTCCAATATTAAACAACCAAGATCAGGAGCTACCGAGAATTTACTGGCACAAATAACATTTGTCAAAAAGCTTATAGGAACCAGTTATTTATTGCTCATTCACAGTTGCATCAAGAAAAATTAAGATTTCAATACTAAAGCTGAGAATTATTTTTATATGAGAGTCTGCATTTAAAAAACATATTCCAATTAGCTTTATTTTTTCACGGTAATATTAAGTGGGTATATATTGAGATATCTCCTAACAAGTAATCTATTTCTGCTGTTTTTTCTGTCTGAATAGATACCCTGCTAAAAACTGTAAACCAAAAAAATGATATCATTAATGTAAGAACTGTACTTTTGCGGCGTGCCTTAATAAAAAATGTATTAATTTGCCATTTATTATGAACTCATCAGTATCTACTAGGAAAGTATCCAAAACTTCTTATATGCACACAACATTTCCTAGTGGATAAAATGTCACAGTTGCATATTTTAAACAAAACTTCAGAAATTTAATTTTGGCAGACAGCAATAAGAATAAAAAGTGTACATATGTTACTTATACAACAAAATTCTCAGTTCTCAGGATGCCAGTTTTCTGGTGAAAAAGAAGACATTTACTTCTAGGCTACTGAATCAGCTTCATGGGAAATAATTTCCTAATTTCATTATTAAGCTTACTAGGATTCAGAAAAATAACAAATACTTCTAGCTGACTCAAAAATGCAACTATGGGATTGACATATATACACTAATATGTATAAAGTAGATAATAAGAACCTGCTGTATAAAAAATAAAATTCAAAAAATAATGCAATTATGCAATTTTGTTAGTATTAATCATTATCTAACATTTCAAACCTACATGAAATACTTGTTGTTAAAATGCAAATTTAACTACGTAGCTCTTTGACATCACATCCAACAATAACATCATTACCATCAAAATAATATCAACTGCTACTGAGTATGGCATTGTCATTTAAACATCAAAACAATCTTGCAAAGAAATAGTCTATTTTCTCACGGGACCAAATTACCTCATTTTATACAACATTTATTCGTAAGGACTATGCTAAGTGCTGAGAATAGGGTGGAGAACAAAAGCTTCTGCTGCTGTAGAAACTTACTATATTCTAGAAGAGGGAAAGAGATGATAAATAAGAAACAAAGTGATAAGTCTGTGAAGAAAACAAATCAACATACTGATAGCAGAAAGTGCCTGTTAGACAGAGGGCTGGCTAGTTTAGACAGGGTGGCCAAGGAGGCCTCACTGAGGAGGTATTTGAAATGGGACCTGAATGTCAAGGAGAGACAGCGAAACAACCATCTAAGAAAGAAGATGTCAAATGAAAAGAACAAGTGCAAAGTTTCTAAGGCAATTTTAAGAAATAGAAAAGCCAATGAGTTAGGTATCATGAGCAGTAAGAAAAGTGACATGGGAGGCGTGGTGAGCAGGTGAGCAGGATCCGGAACAGGAAGAGCCGTATTAATCTGTTCATTCTGTTCATTCTATAAACAGAAAGAAGCCATCAGAAATCAGATCTGCTTTGCATTTCTTTTTCTTTTTTTTAAAATAAATTTTATTTATTTATTTATTTATTTTTGGCTGTATTGGGTCTTCGTTGCTCTGTGTGGACTTTCTCTAGTTGCAGTGAGCAGGGGCTACTCTTCGTTGCGGTGCACGGGCTTCTCATTGCGGTGGCTTCTCTTGTCGCAGAGCACGGGCTCTAGGTACACAGGCTCAGTAGTTGTGGCTCGCGGGTTCTAGAGCACAGGCTCAGTAGCTGTGGCACACACGGGCTTAGTTGCTCCACGGCATGTGGGATTTTTCTGGACCAGGGCTCGAATCCGTGCCCCCTGCATTGGCAGGCGGATTCTTAACCACTGTGCCACCAGTGAAGTCCTGCTTTGCATTTCTAAAGATATTTCTGGCTGCTGTGTGGAACATGTACCATAGAGAGCCAAGACAGAAACAGGGAAAGAATGGAGTAACCTAGGGGAGAAATGCTGATTTGAGCTAAGGGGCTGGCAGCAATGGACACAAAGTGAAGTAATCAGACTTGTGATGTATGTTGAAGCAGAGAAACGGGACCTACTGATGTATTACACGTTATGTGGAGGGCAGGGGGAGGCGGGTGCAGTGAGAAAAAGGTAAGAATCAAGTGTGATTCCTAGATTTTCAGCTTGGGTAAATGAGTAGTGATATTGTATACTAAGATGGCTTTTGAGACAGAAATCAAAAGTACTATTTTATCTAGGTTAATTTAGAGATGCCTATTAAACATACAACCAAATACTAAGCACAAGCACTGGATATACAATTTGGAACTCTGTGGATGGTCACAGGTGAAGGGCAAGTCTGGGAGTCACTGGCATGTAGATAATAATATTCAAATCACCAGGGAAAGTACAGACAAAGAATGGAAAATCTAGAAAGAGATCTGAGGCAATCCAACACTTAGTAACTGGGCAAAAGAGGAGGAACCAGCCATACAGAGTGAGAAAAACTCCTCAGCGAGGCAGATATTAGATGAGTACTGCTCTATGAAAGATTAAAAAAGAGACTGTTTCAGAAAGGCATAATTACATCCAAAACAATGAGACATTCAATAAAAGCATATTCATCCATCCATCCATCCGTTCATATATGGACAAGGTATTTCAGCTCCATTTGGTGTTTAATTAGTGAAAGATGCAGCATCTTTTTATATTAGGTAGTCTTCATATAAACAAAGCTGATGCATGAAAAGGATGTTTATAAAAATTTAAGTTAGGCAGGAGCTGATCTACAAAAGATTTAATACAAGATTGTTTTAAAAAAGCAAACTACTGATAAACCTGACTCAATTCAATTTTCATCAACGCTTTCAGAAATCATCTATCATAGACATTGAATCTCATGATGGAATTTTACTTTGTGATCATTTTATTTTGTGTCAGGCTAATTTTGCTTGAAAATCTGTAACTAATTTTTTAAGTATCAAATTAGTATCTAAATGTTAGAAACATATATGACTATGAAGAACAACAAACCCACAAATGTTATTTTCTTCACATCTCTTTACACATTTTACTAATTTTTAACAGTAGTTGATGTTAGACTACTAACATTCTACTAACTTTAGCATTAAACCTTAAGACAACACAACCAAATTTATATTATATTCATACTTGAAAAATTTCTCTAATAAAACATTCTTCAACAGGATTATGATAAATATTCTGAAGTAAAATATGCCATAAGAACCAAATATTAAAATAGAGAGTAAATAAAAGATATGATGCCTTCTAAATTTATGTATACTACAACCAGACAATATCAAAGAAACCTCAGAAGACAATCATAGTATTTCTTCAGTTATTAAACTTTTCTACCACTTTTTCTGGTGTGTTTTTCTTACATAAAACACTGCTTTTATATTCTTTTAATTTGTAGGAGTCTAAAAAATAACACCCAAGGCAAGGTTTTACATGACATGAGGTAGACCTCCTTACCAGTACTAATAAAATCACTTTACCTGATACAAGATGCTTCTCTGAGAGCATGATTTTTGTGACGGGACTTCGGTGAACTGTGAAGGTCTGAAAAAGCTGAGGGCCTGACCCAACCGTCTCTGGGTGCTGCACAATTACTCGTACTGCTCCAGAGCTCGTACCATAGGCAATCTCAATCCAGTTACCACTGACACCTAACCAAAATCAAAAATTGAAAGGTGATATAACAGAAGACAATAAAAAGAAAGCTGCCCTTGCAAAGTGTTCCCTGTGATAGAAGAAGCAGAGCTGGATTCAGCACTTGTTATCAGCCCCAAATCCAGCTCAGCAAAGAAATCTTAAGACTTCTCTGACCATCTTAAATTCATTCTTTCCTTTACAAATCTTTTCCTAACACTCACTCCAATATAGAATTGTTCACTCTCTCCCTTGTACTATGTATTAGGTTCTATCAGAGCAACTGTAACACCCCAATTCTCTATTTCCATGTCTATCTACCTCTACTCTTTATTGATAAGAGACTGAATCATAATCATTTTTTAATCTATATCACCTTACAGAGTGCCTGAGACATAGTAGGTACTCATTAAATGTTTAAGGAATAAATCTGACATGCTAAGAACACCACTGACACAACACAGTATTCCTAAAGCAATACTCCATATTATTTCTAGCCTCGAATGACCATCTGTTTTACTTCTGCCACAATATTGAATCTTCTCTTTGAATAATCAAGTAATCCATGTACTATTCAACAGTTTCAAAACTGTTATAACTATGGGAAAATATATCCATTCCATTGCTTACATCACATTTACCTATGTTGTTCTCTTCTAATTATATACAACTAGCTCATGACGTCAGGTTCATCTGTGGCTTTTTTTTCAAACAAGTGCCCAGATTCCATCATATATTTAAGACAGAATGGAGTTCAGTGACCTACATTCCTTAAAAGCGTCACAGAGAACCTCTTAGCTTTGATAGCTGTTCTTTCTGATTCACGTGAAAATACTGGAATCGAAGGAAAAGGGCATGCTATGGAAAACACTTCTCAAAACTTAAAAGGCAACTCCATTCTTGTGTCTTAAAAGAAGACACTGCCACCACAAAAGAAGTTTTATTCTCCCTTTTTAATTAGACTGGGGCCGGGGAGGGGAGCATATCTCATTCTAGAGCAGGGGTCAGCAAACTTTCTATAAAAAGCAAATAGTTTAAACTTTGCATGCCACACTGTCTCTGTACAGCCACTCGACTCTGTCACAGTTGCAGAAAAGCAGCCAAAGACAATACATAAAACTATTAATAAAAAGAGCATGGTTTGCTGACCTCTGTTCTGGAGCAACATAGTTTAAATCCTACAATTTCAATCAAAATCATCTGTGCACACCAGAATCTTTCTTTCTTTCATACCGAAGATAATGATTTATTACAATGCATTCAATGAAATGATTACACAAGTAACGTATTCAAACTATTAATATTACTAGCCACATGTAAGTATTTCCTAGAATTCCTTTCATTACAGATAAATTTTGAATTTCCCATTTATGTTTATCTTTCACTCTAGAATATAAAAATTCTTAATAATTTACAGAGCTAGTTTGTTAATTTCATTGCAATGGCCTTTGAAAAAGCAATAAGTTATGGATACTGAGGTTTTCCAAAACTTAAATTTAAAATTTCCCAGAGAAATTTTCAATAGAGATTAAAAGTCTAAAAGCTTTCGTTGTTGTTATTGTTGTGAAAAAAAAATAAAGCTCTTAATTCCAAAATGAAATCAGCTGTCATAGGAAGGTAAATGTGCAGATAAGTTTAACAAATAATTTTAGTTATTATTATAATAGTAGGGCTTAACAATACAATTCACAAGAGGGAAAGTTCTAACTTCCCACCTCAGATTATGTTTACTGGTCATGTCTGACTTCAGTATAAAACCAAACATAAACTTTAGACTCTAAGAGATGAAATCCTCAGCACTGCAGTTCACCAAAACAAAGGGCCAGATTAGTGTTACAATAAACCAACGAATAAACATACATTATCAAAAGAACTTCAACAATTTATAATAATTTTTCTATGCACTAACTTGTTTTGGGTGTGAGGTAAACACTCAGAGCAGTAATAGCATCATTTGAAGGATCATGATAAAGTTCAGTTACAAGAAGATCGTTATCCTTCATTCGCAAAGGGAACTTCTGCATATCTAAAAAATAAAAAAAAAATTAAATAGCATTAAAATAAATAGTGAATCTATTTAAAACTAAAAAAGGTAATATTTTCTTGTTCTCATTTTAAAAATCATACTAAATAGGACCATACTAAGTGTCTGACCACTTACCTATATAATATATTGATCCATTGTTACATCCCAGGAGAAGGAACGACCCAGCAGTGTCATAACTAGTTATAGGAACAACGTCTTGAACCTGATGTAGTGAGAATATTGTTAGATGTCAGTTATTAATTACAATCTATATTTTCTGCTCAATTTCCTCAAAATTTTTGAGTCTTTTAATAAAAAGGATACTAATATCCGATTTAAGTAGGGCTTAGAAAATACTTTCTTTACACACACACACACACACACACACACGCACGCACACCTCCAAGGGGAACTCTGACCTTTTAAAGCTTTTCTAAAAAATTTTTTATTTCCAACAGCAGCACCTTCCTTTCAGAATTTACTCATTTCCTTTTTCTGCACATGACTGTGAGGTCACAGCACACTTTAGGACTGGAAAACCAAGTCTGACCAGGCCCCTTTCTCCCTTGTCTCTCTCATAGAAGAGATGAAATGACCTGCCCAGAATCAGAACTAGAAAACAGATCAACCGATTTCTAGATAGCACTCGCTCCCTTGGTAGTTCATTACCATTTCTTTGAAAAGGTAGTCTTCTCTACTTTCATATTCCCCACTAAATACTTCACGTCTATTTCCTAGGAAATGGCCAAACAAGTTCTCAAATGCTTTTATTTTTTCAAGTACTAGAATTAAAAAAAATCAGTTTTCCAAGCAAATCAGTCTAGTTACAAATTAATGAATGCCTATGTGTGTGCCAAGAGAAAAGCAAAGGGCATGATTTTTACTATAAAACAAAACGAAAAACAAACCAAAAGTGTTATTGTACTGGCGATGAGATCAAACTGAATCATCCCTATGTACAGCCAGGCCAGACATGCATGTGAAAGTTTACACACAACATTTAAATGAAACACTTTTTATGTACCAGATATTATCCAGGTGAACAAGTACTGGAATGGATAAGGGATGTGAAATATCACTTTTGCTCTGTAGAAGCTTAGAAACTTGTGGGCAAGAAAGAAAAATAAAGACAATTATAATGTGATAAGCACATTAATGCCTATCACAGTATACATTATACATTATTTAATGTATAAACAGGGTGTGCAATACAATCATAGAAGAGGGAGAAAGGATTCCCATCTCAACCCCAGTCCAGGGAGAAGCACAAAGATCAAGGAAAAGTTCAAAAAGAAAGTAAAGCTTGAAAACTAAAAAACTAACTAGGAGTTAGGTAGAGAAAGGGAAAAGCACACTTCTGACAGAACAGCAAATACAGCAAAAGAGTCTAACTAAAAACACAAATTTAAAAACAGCTAAAACTTGGAAATAATGATTCCTAGAAGCCGTTCATGTCCATGACCCTAATTTCTGTGTGTGCCTTCTGGTGTCATGCATGGTTGTAAGTTACACTAGAAATATCTCTGCAAAGACTCAATGATCACCCCCAACCCCAGGTCAGGTTTCTGTCTCATCAGAGCCAACACGTTTCGTAGCAGGTAAACACCGACAACTTCTCAGTGATATGAGTAAAGATGTCTGAAAAATGGAGGGAAGGCTGCTTCACTGACCAATTTTCTTACACCAAGTGCATCATTTTAGCTCCAGCACTCCAAGAAGAGCTTCAATTCTACCCAGAATCTTCACAGTCAGAGGCTGGGGATAGGTAAGGCCATGAGATTCCTCTCCCTCTGGACCCATTTTTCAGTGAAAGAGCAGCAGCGGCCTGGAGCTTTCCCAGGCACGTCCAAGACAGATATCTGACCTTTCAGTTCCCTGGGAGGATGGGCTCCAGGACTAGAGCCTTCCTACCTCTTTTCCTGCAACCCCTGAGCACGTCCTGCTTTTCTGCTCATGTCTACCCCTCAGTACAAGGAGAACAGGGAAAGCAGAGGATAAGTAAAGTTAGGTTACAGAGGAGTTGGTACTAAGTTCTTCTCTCCCAGCATAAGCAAGGAGCCAGCCTTTCATGGCCTCCTCTTCTTTACCCCAACAGCTTCACGTCAGGAACCTGAGACACCATACTGATTAGTATATTTGGTTCAGTCACGGTGGTCACAAACCTAAGGTGGAAGTGGGTTTTCTTTCCTAACGTTGCATGCAGTGATTATCATTAACTCCTATGTAAAAATTTAAATGATTTACATTTTGAAAATCACTCTATCTTCCCAAGCAACACAAGGCCCCTAGAATCCTTTAACCACAATCTCTACCTGCATGATGACCACTGTTTTTAACATCAGTATGTTTTAACCCTAACCCATTACTTTTTAGACTTATTTAGAGTCACCAACACATCTACAAATTCTTTGGCTAGTCATGTTTATTGTATTCCACTACTTCCTCTTCTAAGTATAAATAACCTTATCAAAGGGCATTTCTATAGAGGTCCTTCCACTGAAGGTTATAAGTGACAAACTTTGTCTGTATTATCTGAAAACATCTCTCATTCATGTTTGAATGATAGTTTTGCTGGATATGAAATCCTAAGTTGAAAGTTATTTCCCCAACTAACTTGAGAATAGCCTATTGTCTTCGGATTCTACTGCTGGTGATGAAGAGTCTGTTTTAAGTCTAACTACAGTGTACCTCTCATAACTCTGTGGACACCTTTATGATACTTTTATCTTCTATTATTGGTTGGCCAAAAGGTTCGTTCAGGTTTTCCCGTAAGATCCTATGGAAGAACCCTAATGAACTTTTTTGCCAACCCAACACATCACCATGTGTGTAAGTGTGACTCTCATTTTATTTGGCCTTGATGTATTTCTTTAATCAGTAGAGTCATGTCTTTCTTCAACTCTCCAAAATTGTTAGCAATTATCTTTTCTAAATTGCCCCACCTCCACTGTTCCTTTCTGAAAGTGATTTTCTCATTTTTTTCTTTTCATATTTTCTCTCTCACTCTTTCTGCTTCAGCGTGAATGATTTTTTTCAAATGTGTCTGTCAATTCATTGTCCTTCTATTCAACACATTAAGTCAGAATTTTGTTTTTAATTTTCAATGACCTTTAAATTTCTACTCTTTCATTTTGCTTCTTTTCTGACTGGTCCTATTCCTTCGTTATAGTCTAGTCCTTCTTCTATCTCATTAAATAACTTCAGAAATTTATTCTACATTAGTTGTCTAATTGTTCAATTATTTTCAGCTTTGGGGTACATCTGTACTCTAACTGCTAACATTTGATGACTCTGCTAACATTTGATGACTTTCCCTCATTTGCTTTCATGTTTCATGTGTAGTTTACAAATTTGGGGAGGTTATGGGCTCACTTTCAGCAGAAAATATTTCTTCTGCAGAGTCCTGTGCACCATATTTGTGAAAGTTCAGTTTCATGTCCACATCTGGAAATGCAAATGGCCCTAGACCAGCTTTTTACATTAATTTCTCAAATTGGAGTTCCCATACTTACCTTTGTGTTTTCAATTTGCACATTTGTACTCCTAATTTGATTATTTTGGTCTCAATTTCTCATTGATGGTTTTCCCCTGCACCACCTCTCCCCAGTCCAAGACACTAAACACAGGTCAAGCTTTCTTGTTCCAAAATTGTTGAGCAAAATTTTCCCATTCTTCTTCTCAGGGACTGAGGCAGACCTTTAAAGCGTCAGCTTTTTGCAGGAGGCTGGTTTACACTGTCCCATGAAGCCATGCCTCCTATTCCTGGTAGAACCCCAGACCCCAGAGCCTTTACTCTGATACGTGACATGCAAATATGTATAAACAAACAAATAAATGTAATTCAATACTTGATATAGATACAATATATGCTGTTTTAATATTTTTACCCAATATTTCTATATGTCAGCTGATTTAGCTATGTTACTGTAAATCCTAAGTAAGCAAATATAACATACTCAGGGTAGTGGTCAGTACATAATAGACACCAAAATGTCAAGTCTTCTTACCAATAATTGATCTAATTCAGCTACATTACTGTAAATCCCAAGTAAGAAATACAACGTACTTGGGATAGTGTTCAGGACATAATAAGACACCCAAATGTCAGTCCTCTCCAATGAATTCTGGGCCTAAGATTCCAATGCCCACCTTATTCTTGTTCCTAACTTGCAGGGGTTCATAAACCTATTATAAAAACAAAAAAGTAAATCCCACCAAACCCTACTTGTGACATCAGTGCTACAAGTGCATCAGAGCACAAAAGAAGAGAAGCTACATCAAATAAGCCTCCCTAGTTCTTGTCCGGCACAGCCCATAAGAGCACAGAAATTCACTCTGACTCCTTGTTCCCACAGCCAGTATTTCCTCCTCAAGCTCGTCCTCCACTGTTCATTTAGAGGCCAGGCTGTGACTCAGATGGTGACTCTGGCTGAAGATCTCTCGTCTTTCAGAATGAACACAGACAGAGCTCTCTGATCCTTTAGCAATCACAATACACAATGACTTTCCAGGACTAACTTCCAACACTGTCTCTCTGCTTTGATATGAGAATGAAACATGTATAATCTATGTTTCCAATATACATCTAAATTTAAACTTGCACAACTTGGGAAATAATGCCTAAAGTTACTATTCTGCCACGTAACTCAGCCTAGGCCATGTATCTGAAACACTAATTCCTTATTATTAATCTTCTGAAGTCTAATGAAGAGGAATTAAACAAAAAAAAGAAGAAAACACTGAAACTTTCCTTCTAAAAATATTTTTCTTTTTTCTTACCCAAATCAGATACAATACTCTTACAAAATTTTCATTAACATTTTATTGAAGCTGTCCTAATAAGAAACTGCTACACCAAAATATCACAACCGCTTTTAGGCTCAAAAACGCTTGCTCTCTCGCTCTCAGGCTCGTTTGTCTGACTCAAATACCTCAAATCAATCTTGACTGTACAGCGAGAGTCACAAACTACACTAGTTGTCCTGTGTACCTTCTGTGTCACTCATGGGCAGAACTGTTGCTAAAGGCCAGATCAGAACCCGCTCATCCAGTGCCACAGCAGCCAGCCTCAGGTCAGAACTGTCTGTTGAGGTTTGCAGATCAGACACTGAGATTTCATTACATCCTAGCTCTGCACTGCACCACCAAAAAAATAAATCATCTATCTGGGCTAAAAGTTATAAGGCTTGTTTGCTGCATGAATGCTCGACTTACCCCAGGTCTTCCTGAAATGTAATAACAAACCTACTTTGTCAGCTATGGTTTTCAACTCATGCATACACCAAACAAGAAGCAACAGGTTATACATACAGGACTAAACGCATAAGGTGAAGTATCCACTTTGAGGATGCTAGTATAGTTTTTGGGATCTCAAAATATGAAAACTTTTATATGCAGTTGTGACATTAGTAAAAAACAAAGAAGGTAATAAAGAAACATGTTCCTGGGCTTCCCTGGTGGCGCAGTGGTTGAGAGTCCGCCTGCCGATGCAGGGGACACGGGTTCGTGCCCCGGTCCGGGAAGATCCCACATGCCGCGGAGCGGCTGGGCCCGTGAGCCATGGCCGCTGAGCCTGCGCGTCCGGAGCCTGTGCTCCGCAACGGGAGAGGCCACAACAGTGAGAGGCCCGCGTACCACAAAAATAAAAAAAAAAAAGAAGGAAACATGTTTCTTTAGAAACCTAAATGCACCTTGGGAGTTCTACGGCACAGATAGCACAGCTTCTCAGAGCCACTAAAAGCTCACTGGACATAATTAGCCACGTAACTTACCTGAGAGCAGATCTTCCATAAACCATTAAAATCCACATTCCTCTTTACAGAAATATCACCAGCTGAAGAATCCCTCTGATCGACTTCCCTCCACCTCAACTTTAGATTAACCTCGATC
The DNA here is from genome assembly GCF_011762595.2 of Tursiops truncatus. NCBI lineage: Eukaryota > Metazoa > Chordata > Mammalia > Artiodactyla > Delphinidae > Tursiops > Tursiops truncatus. Next base: position 13,923,898 of record NC_047034.1, on the reverse strand, counting down.
AGTCCTTCCCCACATTCCTTGGCCCATCACTTTCATGGTAACAACCTTTATAATGCCTTTTCTGTGCCTATATGGAAGGTCCACTCTTGGCTAATAGATTTTTTCTACAAACATGACTTCCATGTCTCCATCTAGAATGAAATTTAACTTTCTCCGATTGCCATCTCTCTCATCGGAAGTCATTCATTCTCTCACCATTTCCCCAGCATCTCAGGCGCGGCCGTACGCCCTTAAGAATGTCCCTCCACAAGCTCAGCCCAATCACGACATTCAATTACCCTACCTCTGCCCAGACTGCAGCTTCCAGATCAACACACCACTTCTGCTGAGGAGCTGGGCACCTGGATCAGTTAGCTTTTTGTCCCATTCTCCATTACTGTTCTGGCACCTAAATGTTCACCCTGATGACCCTTACAGTTCTCTGACCACTATTTTAACTACTTTCATCTTTAAGTCAGTTCAACACATGATTTAAATGGCTACGTCAATGAGAACTGCTCCAACTCCAAAACCTTAACTCCAGTCTTTGACCACAACAATTCCCACTCCTTGTAAGTCACCAACCTGCTTTCACGTCCCTCTAGTCCCTTGAATCCCTGCATCCCCCTCTGCTGACCTGGCACTCCTTCATTTCTTGATCTTACAGTTTCAATTACTTTGCCACTTCATGTTTTCTCATCCCTTTGTGTGTCATACCCATTTTATTACATCTCCAATCCTGAATCAGGCCGACACTGTTTTCTCTTGCTTCTGTTCCCAGTACTGAGGATTAAGGAAGAAACTCACATAGCTATACCAGCCAGGTCCATTATAAAGATTTATAATCTCTGCAATCCTTGAAACACACTTCCAATGTCTTTCTCCTCCACAGTACGCCTTCCTCACTCTTCCATCGCAGAGAAAGAAGTCTCTCTACTCTGTTGGGGCAACCCCTCCAGCTGTGTTCTAGACCCCATTTGCTTCTAGGGCACTAGCAACCATCTTCATTCTTTCAACCTTCAAATGCTTTCTCTGTCAACTCCCCTCTCTGACTAACAAGCATGCTCAACTTCTCCCGTCCTAGAGAAAAAGTAAAATAAAGCACTGAATATCTTTTCCTCCATCCAGTCTTGATCCTTAAACTATCACTTTGTTTCTCTGCTCTCCTTCACCACCAAATTTTTTGAAAGACACTCTGAATTTGCTAACTCTAATCTCTGATCTTTTAATTCCTTAGTTCCTGCAATCTGCCCCCCCAATCAAAACCTAATTAACTTATTAATACATCTGCAAATGATATCCTACTGACAAAACCAATGTCATTTCTCAATCGTATCATATGTGTCACTTTGGCTCTCGGTTTCCTAGCTTGTTCCCTTAAGAGCTAATGTTCCTCAGGATTTTAACTTTGGCTTTTCTTTCGCTGCAGATATCCTCTCAATGGAAAATCTTACCAATTCCCATTTTTAAATTACCAAGTATTATGGTTTCCAAATACTTTTTTCTAGCCCTTTTCTTCTTCCCTAAATTCCAGAGGGGTGCTTCCAACTATATATTGAGCTCCTGTATATGGATACCCACAGGAATCTCAAAGTAAACATATTTAGTCATTCTAATTATTCCTCACACTATCTACCAGCATATATGATTTTCCTCCTCCGTTCCCTATCAATGTAAAATATTACCAGCCACTCAACTGTCAGAACTAGAAATCCATCTCTCTCTCCTTTAATTTTTCTCCATCGAATCAGATACCAATCCTTTTAGGAAGGCTTATGAAATGGTTTTCAGCTAGTCTCATCTTTGCCGTCTACTCATTTTAGTTGAAGCTCTGCCTCTTTTGCTGCATTACTTCCCTGATCTCCAGTCCACTTTTCATATTAGCTAGCACTGTTCTCTTTCTAAAACATGGATCTGGCCAAGTCACTCTCTGCTTAAAGTCCTTTCATTTCTCCCCTCTCCTTCAGAATCAGGCAATAACCTTTTTTTTAGTCTTATCTCCTTCCTGTTCCTCTCAAGTACTTGAAACCGTTTAGCTTGCTATCTTTTCCTTGAACAGGCTATGTATTTTCACACAGAAGTGTGCTCCCACTCAGGAGATGAAGTTTGCCTGGACTACTATTCCCAAGGCATGAAACTTAAAACATTTCAAGGAAATAAAGAAATGTCAAACCAGTTTAAAAACTCACTCATTTTCCAAAGTGACTTAAAATTCTTGAAAATGTAGTCAAACTTGTATCCAGAAGCAAACTTAGCAGTAAATATATTCAATATTTTATACAGTAAGTCCCCTACATGCGAACCTTCAACTTGCAAACTTTCGAGGAAGCAGATGTGCGTTCGAATGTCCAATCACGTAAGTTAGTTCACATGTCTGGCGTGCACTGTCACGTGCATACATCCTCTACAAGTGGTTGTGCTTTTGTGTACTTTACTGTACAGTACTGTACAGAGTACAGTAGTACAGTATCTTTATTTCGAGCCCAGGATATCTGGAAGCAAGCGTAAAGGCAGCGGTGATGTAGCTGGTACTGCTAAGAAGAGATTCATGACACAGGAAATGGCAAGGGGATTCTCTTTATCTGAGGAGGCACTGTTAAGTTTCTGAGGCACAGGACCCAAAAGTAGAACAGTACACCAAAGTTGCAGCAGACGTTCAGAATGCATCCAGTGCTACCGTGTCATCTATGAGGAGAAAAAAAGAGCTACTACCTAGACATCACTGGATCGCTTTTTCAAGAGGGTAGACAGAATTGAATCCAGCAAGGAACCAGACCCTGTGCCATCCACGTCAGGCGTGAGTGAAACTGCAGCTTGCCCTCCATCTCCTATTGCTGAGGATCCTTCAGCTCTACCATCTCCCACCTCCAATCCCTCCTCTAGTCAGTAACTCTTCCTGCCTGTTCACTCGATGCCAGCCCCTGGATGCCAGCTGCTGTAGTACTACTGTACTTTTCAAGGTACTGTACTGTAAGATTAAAAAGGTTTTCTTTATTTTTTGTTTGCTTTTATGTATTATTTGTGTGAAAAGTATTATAAACCTATTACAGTACAGTATTATATAGCAGATTGTGTTAGTTGGGTACCTAGGCTAACTTTATTGGACTCACAAATTGGACTTACAAACACACTCTTGGAACTGAACTTGTTCGTATGCAGGGGACTTACTGTATAATCAAAACAGAAACAATATGAATTCCACAATAAAGCAGATGCATAATGAGCGTGAGTTTCAGAAATAATTTCATTTCTGCAATATGCATTAGTTAAAACCAACCTGCCAGTGCTGGGTGACAGCATTCCACACTCCCACTTTCCCTGTATGACTCGTGGCCACCAACTGGTTACCGATGAAGAAGAGAGCATCTACAGGAACACCAAGGCTGAACACTCCTTAAATGATAATGAAGAATAGAGGTTAATCAGTCACCATCTTTCGAATTAATCAAAACCCAGATTAAAAACATCTTTTAAAGGCATCTCATTTCTACAAATTATGTTCCAGACACTTTGGGAACCAGAAATAAGAAACCTGTAAGCTCTTAAGCGGCAGACAGAAGTCTACCCCAAGTAATCCCACTCTGACTGAACAGCTTGTTACCTGAAGCTGTGGCTCCCAAACCTAGCTGATCATCAAAACAACCACGTAGATTTAAAGTGAACAAAATAAAACAGAAAGAATCCTGGGATTCCTGGATTCATGCCAGACTCGCTAACTCAGAAAACCCACTGCATTTCTATAAAATCCACAGGAGATTTAGCTGCAGCCTGCTCATGGACCGACACAGACTTGGCAACCTCAACTATCCAGAATGTATCTAGAAATCTGGAAATAGGCAAAAAAGAGAAAAGAACAAAACAAAACAGCAAGAAGTCACACTGTATTCAAAACAAACATTCAGGCCTTTATCAGAGCTTATTTTAAACCTCTTGTTTCCCAACACTGCAGATCTCAATTTAATTCACTCCGAAGACACTAACTATACTAGGCCATGGGATTAAAAAATATGAGAAGATAAAAAACAGGGATTTAGTGTATAGCATGGGGAATTATATTCAATATCTTGTAACCACCTATAATGGAAAAGAATGAAAAACAAGTATATATACATATATATATATATATATATATCCGAATCACTCTGCTGTATGCCTGAAACTAACACAATACTGTAAATCAACTAAACTTCAATTAAAAAAAACAAATAAACGTAAGAAGACTGGATATTACTAGGAACTTAAGATTTAAAGGAAAAAAATACAAACAACCAATTTGAATGCAATAACAACAGAAGGATGCACAGAGTACAGTAATAACCAGAGGAGTAAAAGAGGGCAGGAAAAGGAGCTTGAGAATATTTCTAAGAAGCCATCTGAGTTGGGTTTTTTAAAAAGGTGAAAAGGAATTCGTCAAATTGGGGGATCAGGAATGGGTAAGCCTAGGGAACCTGAGAAACAAGGGAAGCGGGGTTGCAGGTGAGGGACCTTGTAAGGATAGCCCACATTAACAGCAAAAGAGTCAAGAATGTCTCGGCTCACCTTGGTACAGCATGTATGGCCCTACACAGCTGTCTCTCTTTAGCTGAGTGCTACACCAGCAGGGAGGAGATTCTGGGTCAGAATCCTGGCTCTGACAGTACCTTTCTTTGCCACCTTCAGGTTCCTACTTCGCCACCTTCAGGTTCTTACTTACCTGATCTATAAAATTGGGTCCAAGCTAAATGTCTCAAGGCTCACTTTCACCTTAAAAATGTTATAATCCAATTTTGACATTTAAATAGTGTTCTATTACTTGAAAAGCACCTTATGAGAAATACCTTTTTACCTAATTATTCTAGAAAATAAGCCTCACTATAAAATATTGTTTTATGTGTATCTTTAGCTGTTTCAAGTATGTTTTTTTATTTTTAAAAAAGTACCCCCCAAAAATAAAAGTACCTAATGTGTGACAACACGAACAATTTTCTCAGCATCTAACTGAGAAAAACAAGGATTCACAAGGCTTTGAAGATCTCACGGGGAGAAACAAACCAATTAAATGCGACTGTAATATGTTAAAAAGCATAAGCCAGAAAAGATAACTGATTTCTTTCGAATCTTACATGAATGAGGGATATTTCTTTATGTTCAGAAGTGTACTATATACAAGACCAGTGGCAATAAACAACACCTTGAAAATTCTTAATCAATCTTGAAAAAGCCAGGCATCTAGCAAAAAGAAAAATGATATACACTGGACAAAAATGAAAAACAAACAAATCTGGAAAGTATTGCTAAGAATGTCTTCCATATGTACATTTTAACTTTTATGTACTCATAAATACATATTTATACACATGAATAGATCATCTCAGCCCAACCTGTCAACCAGAAAAACCAGAGCAAAATAAAACACAACACACATACAAAAGCTAATAAGCTCTCTGATCAGAACTGGCTGAGAAATTAACTTCCCACTTCAAAGCAGAGAGTAATCATTTCACACGCAACTTCAGGGACTCTCATGTATTAGTACTTTAATCTTGATGCTAGACAATATTTCAGAACATGTTAAGATAACTATATTCAGTACTATGGGCTATGTGAATGGTAGAAATAAAAACAGGAAAACCAACAAACACTGATTACTCGAGAGAAGAATGAGATTCTGGGAAATCAAGGAAGACATTCTGAATGATCTCAAGAAATTTCAAGTGTCACCCCTGCTTAGACTCAACAATGCTGACCCCTATGCACAGGGAGGACACCAGTATAAGTAATGACGAGCTCCTGTCTTAAGGGGCCCTGCTTATGGCGGCAATCCAGCAGCAATGTCTTATGTAAGTTACAACAAAGGCGCTCAGCCTCTGGGGAAGCTCTATCATGGATACACCAGTCCTAACAATCTTCTTCGGATGGTGCCGTCAGGTCCTAAAGAATATTTGTAACAACAAATAATCTCTTTTACATGAACAAATTACCATCTACCATCTCATAAGGTAGCTACTGACCACACCCTTTGTTTTTTGGGGGGAAAGAAAGCAAGGCATAAAATCTCCTTCACTAATTGGTATGTTACAAGTGGCAATTTGAAAAAAACAAACAAAAAAACCCCACAACTGATTTCTTTTCTGTATACTTACCAGTATATTATAATTTCAAAATTTTTAAAGTATTTTTTTTTTCCCTAAAGTTTTAGGGGGGACTTTCACTGCCAGTCATGATGGAATAAATGGCATCAGACTATTCCTCACCATACAAAAAACCTGGCCAAAATACATGAGGCAACTGTTTTTAGGCACCAGACAACAGGGAGCAGAAGACCTGAAACAGTAAATACATAAGATAAGCCCCATGGTCACACTGGCTTTCTGTATAAGCTCTCCCGACCACAGCGAGGTGAAACCCAAGGGAGAATCAAGTGAGGGTTTCTCTCAACTGAGAAAGCTGAGATCAGAGTCTAGAGCTGTTGAGGCAGCTAGAATTTATGAACAAGGTATAAGAAAGAAAGAAGCGTGGGAGTGGAGATGGCGCAGAATTTGTATAGGGGTTTTCCTATGCCTTGGCTGAGACCAGGCTGCACCTGGGCTGGGCGAGAATCCCCGAGGAATAAAAGAGAGAGGCTGCTGTAGGCCTGGGAGCTAAGTGGAAATAGCAGAGGTCATTTGTGGGTGGATTCAATAGTTCCAGCACAGGAAGACTCACTCTTCAGGCATTCAGTTAAGACTCCAAAAAGATAACACCGCACCCTGAGTAGGAGTCATGCCCTAAAATAAAAAATAAAGGTGAAAAAGGCTACCTATCCTTAACAACGCAAAAAAAACAAGCCTAGCAGGATAAAGATCCTCTGGTAATTTAACTGCCTGCCAGAATAAAACTCACATCTTTTAAAAGAAGACAGCATTGTTACTCCCTACATAATAATAATAATAATTCATACTCCCTACATAATGTATCATGCACAAGCCCAACATATAATTACAACTTCCCAGACGTGAAGAAGCAGGAAAATGTAACTCAAAATAAATGAGGTGGTGCAGACAGTGGAATTAGCAGACAAAAACTAATAAAACAGCTATAATGAATATGTTGCATTTAGCAAAAAATAAGGCATGAGTGAATAGACAAGAAATCTCAGCTGAGAAACAAACTAAAACAGAATCAAAAAAGGTAATTTTAGAGTTGAAAAGTCCAGCATCTCAAATAAAAAACTTACTAGATGGGCTTAACTGCAGATTAAATGAATACCGCAGCAAAAGGGCAAAAGACAGTAAAGATATTGATCTAAACTGAAGAAGGGGGAGAAAAGAAATTGGAAAAAAAAATAGCGCTTCAGTGCCATCTAAGGCCAATATGAAGTAGCCTAAAATGTAACTGCATTTCAAAAAGAGGAAGAGAGAAGAGGGAATGAGGGAGGGATGTTAGGGAGAGGGAAAGGGAGTGAGGTGGGGGGAGTTGGAGAGAAAGAGAGAAGAGTCCTCCCTCAATGGTGTCAACCAAAAATGTCTCCAGACATTTCCACAGGTCCCCTGGAGGACGACATTATCCCTCGTTGCAAACCACTAATCTATGTACAGACCTATTACAAATCAATAATAGGATGACAATCTCATAAAAAGAGGGCAATGATTTTAAGACACTTCTCAAAAACACAGTACAAATGGTCAATAAGGACATGAAAAGATGCTCAATATCATTAGTAGTTAGGGAAATGCAATTAAAACCAACATTAAAATCACTGCACATCCACTAGAATGGCTCAAATTAAGACTGACAATAAAAAAGTGTTGGTAAGGGTGCAGAGCAACCAGAACTCTCACACATTGCTGGCAGAAATGTAAAATGGTAAGAACCACTTGGAAGACAGTGGCGCATTTTCTCATAACATAAACCATACGCTTTTCACAGGTCCCAGAAATTCCACTCCTAGATATTTAATTTAAAAAACGTCCAAAGACGCAGATGTAGAGAATGGACTTGAGGACACGGGGAGGGGGAAGGGTAAGCTGGGATGAAGTGAGAGAGTGGCATGGACTTATATATACTACCAAATGTAAAATAGATAGCTAGTGGGAAGCAGCCGCATAGCACAGGGAGATCAGCTCGGTACTTTGTGACCACCTAGAGGGGTGGGATAGGGAGGGAGGGAGGGAGGGAGACGCAAGAGCGAAGAGGTATAGGGATATATGTATATGTATAACTGATTCACTTTGTTATAAAGCAGAAACTAACACATCATTGTAAAGCAATTATACTCCAATAAAGATGTTTAAAAAAAAAATGTCCAAAGAAAGATTGCTACCTTCATAGCAGCTTTATTCCTAATATCTCCAATCCGGAAATAAACCAAATGTCTACCAACAGATGAATGGAGAAACAAATTCTGGAATATTACTTCAATGGAATACCACTCAACAATAAAAAGGGATGAACCACTGATACACTCAACAACATGGATGAATCTCAAAAGCATTCTGTAGAATGAAAGAAGCCAGAGACAGAAGAACACACACTAACTACATAACTCCACTCATGAAATTCTAGACAAAAGAAATCTAATCTATGCTGACAAAAAGCCTAAACTGCTGTGTAAGCAATGTCCTCTATCCTGAACATATGCTTCCTTTTGGGAATCTGGAATCTTGGTACAGGCTAGGCAGAGGGTACTTAAGTGACTAGCCTCTAGTAATAACCTTGGGTACCAAGTCTCCAGTGAGCTTCTTCCCTGGCAGACATCTCACAAGTTTGTCACAATTCACTGCTGGAGGATTAAGCATGTCCTATGAGATACCACTGGAAGGGAACTCTTGAAAGCTTGTACCTGGTTTCCACTGAACTTCACCCCATGTGTCTTTTCCCTTGCCAATTTTGCTTTGCATGCTTTCACTGTAATAAACCATAGCTCTAAGTACCTCTAGGTGCTGAGTCCTCTAAGTCCTCCTAGCAAATCACTGAACCTGGGAATGATCTTGAGGACCAGACACAGATATAGAGGAATGAAGTCCAAGGACTGAGCCCTGGGGCATGCCAAGATTTTGAAATTAGGCAAATAAGGAAGAATTATCAAAAGGAACTGAGAAGAAACAAAGAGCTATAATAAAAATCAAGGGGCTTCCCTGGTGGCACAGTAGTTGAGAGTCCACCTGCCGATGCAGGGGACACAGGTTCGTGCCCCGGTCCGGGAGGACGCCACATGCCGCGGAGCGGCTGGGCCCGTGAGCCATGGCCACTGAGCCTGCACGTCCGGAGCCTGTGCTCCGCAACGGGAGAGGCCACAGCAGTGAGAGGCCCGCGTAACACAAAAAAAATAATAAAAAAAAAAATAAAGACAATAAGGTGTCCTAGAAGCCAAAGAAAGAAAGTCTTCAAATGGAAAAGAGTAATCAACTATATCAAATATTATCAAATGACAGTTCTAACCAGATGAAGACTATAAATTGATCCTAGGATATAGCAGAGTACAGATCATGGGTCACACTAACAAGAACAGTTTTATAGAGTGGTTGGGGGCATAATTAGAGCAACTTCTAAAGAGAAGAGGAGGATATAGAAACAAGATCAGATAACTACTCTCTCTTGCTTTAAGAGGAACAGAAAAATGAAGTAAAAACTGGAAGAGAACATAGGGTAGTTTTTGCTGTTGATTTTAAGGCAGAATTAAAGCACAGCTGTATGATGATGGAAATGATCCAACAGAGTGGAATAACTTCTAGAGCAATGTCTCCAGTAGGTAGAAGGAAATAGGACATAGTACACAGCTGGATATAAGGAGCTGGCCTTAGGTAAGATCAGAGACAATTTAATCACAGTAATAAATGTGATAATAGATTATATGAGCACAGATACACGTAGATGGGCAGATATGATTGAAGGAATTTAGGAAAAGTCTCTCCTGGTTTTCTCTATTCTCTCAATGAGAATGACAAGATGTTGGAAGTTTAAGGAAAAAGAAAAAGGTATGAAACAGTCATCTAGGAGAGTGGCAGAACTGACAGGGGTAATGTAGTAGGATTTCTGGGTAGCCTTTAAGGGCCCACTTGAGAGTAGAGGCCACGGACTGAGACTATTGTTTTGTGTGCATATGCATTTCTTTTTCCTCACCGCCTTTAATATTCAGGGGGAAAGGTCGATTTGGCCAGGGATGTGGTTTCTCCAGGTAGGTAAGGCAAAGGGAAAGATACAAGAAAACTGAGGCTCTATGCTAGAGTGATTATAATGATGGAATCCAAGCCTATAAAAAGGGAAGTAGTGAGTGAAGATCCCAGTGGAGTTAAAGAATTTTTGAGTTGGAAAATCAGAGTTAGTAATTTCAAAGGCATGAAGGATAGTAACCTAGAGGGCAGCTGAGGACTACATCAAGCGTAAATGCAGATGGTATGAGATTCGAAATGTGGGCAGGCGCGGGGACTGGGGGAGTAGCTGGGAGAGAAGGGAAGGAAAATGGCCTAGAACAATGATTCTCTTTAAGTATAATCTAGGAATCCTTGGTCTCCGAGAACCCTCTGGAAGTCTGAAGTCAAGACTATTTTCATGGTGATATTAAAGCACTACTTGCCTTTTTTTTTAACAAATTCTCATTATCTCAAGAATGTACAGAGGAGTTTTCCAGAGGCTACATGACATGTGATGAGGTCACCATTTAGACAATGGCATCTGCGTATGTGTTCTTATATTCTCTAGAATGGTTTATGATGGTAGACTGGGGTATAACTAAGTTTCCCAAGACTAACTTAGTCTGGCCTAAATACTTCCACTATGCTTTTATTAGTCATCTTCAGTTACATCTGCTATAATTATTTTAAAATACAAGTTTTCCTTGTGCCTACAAAGAAACACAAGAAGTACACTTTGTTGTTTTGCAATATTAGTTTTTAAAATGTTCTGGAAACCTTTCTTAATTTGTAAATTTTACCTAAAACTGTTTAAAATATTTTATTCTAAAATAAATTATTTTTAATGTATTTTTCTTATACTTAACTTGCCTTTCAATCCATAGCTGCACCATCTAAATCTAACAGTGCTGGCAAAGATACATATGACATAGTAGAGTTCTTTGATTCAAGGAAGGGAGGACTCTAAAACAAACTGAGCAAAACTGTATATAAAAATTTTAAATAACAAAAGTAATCTTTCCTTCAACTATATAGATATTAATAACTTGCCTTATTGTGCCTATGCAACAGAACAATTTTGAACAGTATTATAAAGCCAGCTGTGGGTTCCTTGAGACCAAATACTCAGAGTTTAAAGAAATATTTTAAATGAAGATGGAAAAAGTGTTTTAAAAGCCACAAATTGTTACAGATTTTCAAACTAGATATGAAAAAGCCACTGAATCATCCTACAGGGTAAGTTATGGCATTGCACTGGCTAGAGGAGGGCACACAATCACTGGGAGACTAAGAAAGCTAGGACAGATGGCGATGGTGAAAGCCTGCCAGATGAAATGTCAGTAAAAGAAACCACAACACTGGCACTTTTCAATGACACAGTAAGTCCTCGAATTAAAGACTGGTGCAGACAGTAGGCTGTCTGCAAAACTGCATTTTTGTCTTACAAAAACGAATACACAGATGTGGCTGGACCTGGTGTTTTGTTTCTGTGCATCCAGTATCAGTACCAGCCAGTCATCAGAGATCTTCTACCTGAGTATCGGCCACAAACACACATGGTGTTGAAATATTCAGAGTGTTGAAAACGTATGACTATCACACTTTATCCTAGAACATTCCTGTTGATCTTTGCACTAATGGTGCAAAGCAATGTTGGGTAAAAAGAGCAAGCACCTTAGCATGAATCAAAGCAGTGGCAGTAAACTGTACTGGTAGTGATTCAATTCCTCTCTGCCGCACACTTTCAATGGAAGAAAACAAGGCCAGCTGAACTTAAGAATTTCCTGGATGAAGCAATCTGTGTAAGAGTATGTACTGACTAAGTCTCAATTTTGAGTGTGTGTCTTCTGAATATTCTGTGTGACTAAGTACCATGACTGTGTCGAGGAGAAGCATCTTCCCAATTGCTGGAGCTGAGAGGAAACCAGCTGCTCTTCTCTTAGCGTACCATTTTCATGTGAAAGCATGACTAACAAACTATGGTAATTCAGATTTGGTTATTTGGTAAACTTTCCTAAAAAGGGAGAAAAGTGGACCTGTTACTTTAATGATACAAACTCAGTGTTTCAAGTGAATATCAGAATTCTGGAAAGCGTTTATCTGCCACAGCGAGCATGACAACTTCCTAACACAACAGAGTTCAGAGGTGTGATCAGTGGTTATAGTAAAAAAATGTGATTTTTTTTTTTTTTTTTTTTTACTCTATTGTACAATGAAAGGTATCAACACTTGGAAGATTTACATGACTCAGAATAAACCAACACTTTCCAAATGACCAATGCATCATGTTATAAAATTATGTAAGGACAAAAGATCCATTCAAAGTACAAAACAGATTGATGGATTTTAATTTAACAGAGTATGATCTGTATGAACAGAGTTCATCGATATCATTTCAAAATTTGGGGACAGAAGCAAACACTATCCACAATTATCTGAAAAGACTATATAAAAATATGTTTTTTTTCAACTATGTATCTGTGTGAAGCCAAATTCTCTTCATGTAGTTCAACCAGAGTAACAAAACGTAGCAGACTGAAAGCAGAAATAAGTATCAGAATTCAATAAAACATTAAAGAGGTTTACAAAATTGTAAACCATTGCCACTCTTCCCACAAAAGTTTTTGGAAATATAGTTATTCTTCATTAAAAATGTTATTCGGGGGCTTCCCTGGTGGCGCAGTGGTTGAGAGTCCACCTGCCGATGCAGGGGACACGGGTTCGTGCCCCAGTCCGGGAGGATCCCACATGCCGCGGAGCGGCTGGGCCCGTGAGCCATGGCCACTGAGCCTGCGCATCCAGAACCTGTGCTCCGCAACAGGATAGGCCACAACAGTGAGAGGCCCGCGTACCGCAAAAAAAAAAAGTGTCATTCATGTTACCATGCAATGGGCTTATTTATGTTATATTTTTAATTAATAAGCAGTTATTAAAATTTCAGTTTTAATTCCTATTATGGTAAATATCATTAGATAAAACCTATACAAACAAAAACTCTTAATGGTCCTGAACTAGAATGTCAAGTGAAATTTAGAAGAGATTTAAAAGCTTGAGAAAGTTATTCACCCAATCTTCAGGCCCAGTGGTATGAAAGAGGTGGAGAGAAAGCAGCCACCACTAAACAGGATTCAGGAAAAGCACATTCTTATAGAGCAGTCAGGTTTCAGTTTTCTTCCCTCCTTACCAGATCATTCCTCTCACATTGAGCAGCCCTGTATATTACTGGACCCTGAAAATAAGATGCAGCAGCTCTAGCTAACTAATATCTAGTCCAATAACCAGTTCTAATATTTATGGGCAATCCCTCTTAAACTTCAGAATATTACGTGTCACAGCGTACACAAGATTTTTCCTACCAATTTCACTTCCACTTCCTCCATCTTGGACACTCCATAAGATGATGCTACTCTCTGAGGCAACGGCGACCATTTTGTCTTTGTCTCCATGTGGACCTCCAACCACTTTTGCATTTAGAGCGACTCGTTCAATAGTCCAATCCAAATATGGGCTTGTAAACACTTGTTGCCATCCTGAAGATTCTTTGATTCTGTTAAACAAGAACAGACACATAAGTGAGACTCAGCAGCACTTAAGCAAAAAAACACAAATCAATGTTCCAAAATAACTTGAGTCACAGCTATTTATCTACCTTTATATTTATTAAATATAAAATTTTGTCGATCTATATCCTCTACAAAGCCAGATTACTCCTGAGGTACCTTATATTTACATACATAGAACATATAAACCACTTAAAAGGAGCCTAGAGTTCTATACTTCTCCAAAGAATAATTTAGCCAAGTCCTTCAAATTGTAAAAACTTTAGTAATTTTAAGAAAAAAAAGGTAGTACCTTTCACTTTTCTACACAAAAATTTGGTACTGTGATTATCTATGGATAGAAATAGTCAACAAAAATCAGAGTTTCAGGCTAATTATTATTCCTTTCAGTTACTGATCAGTTATTGTTACTCTTATTAACTGAAACTCAACCAATCGTTTTTTTTTGAAACTTCAGATGACAGTCTATTCATGGAAACTAAGATAATGGAGTGATCTGGTATACGATGTAGACTCCAACACCTTGGCACAATCAAGTGAATAAAATGTGGGGCTTTGGAAACCATTCTCCGAGGACTGGATTTTAAAGGTTTTATTCTAAATGAAAAAAGTCTCATGAGCCTATTCATTCCCCATATGTAAAGACTTATTATCATGATGCAGATTTGCAGTTGACTGAATAAAAATGCTTTAATATTTAACTTCTGATAAACACACCTGTAAATTTTTAATAATTTTTTCTGTTCTAACTGAATTTAAGTTTTTCAGACATGTATTCTCTGTGATTATACAGTAAGTCTTCATACACTTAAAACCTACAGTTAAGCAATCATGACAATAAATGACCTGAACTTTAACTATGGAGTATCTAGTTTTTTAAGTTATACCAAACAAGTGATACAAACAAAACTGTAAAGATTCTCTTTGCCTTACCTGAAGAGAACAAATAAATGTGAAGAAAATAAGTGCCCCTTTATATACTACATGACATATTCACCACAAAAATCAAACCTTAGTATTCATAAATGATGATCACCTAACCTAAAATCACTTTAGCTTCATTTTTGTTTAAAAATGCACAATAAATATAACTATAATTCACAAAAATATGCAATTCAATCTTCTTATTAATTTCAAGAACTAATGATTTGCTTAAACTTAAAAGCAATACACAGAAATATGTATTATTTTTTCCTAGGCAATGGATGGTCTGTAATTACCCACTTCAGCCACCAGATGGGATTCATGTGTTGAAACACACAAATGGAAATAATTATCTAATAAACTCTAAATACTGACAAACATTGAGAAATGAAATAGAGATGGCTCTTAGGAACTGTCAGACTGGACACAAAGCAAGAATTGCCAGCACTTCAAGAATAATGATAATATGCTGCTATGTGGATGCAGACATATACTAGGCTCATACACTGTTCAAGAAAGAGATGCTGTATCTATTTAATGAGGTGAATGATGTAATCTTGTGATCATTAATTGAGGAATATAAATAATAAAGCTAAATACGATCTAATCTTTTTAAAAATAATAAAACTAAATACGATCTAATCTTTTTAAAAATACTATCTAATCTTTTACAAAGAGTGTACTTCTAAATAATTTTTCTCTAGAAAAATTAGGGGATTATAAAATAAAGAGATGCCAAAAAAGAGTAAAACAATCAGGACAACATATTTGAGAGGGATTATAACAATTACATAATTTAACTCAGTAAGATATGTGAATTTACTTCTATTTTTAAGTTAAAATTAAGTACAAAGAAAAAGCAATATTTGCTCTATAATTTTCCATACATGTAATACAAAATTTCACGTAAGTAAAACAAGACAGAACAAGCTCAATTGATATTATAGCACTCCATCTCCTTACTGCTGCCTAGTAAACCAATGCTCTGAAGTCGGAAAAGCTATGCAAAGAATATGGTTATCTTCCACATTACAATCTCAAAGAAAGAGAGTGGAGGGGACATGCCTTACAAGATTTTGAAATTTACTATAAGCATGCTGAACCGCAAATTGTATGACAATAGATATATATGTCAAAGAACCTAAGTGTCTAAAATGGCAATAAGAACATACATACCAACAATTACCTTAGATGTAAATGGATTAAATGCTCCAAACAAAAACACAGACTGGCTGAATGGATACAAAACAAGACCCATATATATCCTGTCAACAAGAGACCCACTTCAGATCTAGGAACACATTCAGACTGAAACTGAGGGGATAAAAAAGGTATTCCATGCAAATGGACATCAAAAGAAACCTGGAGTAGTAATACTAGTATCACACAAAATAGACTTTAAAATGAAGACTGTTACAAGAGTTAAAGAAGGACACTGCAAAATGATCAAGGGATCAATCCAAGAAGATATAACAATTGTAAATACATATGCACACAACATAGGAGTACCTCAATATATAAGGCAGATGTTAACACCATGAAAGGAGAAATTGACAGTAACATAATAATAGTGGGGACTTTAACACCCCACTTACATCAACGGACAGATCATCCAGACAGAAAATCAATAAGGAAACACAGGCCTTAAATGACACATTAGAACACATGGACTTAATTGATATTTATGGAACATGCCATCCGAAAGCAGCAGAATACACATTCTTCTCAAGTACACATGGAACATTCTCCAGGACAGATCACATGCTTGGTGACAAAGCAAGCCTCAGTAAATTTAAGAAAACTGAAATCATATCAAGCATCTTTTTCTGACCACGCTATAAGGTTAGAAATCAATTAACAAAGAACAAAACTGTAAAAAAACCCGCAAACATGTGGAGGCTAAACAATATGCTACTAAACAACCAATGGATCACTGAAGATATCAAGGAGGAAATCAAAAAAATACCTAGAGACAAATGACAATGAAAAGATGACAATCCAAAACCTATGGGACACAGCAAAAGCAGCTCTAAGAAGGAAGTTTATAGCAATACATCTTACCTCAGGAAACAAGAAAAATCTCAAATAAATAACTTAACCTTACACCTAAAGTAGTACGAGAAAGAACAAACAAAACCCAAAGTTAATAGAAGGAAAGAAATCATAAAGATCAGAGCAGAAATAAATGAAATACAGACAAAGAAAACAACAGCAAAGATCAATGAAACTAAAAGCTAGTTCTATGAAAAGATAAACAAAACTGATAAACCTTTAGCCAGACTCATCAAGAAAAAAAAGAGGGCTCAAATACAATTAGAAATGAAAAAGAAGTTACAACTTACACCACAGAAATACAAAGGATCACAAGAGACTACTACAAGCAACTATATGCCAATAAAATGGACAACCTAGAAGAAATGGACAAATTCTTAGAAAGGTACAACATACAACCTTCCAAGACTGAGCCAGGAAGAAACAAAAAATAAGAACAGACCAATCACAAATACTGAAATTGGAACTGTGATTAAAAAACTTCCAACGAAAATCCAGAACCAGACGGCTTCACAGGCGAATTCTATCAAAATTTAGAGAAGAGTTAACACCTAGCCTTCTGAAACTATTCCAAAAAATTGCAGAGGAAGGAACACTCCCAAACTCGTTCTACGAGGCCACCATCACCTTGATAAAAAACCAGACAAAGGTAAAACAAATAAAGAACATGACAGGCCAGTATCACTGATGAACATAGACACAAAAATCCTCAACACGATACTAGCAAACCAAATCCAACAATACATTAAAAGGATCATACACCATAAGTTAAGTGGGATTTATCACAGGGATGCAAGGATTCTTCAATATCTGCAAATCAATCAGTATAATATACCACATTAACAAACTGAAGACTAAAAACCATATGATCACCTCAACAGATGCAGAAAAAGCTTTTGACAAAATTCAACACCCATTTATGATAAAAATTCTCCAAAAGTGGGCACAGAGAGAACATACTTCAACATGATAAAGGCCCTATATGACAAACCCACAGTTAACATCAGTCTCAACAGTGAGAAGCTTAAAGCATTCCCTCTAAGATCAGGAACAAGACAAGGTTGTCCGCTTTCACCACTTTTATTCAACATAGTTTTGGAAGTCCTAGCCACCACAATCAGAGAAGAAAAAGAAATAAAAGGAACAGAAATTGGAAAAAAAGTAAAACTATCACTGTTTGCAGATGACACAATACTATACATAGAAAATCCTAAAGATGCTACCAGAAAACTACTAGAGCTCATCAATGAATTCAGTAAATTAGCAGGATACAAAATTAATGCACAGAAATCTCATGCATTACTACATACTAACAACGAAAAATCAGAAAGAGAAATTAAGGAAACAATCCCATTTGTCATTGCAACAAAAGGAATAAACCTACCTAAGCAGGCAAAAGACCAGTACTCAGAAAACTATAAAACACTGATGAAAGAAATCAAAGACAATACAAACAGATGGAGAGATATACCATGTTCTTGGATTGGAAGAATCAATATTGTGAAAATGACTATACTACCCAAAGCAATCTACAGATTCAACGCAATCCCTATCAAATTACCACTGACATTTTTCATAGAATTAGAATAAAAATTTTACAATTTGCATGGAAACATGAAAGATCCCAAAAAGCCAAAGCAACCCTGAGAAAGAAAAAACGGAGCTGGAGGAATCAGACTTCCTGACTTCAGACTATACTACAAAGCTGCAGTAATCAAAACCTTATGGTACTGGCACAAAAACAGAAATACAAATCAATGGAACAGGATAGAAAGTCCAGAGATAAACTCATACACCTATGGTCACCTAATCTATGACAAAGGAGGCAAGAATACACAATGGAGAAAAGACAGTCTCTTCAATAAATGGTGCTGGGAAAACTGGATAGTTACATGTAAAAGAATGAAATTAGAACATTCTCTGACACCATACACAAAAACAAACTCAAAATGGATTAAAGACCTAAATGTAAGTAAGGCCAGATACTATAAAAGTCTTAGAAGAAAACATAGGCACAACACTCTAGATATAAATCGTAGCAGTATCTTTTTGGATCCATCTCCTAGAGTAATGGAAACAAAAATAAACAAATGGGACGTAATTAAACTTAAAAGGTTTTGAACAGCAAAGGAAACGATAATCAAAATGAAAAGACAACCCACAGAATGGGAGAAAGTATTTGCAAACAAAGTGACCGACAAGGGATTAATCTCCACAATTTACAAACAGAGCATGCAGCTCTATATAAAAAAAAACAACCCAATCAAAAAATCGGCAGAAGATCTAAGTACACATTTCTCCAAAGACATACAGATGGCCAAAAAGCACATGAAAAGATGTTCAACATCACTAATTATCAGAGAAATGCAAATCAAAACTACAGTGAGTTATCCCCTCACACCAATTAGAATGGCCATCATCAATAAATGCTGGAGAGGGTGTGGAGAAAAGGGAACGCTCCTACACCCCTGGTGGGAATGTAAATTGGTACAGCCACTATGGAGAACAGTATGGAGGTTCCTTAAAAAACTGAAAATAGAACTACCATATGATTCAGCAATCCCACTCTTGGGCATATATCTGGAGAAAACCATAATTTGAAAAGATACATGCACCACAGCGTTCACTGCAGCACTATTTACAATAGCCAAGACATGGAAGCAACCTAAATGTCCACTGACAGAGGAATGGATAAAGATGTGATACTTATATACAAGGGAATATTACTCAGCCATAAAAAAGAATGAAATAATGCCATTTGTAGCAATATGGATATACCTACAAATTATCAGACTAAGTGAAGTCAGACAGAGAAACTATCATACGATATCACCTATGTGTGGAATCTAAAAAAAAAATAGTAATAATACAAATGAACTTATTTACCAAACAGAAAGAGACTCACAAACTTTGAAAACAAACATGGTTACCGAAGTGGAAACGCAGCAGGGGAGGGATAAATTAGGAGTTTAGGATTAACATATACACAATACTATATATAAAATAGATAATCAACAAGGACCTACTGTAAAGCATAGGGAACTCTACTCAGTATTCTGTGATGACCTAAATGGGAAAAGAATCTGAAAAAGAATGGATATATGTATGTGTATGACTGAATCAACTCTGCTATATACCTGAAACTAACATAACACTGTAATCAACTATATTCCAAAATAAAAAAAAAAGACCTGTCTCAGTAGGTGTCTTGTACAAGCTAATTAAAATCCAAACTAGAAGAGTAATATTCACCTCCAAGTTGATGTCTGTCCTATCCATCTGAACTATGGCACTCCTCACCAAATGTGGTAAGCAGAATAATGGCTCCCCAAACATGTCCTCATCCAAACTGCTGAAGCCGGTGAATATGTTACCTTATATGGCAAAGGGGCTTCGCAGTTGTGATTAAATTAAAGAGATGGAGGGATTATCCAGGTGCAACCAATGTAATCATAAAGGTCCTTATAAGCAGAGGTAGGAGAATGGGAGTTAGGGAAGAGATCTGAAGATGCCATGCTGCTGGTTTTAAAGACAGAAAAAGGAACTGTGATCCAAGGAACACAGACGGCCTCTAGAAGCCGGAAAGGGCAAAGAAACAGATTCTCTGCTGGAGCCTCCAAAAGGAACCCAGCCCTGCCAATACCTTGATTTTAGCCCAGCAAGATCTAGTTTGAACTCTTCTGAACTCCAGAACTGAGTGATGATAACTGTGTTGTTTTAAGAAACTAAATGTGTGGTAATTTGTTAGAACAGCAGTAAGAAACTAATACAAGTCACGTATGTTATTTTCTTTTCATAAGTCTCTGCAGCTGAAACTTTGTTGTTCAGTTGATTTGTTTGTTAGATGTTTCCACCCCAGTCCACTCCCTTAGGAATAGAAACCATAGGTGAGGAGGGGTAGCCCTCAGACTGAGCCCACTGCCTGTCCCACCGAGTCAAAGAATTACTAATAATGCTGTCAAAATTGTTTGACGTTACTAACACCAGAGACCAGGAACACAGCATTTATTCTGATGCATTCTTAGGTATCTTCTGTGTGCCAGGGACATGGGAAGCATTGGGATGGAGAGAGGTATTAACAGCTCCTGACACCCAGATTTCAATACAATCACATGGAGCAACAAGGTAATACTGATTGTAAGATGTTTTTGAGCAATTAAAATGCAAATGGAATAGCAATGTTTGGAAGGCTGTAATTTAAAAGAAAGGCATGGTGGGCACAGTGGTGAAGAGCAGTGGCTTTAGACTCAGGATTTAGTTGAGAATCCTGTCACTTCTTTCCTCAGGATGACCTGGGGTACTTTTTTCTCCAAACTGATTTCCTCACTAGTAAAATGGGGACGATGAGATCCATGCCACAGGTTGTTGGAATAATTAAATGAGAAAATGTATACAAGCGCCTTTAGTGTAATGCCTGGCATAAAATAATACCCCAATAAATCATAACTTAAAAGTCCAATTCATTTCTCAATATTTAGAAGCCATTTTTATGGAACTAGATGGTTTCCCAACCTTTTCTCATCCGGAGCCTCTAGAGCTGAGTTATTATTTGTTTTTTAATTGGAGTAAAATTGCTTTACAATGTTGTGTTAGTTTCTGCTGTACAATGAAGTGAATCAGCTATATGTATACATATATACCCTCCCTTTTGGACCTCCCTCCCATGCCCTCCCACCCCACCCATCTAGGTCATCACAGAGCACCAAGCTGAGCACCCTGTGCTATATACAGCAGGTTCCCACTAGCTATCTATTTTACACATGGTAGTGTATTTATGTAAAACCAAATCTCCCAATTCATCCCACCCTCCCCTTCCCCCTGTGTACACATGTCCGTTCTCTACGTCTACGTCTCTATTCCTGCCCTACAAATAGGTTCATCTGTACCATTTTTCTAGATTCCACATATATGCATTAATATACAGTACTTGTTGTTCTCTTTCTGGCTTACTTCACTCTGTGTGACAGACTCTAGGTCAATTCACATCTCTACAAATGACCTAATTTCGTTCCTTTTTATGGCTGAGTAATATTCCATTGTATATATGTACCGCATCTTCTTTATCCATTCATCTGTCGATGGACATTTAGGTTGTTTCCATGTCCTGGCTATTGTAAACAGTGCTGCAATGAACATTGGGGTACATGTGTCCTTTTGAATTATGGTTTTCTCAGGGTATATGCCTAGTGTTGGGATTACTGGGTCATACGGTAGTTCTATTTTTAGTCTCTTAGGGAACCTCCATACTGTTTTCCACAGTGGCTGCATCAATTTACATTCCCACCAACAGTGTAAGAGGGTTCCCTTTTCTCCACACCCTCTCCAGCATTTACTGTTTGTAGATTTTTTGATGATGGGCATTCTGACCAGTGTGAGGGGATACCTCATAACTCTAGAGCTGAGTTATCTTATTTTGAAGAGCTCTCCCTCCTTCCCACATCTCCCCACTCCTTTCCCCACTCCCAAATCCATAATTTCTGCTCAGTGCTGAAATGATTTGTCACACCAGATTCTGTCAATTAGGGTTTCCCTTTGCCTATTTTCCTTCAAGAGATGGACCCCAGCCAGAGAGAGGGATTTGGAGGTTAGTTAGGAGACCCTCCAACTAAAAACACAACTGTGGTTTGGAGAGGGTACCATACGAAGGCAGAAATATAAGGACACAATGATTCTTTCTTTGTGGTCAAGATGGATGAGCTACGTTTATTAGAGCAATTTTGTTTGCCTATGTTGTTGTTCTTTTTTTTGTAAAAACCACACTGTATATCAGCATAAAATCCCTCACTGTTTATTTTCTACTGGACCTTTCTCAATATAACTTTCACTGTTTTCTTTCCAACAC
Source organism: Tursiops truncatus (assembly GCF_011762595.2). Classification (NCBI taxonomy): domain Eukaryota; kingdom Metazoa; phylum Chordata; class Mammalia; order Artiodactyla; family Delphinidae; genus Tursiops; species Tursiops truncatus. The sequence goes on along the minus strand of NC_047034.1, from coordinate 13,901,450 downwards.
CTCCCTGCCAAGTTGATTAGAAAGGCAGTTGATTCTACCTCTCAAAGGTTAAACTGTGAAGTTAAACATATATGCAAGTCTTTCTCTTTAACACATAAAAATGCTTTATCTTGTTTCTCTTCCATCTAACCCAACACACAAAAATACTCAATCTCCTATTCTGAATTCTCAGCAGATAATGAAGGGAATAATAGGAACAAATAGGCCTATGAAACAGAATCAAGAGCCCAGAAATAAACCCAAGCATACGCAGTCATCTAGTATTTGACAAGGGAGCCAAGAATAGTGTCTGGAGAAAAGGCATTTTCTCTTCAATTAATGGTGTGAGGAAAATTGGATATTCACATGTAAAAGAATGAAATTTGACCTGTACCTTACAACACTCACAAAAATAAACTCAAAATGGATTAAAGACTTAAATCTAAGACCTAAAACCATGAAACTCCTAGAAGAAAACATAGGAAAAATGCTCCTTGACATGTGTCTTGGTAATAATTTTTTTTTTGAAAATGACACCTAAAGCACAAGCAACAAAATAAAAAATAAACAAGTGGGACTACATCAAACGAAAAAAGCATCTGCACAGAAAAAGAAACTATCAACAAAGTGAAAAAAAAACCTATGGAATAGGAAAAAATATTTGCAAACCATATATCTGATAAGGGGGTCAATATCCAAAAAATATAAAGAACTCATACAACTCAATAGCAAAAAACCAAATTATCCAATTAGAAAATGGTACAAAGGACTTGAATAGACATTTTTCCAAATATATACAAACGGCCAACAGGTACATGAAAAGATGCTCAGCATCACTTGTCATCAGGGAGATGCAAATTAAAACCACAGTAAGATATCACTTCACACTTGTCAGAATGGCCATCATCAAAAAGACACGAGATAACAAATGCTGGTGTGGATGGGGAGAAAAGGGAACCCTTGTGCACTGTTGGTGGGACTGTAAACTGGTACAGCCACTATGGAAAACAGTGTAGAGTTTCCTCAAAAATATTAAGTATAGCTCTACCCTATGATCCAGCAATTCCAGTTCTGGGAATATATTCAAAGGAAATGAAAACACAAGTTTGAAAAGATATTTGCACCCCCGTGTTCATAGCAGCATTGTTTACAATAACCAAGACAGGGAAACAATCTAAATGTCCATCAATGGAAAAAAAAAAAAAAGTCTAAAATTAGATTCAAGTATATAAAAATAAATATAAAGCAAGATAAAGGGGGCTTTCATATTCAATGAGAAAGGATGATTTATGTAATAATCAGAACATAATTAGCCACCCACTTGGAAGAAAATAAAACAGATTGCTAAATCTAACACCATATACAAAAAGTAAATTCCACATGGATTAAAGATCTAAAGTGTAATATAACCTCCAAAAGGGAAACAATCTACACAAATACTCTTCATTAATACAAGTGACAGGTTGTAAACTGAGCAAGAAAAAAGAAATATAGAAGTAAAACCTAACAAGGTAGAAAATCAATGAATATAGGTGAAAAATATTTCACTGTGCTACTCTTTCCTTTTTTAAGGTTTTAAATTTATTGATATAAGAAGCTGTGGAAAAACAATTTATTAAAATGATTACACTTAAAATAATTTGAATATTTTCCTTTCTTCTGAAATCTTTTTATTGGCATTGTGTTGAATGATTTAACTGTACATGAGAAAATCGAATATGTCCTTAATTCTTTCCCTTTGTCACTTTGCATGGGCATATTGCTCTGAAATCAGCACTCAGTGAAAGCAAAGAAAAGTCATGGTCAAAAGCAAAAACAAAGAATGGAATATGTAACAGCATCATCTTTCTTACATTAGTCACTCAATGAGTGAAATTTTGTGCAATACCATGTGTCCCTGTCTGGCAAGTCACAATCTTTAGCACTGCTGTGCAGTAACATAAATTATGCTGTTACACCTGGATAACTTGGTATAATCATTATACAACTAACTCCTTTGGAATCCCCTATCAAAAAAATGTACATAATATTTAAACAAACAAAGCAAAATCTAAAATCATTTCTCAATTTAGGTCCATAAGCTGGTAAGTTCAAAACAACACTCTTAAAAAAAAAAAATTCGGGCTTTCCCTGGTGGCGCAGTGGTTGAGAGTCCGCCTGCCGATGCAGGGGACACGGGATCGTGAGCCGGTGAGGGAAGATCCCACGTGCCGCAGAGTGGGCTGGGCCCATGAGCCATGGCCGCTGAGCCTGCGCGTCCGGAGCCTGTGCTCCGCAACAGGAGAGGCCGCAACGGGAGAGGCCACAACAGTGAGAGGCCTGTGTACCGCAAAAAAAAAAAAAAAAAAAAAAAGAAAGAAAATCCCTTTTTCAAATCAGTCTTGCTTCATATAAAATCATCCCTGAAAGAAATCATCCAAAAAATATTTTTCATACTACTCAATAAATAATATTAAAAATACATATCAATAGAACGTTCTCAAAATGAAAAGTGTGCACCAAATCTCTACTGCAATGAAAATATAAAGTGCAGATTACTGATATGAGGTCTTTTTTTTTCCTTTAACACATATGGCAAATCTCTCATAAACTGAGGGGGTTTTTTCTTTTATTCAATACATCTGGGATCCTTTAAATGTATCTGTAAACTTTAGAAGACATTTTAAATATTTTTAATCTATTGTGGCTATTTTTTCTTAACTAAATTCAATAGTGACAAAATATTTATATGTTTTTTGATATTTTGGCAATTAAATTCAACAGGATCATAGTCTAAGTTAGTATATCCTAACCATTTTTGTTCTTCTACGCCATTTCCTGTCATCAACATTCCTCATTGCATACAGTGATTTTGAACTAATAATCCTACCTTTTTTCCAACTGAAAAAGAGAAATCACTGGTGTACACTTTTCCTTGTTCCCTGTTAGTTACTGAGAATGCAAGAATTAGTAAAACCAAACTACCTCTGTGTAAAGATCACACATTATAGATGTTAAACTACATCACTTCTGCCTACAACTGTCCTGCTTCACCTCGTTCCCAACCATATGGCAGTCATGACCAATGTAGGGTCCTATTCTCCCCTACCGTAGAGTACAGAAGACTCAATCATTATAGACAAAAAACACAGGGCTCACATTAACAATCCTGCCTCATCATTTAATACAATAGTTAAAAGATTCAGAAGCTGGATATACTAAGCAAGAAGATGTAACTTCAAGATATCTCAGTTATATCACAGTTCACACTGTATATGCAATATTTAAGACATACTAAGGCTATCAATAATATTTACCAAATTAGTTGTGAGAATAAAAGCAAACTAAATCTAATCAGGAGATACAGAAGTGGGCAAAATATGAAGGAAAAATATTTGATGACTAAAATAAATAGCTCTTAAATCTATAAAAATAAAATCACAATATTAAAAAATACCCCCCAAAATAAAAAGCAAACCATTATTAATTATACAATACCTGTAACACACAGCAAAATGGGCATATGCAGCTACAATCCAGTTGTGATGGCCAGCTACTATTAGTACCTTTCGTGGATCCACAGGAAATCCTGTTGATATTAGCAAAAGAAATCTTTTACGTTCTAAAGAAGGAGTTGGCAAAACTATGACTAACAGGCCAATTCCAGTCCGCTACCTCTTTTGATAAAGAAAGCTTTGCTGGAACACAGCCATTCACATCTGTGCATACATCCTCATCGCTGCTTTCGTGCCACAATGAAAGCTGAGCAGTTCCAACAGAGACCCTTCAGCTCATGAAGCCCAACAGGTTCGCTGTCTGGCCCTTTCCAGAAAAAGTCTGCCAACCTCTGTTCTAAAGATTTAGAGCTAACAGAAGATCATGAACTTTCTAAATAAAAATTATGTTAAGTGAGATTCTTCAAGATATAAATGGTAGATCTAGATTAAAAAGAGATAAAGCAAAAATCACATCTTTAAAAATAATTACTCAATATCATCTAGAACTAAAAACATACGTACTTTTAAAATTTATATACTCTTTGCTTACCTAGCCTAACAGTCTCTTCCCCAGCTCCAGAGATAACAGGCTGTGTACCATTTCCTCGAGCTTCACCTTCTGTAAAATTTAGCCCATTTCTAGAATCAGCAGAGGATCTAGTAGTGTTGTTTATTTTACGACTAGGAATACCTATAAAAGGAAAGAAAAAGCTAAGTTTATTTCTAAGTTCACGTACCAAAAATTTTAAATTTCACATTATGGCTAAGAAACAAACAAATGTGAATTTCATTATAGCCAAAATTTATCTTCCAATATACCAATTTACTGCAAATAATTAACTACCATAGAAAACAAGACGAGATTTTTTAAAAATAAAATTCATTCAACAGATTTGATACTTATGTTATATATATAAAAAGTAAGACTAAGACTTATCATATTATACTCTGTATCTACCTAGCTCTAGGTTACCAAATCAATCAATCACTAACTCATTCATTCTGTCACTAGTCTTCACATTTATGGAACAGTTACTATGCGTTAGGTACTATTTACTAATTTAAACCGCTCTACAGCTGAATTGCCTTATACTTTCAAACATCTCTTATTTGGCAGGAGAGCCTTTTTCAAAATGAAATCTTGTTCAAAAGCCTGCTACAACACAGGTGAAGACCGAACTCTTCTAACTCACTGAAGAGGGGCAGAGATGACATGCACCTCACACTCCTCTGCCTGTACACTGCTAAATCTCTAAAAACTCCTGGGGTTCCACAAAGGAGATCAACAACCAATTCTCAAACACGGGAGTCAGCAAATCTGGCCATGGCCAAGTCCAGCCTGATGGCTCTTTACGTAAATAAAGCTGTTATTAGACACAGTCTCACCCATGCATTTCTGTAGCGTTTATGGCAGAGCTGAAGAGTTGCCACAGAGATCTTTTAGCTCACAAACCCATCTGGCCCTTTACAGAAAAAGTTTGGCAAATCCCTACCCTAATACACAGTATGACTTAACTTCTGTTAATATTAAAGTTCTCACTTTTTCTAGTAGATTTACAAAGGAAACTCAATAATCAAGAAACAGATTTTCCTACTCACACATCTGTACTTACTTAATGATAAAAAGACTTAAAAAAAAGAACTAAATAAATAAAGCAGAAGTACCTGGTGGAGGCAAGTAACCATGAAAAAGGACACTGCCACAAGATGAACGCTCCAGTTCTTCACATAAGAGAAGCCTTCTTACTAAAAACATTTCAAAGCAAACTTGTCAAGAGTACATGCAAACACAAAAATAGTACTCCACTTTTATTTTCTCTAGTTAAAGAGGATAAGGAAAGAAAAGGAAAATGTTTAAGTTAAATCAGCTGACAACACCTTTTTACTATGAAAATCCACAAAAAGCAAGCACTGAGTAGTCCATCAAAAATTAGAACCTGATATAAAACAGATTTCATTTGCACAAGTTTAGTGCTCAAAGGGTCAAATCATAAATATAAAATACTAGAATACATACCTAATGGAGTGATTCCATAAAATTCTGCTTCATGCCTGAGAACATTAATACTCACTCCCCTACAAAGAAACCAATGAATGATGTAAGTCCTCTAACACTGGCAACTCGGATTATCATCTGAAGCAAAAAGAAAAAGTACTAGGTTCTTAATGAACAAAGTCATAGGGCTTTAAAACTTACTTTTTTCCTAAGATCCTTAATTATTTGAAGAAGTATAGATAAAAAAAACTGCACACCACCAAGAACGTTTTCTTACTAAAAAAACCATTTATATATAGATGAATTGGATGACTAAATGAGAGATTAGGGCTTTATAGGGTTAATACAAGTAATTATCAGAAGTATCTAATAAGGCAAACAAGAGTGGAAATCATTCCTATGGTATTAATTGCTTTTAACCATAATTTCCATACATATTTTAACCTCCCCAATTATCCTATAAGCTCCCTGCAAGCATGTTCTCCTCTGATCCATGTTTGTATGCCTCATGCAGGGCCTACCACAGTGCTTGTATGTAATTGTTATGCAATCCATATTTATTGAACAAATAAATTCAGATAAATGACTCTTCTCAACAGAAACCAAAAACAAAAGCAAAACAGAAGGCGGAGGAAAACAAAGATCAGCCTTAAGAAGGGCTGTTACCCAGACAAAGATGTTACAAGAAAGTAATATGAAAATAAGAAGTAAAAAAAAAAAAAAATAGAAGCTTAAGAGTTTAAAATGATTCATTTTAGGTTTCAGTTATAATCTGTTCTTACTTTAAAAATATTGCCTGGGCAGAAAAAAGAGGGGACATCACTGCAAATTCCATGAAAATTAAAAGAATAAAGGAATACTATGAACAACTCTATGCCTACAAACTTGATAGCCTAGGTGAAATGGACAATTGCTTGAAAGACACCATCTGCCAGAGCTCACACAAGAAAGACGATCCATCTCAATCGGTCTACATGTATTAAAGAAACTGAATCAACAATAACCTTCCAACACAGAAAGCACCGTGCCCAGGATTCACTGGTGAATGCCACCAGACACTGAAGGAAGAAATTAGACCAATCCTCTACACTCTCTTTCAGAGAAAGAAGCAGAGAGAACACTTCCTAACTCATTTTATAAGGCCCTCACTACTTTAATACCAAAACCAAACAAAGACATTACAAGAAAACTACAGACCAATATCTCTCATGAACACAGATGCAAAAATTCTCAACAAAATATTAGCAAACCGAATCCAACAATGTCTAAAAAGAAATATACACTACAACCAAGTGGGTTTTATCTCAGGTACGCAAGGCTGGTTCAATATTCTAAAATCAATTAATGTAATCTATCACATCAACAGACTCACATGATCATATCAATAGGTGCAAAAAAAGCGTGTGACAAAATCCAACACCCATTCATAGTAAAAAGTCTCAGTAAACTAGGAACAGAGGGGAACTTTCTCAACTTGATAAGACTATTTAAAAAAAAATCCTATAGCTAGCATCATATTTAATGGTAAGAAATTTGAAACTTCCCACTAACATCTGGTTACAAGACAAGGATAGTCCCTCTCACCACTCCTTTTCAACTTCATACTGGAAATCCTTATTTACACAAGTCAAGAAAAGAAAAGAAAAGGCATACAGATTGGGAAGAAATATATAAAACTGATGATCACAGATGACATGATTGTCTATATAGAAAATCCAAATGAATGGACAAAAAACTCCTGGAACTAATAAGCAATTATAGCAAGGTTGCAGAATACAAGGTTAATGTACAAAAGTCGATTGCTTTTCAATATACCAACGGTGAACAAGAGAAACTTGAAATTAAAAACACAATACCATTTACATTAATACCCCCCAAAAAGAAATACTTAGGTATAAATCTAACAAAATATATACAAAATCTATATGAAGAAAACTACAAAACTCTGACGACTGAAATCAAAGAACTGAAAAAATGGACAGATATTCCTAGTTCATGGACAGGAAGACGTAGTATTGTTAAGACATTAGTTCTTCCCAATTTGATCTGATTCAATGTAATCCTATTCAAAAGTCTAGCTAGTTATTTTATGGATATCAACAAATTGATTATAAAGTTTACATGGAAAGGCAAAAGATCCAGAATAGCCAACACAATACTGAAGGAGAAGAACAAAGTTAGAGCACTACCACTACCCAACTTCAAGCTTTATTATAAAGCTAGAAAAATCAAGATAGCACAGTACTGGTGAAAAGAATCAACAACAGATCAATGGAATAGAACAGAAAGCCCAGAAATAGATCCCATACACATAGTCAACTGATCTATGACAAAGGAGCAAAGGCAAAACAATGGAGTAACAAATGGTGCTGAAACAACTGGACATCTGCATGCAAAAAAAAAGAGAGAAATTAGTCTAAACACAGACCTTACACCCTTCACAAAAATTAACTCAAAGGGCTTCCCTGGTGGCGCAGTGGTTGAGAGTCCGCCTGCCGGTGCAGGGGACACGGGTTCGTGCCCCGGTCTGGGAAGATCCCACATGCCGCGGAGCGGCTGGGCCCGTGAGCCATGGCCGCTGAGCCTGCGCGTCCGGAGCCTGTGCTCCGCAACGGGAGAGGCCACAACAGTGAGAGGCCCGCGTACCGCAAAAAAAAAAAAAAAAAAAAAAAAATTAACTCAAAAGTGATTCACAGACCTAAAGGTAAAATGCAAAACTAAAAAGCTCAAAGAAGATAACAGGAGAAAACCTCAGTGACAGTGGGTATGGTGAAACCTTTTTAGATACAACCAAAAGACATAATCCATGAGAGGAATAAGGATAAGCTAGATTTCATGAAAATTAAAAACTTCTGCTCTACGAAAGACAATGTCAAGGAAATAAGACAAGCCACAGAATGAGAGAAAATATTTGCAGAAGACAAATTTGATAAGGGACTGTTATCCAAAATATACAAAGAACTCTTAAAACTCAACAATAAGGAAACAAATTCAATTAAAAAATGGGCCAAAGACCTTAACCGAGGAAGATACAGAGGTAGCAAATAAGCCTATGAAAAGATGCTCCACATCATATGTCATTAAGCAAATGCAAATTAAAACAATGAGTTTCTACTACACATTAGTTAACATGGCCAAAATCCAGAATCCTAACACCAAATGCTGGCAAGGATGTGAAGCAGTAAGAACTGTCATACATTGCTGGTGGGAAAGCAAAATGCTACAGCCACTCTGAAAGACAGTCTGAGGGTCCTATAAAACTCTTACCATACGATCCAGCAACTGCACTCCTTGGTATTTACCCAAAGGAGTTGAAAACTTACGACCACACGAAAACCTGCACATGGATGGTTTCATAGCAGCTTTATTCCTAACAGCCAAAACTTGGAAGCAACCAAAATGTCCTCTTTAGTAGGTGAGTGGAAAAATAAACTGGTATATTCAGCTAATGAAATATTATCAGCATTAAAAGGAAATAACATGAATAGACATGGAGGAAACTTAATTGCATAATATTAAGTGAAAGAAGCCAATCAGAAAAGGCTACATACTGTGTGATTCCAAATATGACATTCTGGAGAAGGCCAAATTATGGAAATAATACTTTGTACAGTATTATAAAGATGAACACGTGTCATTATACATTTGTGCTAACTCATAAAATGTACAACACCAAGTGAACCAAAGGTAAACTATGGACTTTGGGTGACTATGATGTCAATGTAGGTTCACATCAATCGTAAAAAAAAAAAAAATGTATCATTCTGGTAAATGATGTTAACAGTGGAGGAGGTTGATAATGAAGGCAGGGGGCACATGGGAAATCTCTGTACCTCCCTCTCAATTTTGTTGTAAACCTGAAACTGCTATTAAAAAAAGAAGTCTTAAAAAACAACAGACAAAAAAAATTCCGTAGGCCTAATGAACACGTGTAATTGCGATATTAAATTGCTTTTATTTGTGAAATTGGTTGTAACTAGTTTAATAAGAACAGTTAAAACTTTCTTATTCTATTTCAAAACTACTTGTGTTAACAGTACAGTAGCACTGGCTAATTATTTGTCTGGGGAAGACAGACAAATATGATAATGATAATACAGTGTGATAAGTGCAATACAAGAATTTTATGCAAAAAACAGAAGTAGAACATAGTATTCTTTTTTCAATTCCTTCCCACCTCCTTTTAGAAGGTACTACTCAGAGAACTTAAGTTTGCTAGGCTTCCCTAAATGAAATAAAGAAGTAAGTTGAAAGAAAAGCAGTGAATACAAATATTTAAACTATTATATTTCTGCCTTTCATGGGTGATTTAGTCGTGGATTAGTCACAAGGACACTGACTAGGAGTAAATTTAGGCTTTAATCAAATGCTAAAAATAATTTTACCCCAAAAGTAAGTAGTTAGTAATATACTTCCCACTTCCACCCCAGGCCAAGAAATAGACAAACAAAAAGCCCCAACAAACTCTTTTATTCATTCAATAAATATCTATTGAGCAGCTACTATACGTGCCATTTTAACAACACTGGGAATACAGCAAGGAACAAACCAAACAAAAAAATCTTTGCTTTCAAGGAGCGCATATTCTAGTAAATATAAGCCCCAAATTATACAATATTATAAAGAAGCAGCTTAAAGAAACAATTAGAATTCTAAAAGGTGTTATCTCAAAAAGTATTAATAAGTCCTTAAGTGAAAGTTCATTAGGAATATATGAAATAAAACAATAAAATACAAATTAGATTGTAGCTTCCATTGTAGATTGTAGACTATGGCAAAGTTAAAGAAATAGTTTAAATGGTCATTCATTTACCCACCGAAGAAAAATATCGCTATGCGTCAAGCACAATGCTCGATCCTACAGGTATACAGTAAACAACTTGTCCTTTTAGAATTTAAAGTCTAATGGAAGATAGACGACTGGGGTAGTGGCAGTACAGGAAACTCTGAACACCTGCATCAGGCAGACACAGCAGGGATCATTGAAATGATCAGAATCAAGCTGAGAGCAGAAAGAGTTGAAAGTGTTGAAGCAACAGAAATGAAGCAGGAGCTAGATTAGAGAGAGCCTTAAGAAACAACAGGAAGTCCAAAATCCTTAGCCATTAATCCAGTAACACGTAAGAGTTGTAAGCAGAGGAATAACCAGATTAGATTTACATTTTCAGAAGTTAATTGTGGCTACAGTGTGAAAAATGAATTGAAGGGATATAAGAATGAAGACAGGCAAATTGGTAAGAAAGCTATCAGAGTAACCCAGAGGAAGGGATGATGGTGGCCTGTATCTATGACAGTTTAATTCTGATGAAACTTTTAAACAAAAATAATCTTGGGGCAGGGAAAAAAACTTTTCTTCATAAAATATACCCAAAACCATACCTTTGAATAAAAAATTTACTTTAAAAAAATACATTTCTTACCTTAAGTCTAGTTCTTTTGTCCGAAGAAAATTTAAAATGGGTGCAAACGCTGCTGGATCTCTATCAATAAATATCTGTAAATAAAGAATTACAAATTTTACTTTCAAATTATAAATTAAACTTCTAACTTTAATATCTGTAACACTAACTTAGGGAACAAAAACTGAATTATTTAAATACTATATTTCCTTGACTCCAGTTCTTATGTTCTTATGGCTTCATAAATTCTTGCTTTTGTTTTTATTAGAATCAATCAGAAGTTGAAGAAAACACCACAGATTTGTAGAGATCTAATTACTGATGTCCTTTTTCTAATCTCACATGGACATTGTGCTGCTTTATTCCATCTGCAAATCTCATCACAGCAAATAAACACCTCTGGTCACTTTGTTGCCTCCCAAATGAAAGTCTTACTTGCTTTTGTGAGCCCTAGACATTTACTTTACATGCTATTGTTCATATTACAACTGCTTTTTAAATTTACAAACCAATTTTTTTTAACTGAAATTTAATAGTTCTTTACTACCCTCACTCCACCATTGCTGCACAAGTTCATAAGGTTATTCTCCAAAATAAAAAATTGTAGAACTTTTTGCAACATCTTACCAATATTGAAATATTTTAGTATTTACATTCATCTATTTACTGTTCGAGTTTCAATTACTGATTAAAAGAAATATTTCCTCTCTTGACAATGTAAGCTCAGATCCTACACTCTCTCTAATCATGATTACTTAAATTGCTATATGCCGTATTCCCAGTTTCAAGTTCTCTTCTATAATTACAGAAACACTATTCATGACAAGAAATCAAAATCTTTAAGTACATATACTTTCATTTAGTAGTTATTAAAAGAGTAGTTTCCCTGTCTTCTTAGAGTATAAGGATCAAACATTATAAGCATTTTTTGATCTAATTTAGAACATACATCAACATTGTTATACTCACAGCACCAGTTTCATCTCGAAGTGTTGAAATTCTTCCACTCAGCAAACTAGAAGTCATTAACATTAAGACAGAGTTAGTTTTTAAAATCTGAGTATGAATAAAATGCTCTAAGTCTTTCAAACATCAAAGACCAACACAAATGAATCATCCTATCTCCAAGGTAAAATAACAATTTAAAAATTATATTTTAAGAGTTAAGCTTTTGTATTCGATACATAAAAATATTTATTTTTTACTGTTTTAATAAATAATCAACTGTATTTTAAAAAAAGGTACTAAAGAATTATATGAAATACCTGGAAAAAAAGGAATCTGGAATCCACATAAGTGTTTGTCTTGAGGTACTAAACCTGCAATTAAAAAGTAGCTGGTATTATAAGAGAGGACATGATTTGAAATTTCCATGTTAGTTAACTTGCTTTAATACACTGGCTAATGATTTACAAGTTGCTGCATAGCTACAGCTGTATCAATTATATTCATTACTTTTAATATCTTTAAATTTTGCTACTTTCAATTCAGAGTTAAGTTTATTCCAAGAGCTGTCAACAAAATCAAATAATTAATTTGCTTACATATAAAGCTTCCTAAAACACTACTTTCTAGCATGCCAATCTACTGAAGAATCAATAATTAGCGCACCACACCAAGTCTAAAATTCTCAACATAACATACTATCTTCAGGTCACGTTTCATCTCTCCAACACAAACTGGTTTCCCCTCTAATAAGACAGTACTTCTTAATATCCCCAAACAATCCATGCTTACACCACTTCAGAATCTCCATCCCAGCTGCATCAACCTCATGTTCAATTATCTAAGTTCCACCCATCTTTTTTTTCATAAATTTATGTTTTTATTTTTTAATTTATTTTTGGCTGCGTTGGGTCTTCGTTGCTGCGCGTGGCCTCTCTCTAGTTACAGCGAGCAGAGGCTACTCTTCGTTGTGGTGCACGGGCTTCTCATTGCGGTGGCTTCTCTTGTTGCGCAGCATGGGCTCTAGGCGCGCGTGCTCATTAGTTGTGGCTCGCAGGCTCCAGAGCGCAGGCTCAGTAGTTACGGCTCACGGGCTTAGCTGCTCCGCGGCATGTGGGATCTTCCCGGACCAGGGCTCAAACTCGTGTCACCTGCACTGCCAGGCGGATTCTTAACCACTGAGTCACCAGGGAAGCCCCGCCCATCTTTCTTGATACCATCCAGGTTCTACCTTCTCTTTAATGGCTTTCCAAATATACTACCCTATCCTATCTTTCTGAGCTCACATTAATCCCACTGCACATAATGCATTTAACATTTCCTTTATAGTCTTGGGCTATTCACAACTGTTGCATTCACTCATTCAAAAATCACTCAGTAAACACTGTTTTGAGGTTAACTGCCATTTGATCAAGTCTGCTTATTACCACCAATTTGAGGGGAACTTTATCAAAGCCACGTGTAACAGACCGAGGCAAAACAATCAGTAACAGATGTGAACTGGCATGACAAAGAATTCGATATAGGGCTCATCCAGTCCAGCACTTGATGTCTGAATATTTTCATTTTAAGACTCATCACACTGCACTATGTATTTCTGACTCGCTGCCCCATCACCACGTGTCCTCACACAGAAGAGAGCCCAACAGACCCTTTACTTTCCCTCCACATTCATTTTCTAGCATTACATGACTGTTTTAAAGTAGCTCCTGTGCCCATGAATCAGGCTAAGAAAGGAGCCAGTTTACTCAAGAAAATATGGCAAATTTTCCCAAGCACATTTCTTACCAGAATCTTAAGAAAAAAATGAGAAGTAGATTACAACTAGTTAGAGGAAACTGACTTGGTCAAATCAATAGAAGCAAACCCAGTAAATACGGTAAACTGAAATATCTAAGGATCCACTGCAAAAATGAGTCACTGTGTTTTGGAGGCAATCAAATTAATTCCAAATAAGGATCACTTCTAACTTGTGACCTTTCACATTCACTGCTTATTCAGCAAATTGTTTGCCAAATAACTCAAATTTTGTGTTACTTAGAAAATTACCCAGGTCTGCTTAAAGTCATACTAGCAATTTCAATTAAAATCAGCAGTTCGGGGTGGGTTTAGTAATCTGGAATTTCTGGGCAAAGGGATTAGACTCTCATCCCCACCAATTTTTTTTTTTCTCCAAACAAGTGGAAGATAGGGGGAGAAAATCCCAGAGCTCTAAAACTGGTTCCAAATATGACTTCATGAAAACTACAACATTTAAAATTACATATGACAAGCATAATTCTCTGAAACGTATATATATGAAAAGCCTTTTCTATGTTTTTATCTCATATCTACAGTATGCCAAGAAAAAGATCACGTGCAATCTGGCCTCAGCAAAACATATCCACATTTATACTCCATGCTACTTGCCTCCTAAATTTACTTGGAAACAATCTAGTTAAAATTATTTATTCCGTAGTTACTGTTGATAGATAATGCCACTAACCTTGTATTTCCCATTTATTGCTTCAAATTTTTTTATCAATCCTGGAAGGTTGTACTATTATTGTCATTACACATTTTAGGAAACTAAGCACTAAAAAATAATTTGCCTAAGGTTGCTAAGCTTGTCTCCCACTGGCTGGTCCCAGACTTCTCTCCTGAGGCCTCAAATCATACTCATTCATAACAGAATTAATCACGAATGGAGCCACATTGGTTTTCTTTCACTTCATTAGGGTTCTTCTGGTAAATAATAACATTAACAATTCTAAATGAAACCTCATCTTCTCTACTTTCTGAATCATCCATTAAGTGTTAAATAAATGATAAAAATTGGTCATTTTTTTGATTAGACCCTACGTATACCATGTGCTTCTCTGCTCATAAGAAACTCTCGTTTGAGTGTCACACTATCACTTCACAGCTGAGTTCAATTCTATGCCACAGGTGGTTCTCCCAGTGGCAATTACTCAACTTCAAGGAAATTAGAAACTAGGGCAGGGATTTTAAATAACTATAGTGCTACTCTTCTGAAGGCCAGCTCTTGCAGGGTATTCCAGTTTTGCATTCATAAGTTACCAAAGCGGCAAAATTTTCACGTGATTTTAGGAAAATATCCATGTCTTGCATTAGGAGACACCAATCTTCCCCTCCATAAAACCAGAATCTATATAGCAGCAATAACGTTGTAAACTAATTAAGTTTTTTTGGGGGGATGAGAGGGGAAAAAAAGAGTGAGCGGAGAAAGCATTACTGTTTCCTGTGTTGAATTCTCCAGCACACTTAGAAAACCATTCAAACACTATACATTTTTACCACTATGGTTCACAGTGCTGCCGTTCTGTATTTTTAAAAATACTAGTAAAAAGTCCTAGGTGTTGAGCATAGCAAAATACACTACCTCCCAGGGTGCTTCATCGTTTATCTCCCACCTAGCCTAAAACTCAACTACCCCTTCCTTGAAACAGCTGGCAAACTCCCATTTCCGAGAGGAGTGACTCATAAACCATAGCAAATCCACAGAAGTATGATTCCCCCCCCCCCCCCAACAAGCTTATTAAAAGATACAGTAAGGGAGTGGAAGGCCAAAGAGAGATCAGAGAAGAGCTTTCGGTCTGCTTACTAGGAGAGCGCAACAGGGTGTCACTACCCAAAGCTTCCCAGAACCAACTCTTCAAACTGCAGTTTCTGGACTCGCTGCCCTACAAGTTGAACAGATCCTTCAGAGCCACGCATCAAGAAACTCTGAAAATAAATAACAAGGTACCGCGCATCTACGGCACTCCCTCCACCGAAATTCTTGGAGATTTCAAACAGCCCTTACTGAGGCATTATCGCCCGAGCAAATCGATTTACCTTGTTGACCAAAGAGAAAGGGAGGCAGATGCACCTGCAACAGTCAAACCACAAGGCCCGGCTTCTACAAAATAAATTCCTCAAGTACGCGCCAGGGTTAGGTAAGGAAGGCTATAGAATGTTCCTCTCGGCCTGATCCCCTAGAAAGGGGGAGGGACGTAGCTGATATTCTAGTAAGGCAGCAGCGCGGCCAGATAAACCCTGGTCTCGGTGATTCCCAAGGCCGCCTGCCCCTCGAGATCCGCGGACCTGCACCCGCCCGGAGGGCCCTGCACTCCCCGCCGACTCGGCGCCCATGCTCGCCCGCTATCCCGCCCCCCCGGGGCCCGGCCTCCCCCGGAGGTCGCCCGCCCGCTATCCCCCCACCCCGAGCCCCTTCTCCCCGACTCACCTGGTTCCTCCCACGTTCAGCTGCACGATCTCGCCGCTGCCGGCCGCCGCCGCGGCGAAGCTGCCGCAGTGCCCTCCCGACATGTCTGGCGGCTCCGGCGGCACCCGCCGCCCTCCCTCCCCGGCCGGGGCCGTGGAGCCCGCGGCGGGAGCCCGAGGCGGAGGCAGCGGCGGCGGCGGCGGCGGCGGCGGCGGCTGCAGGGCCAGCAGGGCTGCGGACGCCGGAGGGCGGGCGACGCGCGGAGCCTCCCCCACGTTCTCGGCGACCGGGCGGGGCTGGCGGGCGTCCGCCTCCTCCCCTCCGCTCCCGTGCCGCGGGAAGGCGGCCGGGCCTCCACCTCCCGTGGCCTCCAGGCCGCCCAGCCGTGGCCTGCCGTCAGCTCTCCGCTGCCTCCCTCGCAGCCGCTGCAGCCGCAGCGCCGGCGGGAGGAGGGGTCGCCGCGTGGGACAAAATACCGCGGCGTTCTGCCCTTCGCCCGCCACGGCCACCGAGCTTGAGGCGGAGGAAGGAAACGGGGAGGAGGAGCTTCCCAGCCCGGCGGCCGGCGCGGAGTGGGGGGTGGGGGAATGCGCTCCTGGACCAAAGCCGGGTCCCGTGGGATCCTGTTTCTTCCCTCCTACCCACGCAATCCCAGCACGTTTCTCTTTTACATTTCAGATTTTCCAGCCCCGGGACTCAGATTTCCCAGGTTGAGGACAAGTCTGGGCAAGTTTTCCTAAGCATCCTTATTGTCTCCCTTCTCCACGTGGATTTGGGAGATGAAAGGAAAATTTCTTAGAGGAAGTTATGCTTAAATGTTTACGTTGCTATTTATGGTGGAAATGCAGTGAAAATTGGGGGATTTTAAAACTTTATAGCGCTTATCTCAGCAAACTCGTTACCTTACCCTCTTCCATCTCATCCCTACTCTCCCAAGCAGTTCGATTTTGTTAAGAAGGGGAGAAAACAAAAGACAAAAACAAGGAAAAAAAAAAAATACCCCCAGGCAGTGTTGGGCCACATGTTTCCGGACTATAGTAAGTACTCAGCTAATGTTACACACACAAATACCATTTTTTAAAGTTTATTTATTTTTGCTTTAAACAGTATATATTGGAACTGGAAACCTTAATGGCTACTAAAATATATTTTTAAAATGGTAACACTATAATACCTGGTGAAGTAAAATTCATGTTTTATGGCAAGAGGGGAAATATTTAAACATAAAATTTTTCTTGGCTTCCTTCGTCCCTTTGGGGCGGAATGAGCATCTGCATTCCCCGGACCTCCTTAGGAGGTAACGTTCCTTCTTAATCTCATCAAGGGTCACAATTCTTTAGGAGATAATCTTCCTTCTTAATCTTGGGGCCGCTCACTTTGTACTCGTAGATCTGGATTGTGTAACTGTCAGTAATACATCATTTAATGTACAACCCTCTGTCTCAAAAACTTGTATAGCTATGCTTTGACCTCATAGGCAGAACAAACCTCGAAGCTTTCCGAAAGGCTGTTCCTGGGTTATAATTTTCAATTTGGCTCAGATAAAGTTTTTCATTGCTTTCTTTTTTGTCTTTGGAGATTTTCTAAATTCTTTTTTATTTAATGTTTTTACTGTAGTATAGTTGATGTATCCATTTCTTTCTTTTATCGACTAATTTATTTTGTTAACCTGATGGCTCCACGAGCTAACAAAGACAGTATATTATGTTTCAAAAGTCGTTTGTGGTACTAAAGCCTTAGCATGAATCCTGTTTTGCTATAATTTTACCATAAAAATGAAGATCTACATGATAGTATATTTTTAATTTTCATTGTCATATAATTTTTTTAATCCTCTGCTGGCAAATATGCCAGTGATATGATATCCAAATTTGACTTAAAAGAGGATAGCAGTACTTACAGATATAAGATAAATATTATTTACCCCAGTTAATGATGATGATAATAATAATAGCTAATAATAGCTAATAATAATAGCTAATAATAATAGCTAATAATAGCTAATCTGTATTTATTAAGGATTTATCATATCTACGTGGTTTAGATATTTTCTGTCATTTTTTTCTTCACAACTATTGTTTCACTATTTTAAAAATAGAAACGTGGGACTTAAAATGATCAGAAAACTTGCTCAAAATTATGTAGGTGGCATATAGCATAGCAAGAATTTGAAGACAAGCAGTTTGAAATCAGTGCACTATAACTCGCTATATCTCATATATTCACTTGATACTAAGAAGATCAGATTAAGGGAGAAGCGAACTAATAATTTTTCACACTTTAAACAGTATTAGCTGTCTTTGTTCTAACCCTTAATATCTATTTCTATAAGGATTGGAAATTTTGCTTTCAAATTTGCAGGATAGAATTAGATGATAAAAAAGGCCATTTAATTATCCCTGGGCGTTTAATTTTCCATTGGAAGAATGTAAAAGAGCACTTATTAACAGATTTTTGCCTTTAATGAATTCAAAAGGCAGCATAGAGTTATTTGTGACAAGGCTTCTTATCCTTCCTGAAATAAATAAATGAAACCACATTCATCTCAATGTGTAGTAATTATTAACTCTCAGCAAGACATCTCATCAGGAGAAGAGAGGACTCACTATTTTATAAACCAAATGGTCAGAGCTTCTTGATGTATCCAGATCAATGTGAGTCTGAAGGGATTTGTTACTCATAAAACTTAAAGTTAGGATATTATTTACTTCTTAAGAATAAATTGAAACATTATTATCAAAGACAGCAGAAAGGGAAAAAATATTTACAATATCTATCAGACAAATGATTAAAAATCCACAGCACTTGGTTGTATGTGTATCACTTTACAAATCAACTGAGGAGACAAAAAGGGAAAAATATGGAAAGTATATCAACAGGCAAGTGATGGGATGATAACTAACGAAAACACTGAAATGCTTGCTCAAACAACAGAAAAGGATGTAATTTTCACTCACGAGGTTGGCAAAAATTAAGAGATTTGGTAAAAATCCAGTGTTGAAATGGTCACACTCATGCATTGTTGATTGGCATTTAAAGGGTATGGAGTTTTTGAAGACAGCCTGAGAGTATCAACTTTTGAAATGTATATACCCTTGACTCAGCTCTTGTCTTCTAGGAATAGATCCTACAGACGTATCGTAGAGATGCACGATGTGCAAATCAAGAAGTGCATATTCATTGTAGCAGTGTTTAGAACCAACTAGACTGTTCAACAATAGGAGGATGATTTTTAAAAGTGTTGCATATTATGATTATTATGGGGCAAATCTGTATGAACTGACCAGAAAAGGTCTCCAAGTATATTAGTGGGAAAAAAATCGGGTCACAGAATAATGCATTATGAGTGCAACCTCATTTATTAAAAAAAAAAAAAAGCAAAACTAAAATTGTCTGTGTCTACTAATTTCTATCTAAAAGCGTAAAAGCGCATGTATTAAACTGGGAAGAAACCTTAACTCTAGAACAGTCATTAGAATCAGAAAGGAGAAGTCAGCAGTGATAAACAGAGGTAGAACCTTTCAACTCTGTAGACTTTCACATTGCTTAAAGTGTTTACAGTGGGTTTTCATTCATGTATTACTTGTATGTATGTATATGTGTATGTATGTATGTGTAGAGTAGATTCAAGTTTGTCTGCATGACAGTTTTTTAAATTTATTTATATTATTTAAAGACTTATGCATGTAAAAATATAAATTAAATGTTCTTTAAATACCATTACTTTTTTTAGTAGATGTGTTGAATTTGAGATGTCTACTAAACCAGTACTTCTCAAACTGTCTTAGGTGAAGGACAAGTTTACTTCATTTCCAATTCATGGAGATCAATGTTTTTTCCTACTGCACATGATTGGAACTCACCTCACACCACATGCAACTTATCAAGCAAATTTGACAACATGAACTGGTCTACACCCTGTGCAATGAGATAAGACCACTGCTGGCATCAAATTGCTATAAATGTTGTTAAACTCTTTCTCTCATTTTTATACTTAGTTTGTTGCAGACTGATGACAAATGATTTGTGGATGGACCACACTTAAGGCGGCACTGTATTCAATATTGAAGCGAGATGTTGAGTAGGCAGTTATATATAGGAGTCAGAAGTTTGGGAGGGAGACCCAAACTGAAACTACTGTTATCTTTACTAAAATAAAATTTTGGAAATTAGCAATATATAGATCGTTTTTAGAGCCATGAGGCTACCTGAGATTGTAAGGGGGTGAGTGTAATATAAAGAGACAAGAATAGGAATTAGGAGGGAGCCCTTGACTATACAATATTAGGATATTGGGAGGAGAAGGAGATACAGCCAAGGAGACAGAAAGGAGTACCAACAAGAGGAGGAAAACCAAAGAAGTATGGGGTCCTATGAGATAAGAAGTCTAGTAAAATAAAGACTGAGAATTAACAATTGGTTTTAGCAACATGAAGGAAATTGGTGACCTTGTAAGTAAGGGTAATTCTAGTGCAGTGATGGGAGAAACAGCATGATTGGTGGGATTTTGCTGTAAAGAACAGTAAGGAGATGGATGGTAGCAAACAGATGAAAGTAAGGTCAAGAGAAGTCTTCGTAAGATGATAAAAAAATAATAGTGGGCTTCCCTGGTGGCGCAGTGGTTGAGAGTCCGCCTGCCGATGCAGGGGACAAGAGTTCGTGCCCCGGTCCGGGAAGATCCCACATGCCGCAGAGCGGCTGGGCCCGTGAGCCATGGCCACTGAGCCTGCGTGTCCGGAGCCTGTGCTCCGCAACACAGAAGAGGCCACAACAGTGAGAGGCCCGGGTGCCGCAAAAACAAAAAACAAAAAATAAAAAAATAAAAAAATAATAGTAATAACCACAAGCCAATGGAAACCATTCAATAGAGAGCAAAAAAACCAGGTAATTCAAGAGAGGCAGAAGATAACTTTTGGACTTATGTCTTTGAGTAGATGAAAGGAGACAACTTCTAGTTAACAAAATAAAGAAACTGAGCCAGAAGGAGAATGGGTAATTTGCCCAGTGTTTGCAGTTGCCATTATTATTATTATCTCCTAACCCACTCTAAGTGTAGACACACCCCTTATTTGGGGTATGACCCTAATGATATACTCTATATATCAGATTTTAAAACAACATCTTTTAGATTACAAACAACGATAGGGGAAACTTCCTCAAACAGATCTGTCAATATCCAAAAACATGCCTTAAGAAAGGGGTAAAGGACTTGAAGTTTCACTGGGTCTCATCGATCAAAGCTAGAAAAATACACATTCCTAGCCTGATGGTATACTCATCAAAGATGTTAGTTTAAGGGAAATGAAGGACAATAATTTGGAGGCAGTAGTGAAGGGCCAGGATAACATCTACCCTCCAGCCCCATGGTATGAGGATTACAGGGAAGAAACTAGCTAACATTTGAGTGAACAGCAAGGGAATCAGCGTCCCCAAGGCAGCCCCCTTTCAGTCTGTAGAGAAAAATTTTTTCCTTGTGATGAGAACTTTTAGGATTTACTCTCAACAATTTTCATGCATAATATACATGATTTCATATATAGTCAATAATCTACATGATTTGTTTGTTTTTGAAATATAGTTGACCTACAACGCTACGTTAGTTCCACATGCACAACATAGTGATTTGATATTTCTATACATTACAAAATGATCACCACTGAATAGCTCTACATCTATACATTACAAAATGATCACCACTGAATAACTCTATTTCTATAAAAGAGTTTGAATTTGTAGTTTCAGATCTTCCCACAAAGAAAACTCCAGGCACAGTTGGCTTCACTGGTGAATTCTTCTAATATTTAAGAAATAAATAATATTAATTCTATATAACTCATCTACAAATCATAAGGATAGAGAATTTCCAACTCATTCGCTGAGGCCAGAATTACCCTGATACCAGAATCAAAAAAAAGACATTACAAGTAAACTACAGACCAGTATTCTTCATGTACATAGATGCATAAATGTTTAAAAAAATATTAGCACACCGAATCCAACAAAATGCAAAAAGAATAATATTTTTTACGATGAAGTGGGATTTACCCTGGGAGGGCAAGGTTAGCTTAACATTTGAAAATCAGTCAATGTAATTGACCATGTTAAGAAATTAAAAATTAAAACCACTGTTTATGGGACTTCCCTGGTTGCGCAGTGGTTAGGAATCTGCCTGCCAATTCAGGGGACACGGGTTCAATCCCTGGTCTGGGAAGATCCCACATGCTGCGGAGCAACTAAGCCCGTGCACTACAGCTACTGAGCCTGCGCTCTAGAGCCCACGAGCCACAACTACTGAAGCCCAGGAGCCTAGAGCCCATGCTCAGCAACAAGAGAAGCCACCGCAATGAGAAGCCTGCACACCGCAACGAAGAGTAGTCCCTTCTCACCACAACTAGAGGAAGCAAAGCAATGAAGACCCAACACAGCCAAAAGATTAATTAATTAAAAAAAAAAAACCACTGTTTATGACACAGAAAAAACATTTGGAAAAAATCCAATATCGATTCCTGATTTTAAAAAAAAACCTCTCAGCAAACTATTAATAGGATACACCCTTGAAGGACATCTGTGAAAACCCAGCTATTATCATACTAGTGGTTAAAGAGTGACTGAATGCTTTTCTCCTAAGACCAGGGACAAGATGAGTATTATCTTTCCGCACCAACTGTCCTCAACATTGAACTAGAGATTTTAGTCAGTGCAATAATGCAAGAAAAACACACAAAAGACTCTAGATTGGAGAGAAAGAAACAAATTATCCTTACTTAAAAATGACACAATCATCTATAGAGAAAATCCAAAGGAATCTATTTTTTTTTAAGCTACTAGAAAGTGCAAGTGAGTATAACAGGTTGGAAGGATACAAGATCAGTATACAAAATTCAATGAACTTTTTATATACTAATAATAGAAAAAAATTTTGAGGCTCTACTATTTTCTTTTTTCTTTTTTTTTTTTGCAATACGCGGGCCTCTCACTGCTGTGGCCTCTCCCGTTGCGGAGCACAGGCTTCAGACGCGCAGGCTCAGCGGCCATGGCTCACGGGCCCAGCCGCTCCGCAGCATGTGGGATCTTCCCGGACCGGGGCACGAACCCGTGTCCCCTGTATCGGCAGGTGGACTTTCAACCACTGAGCCACCAGGGAAGCCCAAGGCATTACTGTTTATAATAGCATGAAACAATACTTAGAAATACATTTGGAAAAAGATGTCAAAGACTTGTACACTGGCCATCACAAAACACTGTTGAAAGGACTTGAAGAGGACCAAAAAAATGGACAGATGTACTAATCTGTCTCAATATATCAATTATCCAGAAATTCATCAATAGATTCAATGCATCAAAATTCCAAAAAAAAAATTCCAGCGCACTTTTTAAGTAAAAATTGACAAGCTGATTCTAAAATTCATATTGATATACAAAGTCCTAGAATAGCTAAAATTACTTTTAAAAAGTAGAACAAAGTTCTACTACCTGACTTTAGGACTGATTTAAAAACTATAGAAATCAAGATCATGTGGTATTGGTGTAAAGATAGACAATTGATTCAAAGGAACAGAATAGAGGCCAAAAATAGAACCACAGATTTCAATAATGGTGCAAGGGTAATTCAGTTAAAAAAAATCAGTTTTTCAACAAATTTTACTAAGCAATTTGATACTTTAAAAAAGATGTTTGATCCAGAATTCACAGTTCATACAAAAAAATAACTGAAAATTCACTAC